>NC_138747.1:7508490-7729092 GCF_965113295.1 Leuciscus leuciscus | reverse complement strand
ACTGTATAGATAACTTAAAAACAAACTTAAAATAAACTTTATATTGAAGTTTTAGGGTGTTTTCACATACAGCACACTTTAAAGATGGGATTAAATGTAAGTTTGTCTAATTTCTTCACTATTGTGACGTAAATACAATTGAAGCGACTTCTTGACCTCTTGAAAATGTAGAATAGGGTTACAGTTTATGTCAATAGTCCACTTTAGACATTCTATTAACAATAAGTAACTTTGCAACAACATGCCAACCTACACTCAAGAGTATTGGTAGACTGTAGTAGACAGTTAGTATGCTGTTAGGTTAGGGTTAGGTGTTAGGGTTCAGGTAAGTTGCCATGCAGTTGCAAAGTTATTTATAGTCAGTAGAATGACTTTTGGGGGACCATCATAATAAAGTGTTAGCAGACAGTCTACTAATACTCTAATGAGAGTTGCAAAGTCACTGTAGTTAGTAGAATGTCTAAAGTAGACCATTAAAAAATTTTTACCTAGAGATATAGTGATATCATTTTTTAATGGAGTTTGAATGGCAGTGATCATGCAACTGACGCCGCAAGTCACTTGACAATGATGACACTGGGAATTGATTACATCTGGATTTTATTCATATTATATACGAAGAGATGCAAAAGCCTCTAAGTGCCATCTGAAATTTTCTTCTAGAATGATCATTTTTATCAAGCTTGTATATTTAAGTTCAGTAATTTCATTTAAATGGCAATGAAGATTACCTATTAATTGTCATTTAAGCGAAATTACTGAACTTAAATATACGTGCATGATAAAAATGATCATTCTAGAAGAAAATTTCAGATGGCACTTAGAGGCTTTTACATCTGAACTCTTCATACATTGATCTTATATAGAACATACTAATTAACGGCCTCAATTAAATTTAGTACCTACTAAGACACAATTTTGAATGAGCTCATGTACTTTTTGTTAAGAGAGTTGTTACAACATAGTTGTTTACAATTGAAGGTAAACTGCAGGGATATTTCTAAAAAAAAAGAAATTATAAAGAAACTCCAAGCGACACACTGAATTAAACGTGAAATTCTGAAGTAATTGTAACATGTAAAACATACTTGAATCTTTATTCGATTTACAACTTTAAAAATCTTTTTTTACAGTGTAGTTATCATTGATCAGTGCGTTGGAGTGAGCAAAGCAAAGACAAGCAAAGTGAACGCATAACGGCTTAGCATCCTGGTCCACCAGTCATAGTGAGTTTTCTCCTTTTAAAGACAAGAATGAGTGGTCATGTAACAATGGTAAAAAACAAACAAGCATTCATGAATAAGAGAAGAATCAGATGGGGTGTGTTTATACTTAGTAGGTCAGATTCCAAGATATCACATATTGGATTGAATCAGATGATAATCGTAATTGATTACCATGTAAAAATGCTGATCAATGAACTAAAACAAAATAATAATAAATTCAGTATTTCACTCCTGTAATAATTTAGCTGGTAATTGATTGAAAATAATGTGGCTTTGACGAGAAATTCCTTGCAATGTTCCTTATTTGCAAACAACTTTGGTTAAATGCTTATGCTAAATGAATAAATCATTAAACTAGTTTTGGTCTCGATTATTAATCATTATAACCATGCTGTTCAATTATTTGGTGGGAAAGTTAGTCTCACTGCTTAAGCTTGTTAAAAACTCTTGTAGTGGCACCTTTACTGTATTCATCAGCCAAAACTCATATATCCAAGACTTTTCAACAACTCAGTGCTCATTTTTGATCGTCTGCCACATTAGCATCCATGTATATATCTGCCATTTTCTTTGCCTGACTCCATTAGTGATGGCTGTATATCTTTGACTCCATATTGACTTTCTTTCATCTTCTGGAGGAAACTCTATAGCTGTAGATTACAGACTGACCCTAAGGCTCCCTGCTCAACAAGAGAGAGAGAGACTTGTGCCAGCTGAAGGAATAAGACGTGCACACACACACACACACACAAAGTCAATGACAGGATGAGAAAATGCTGTCATGTTTCTTAGTCTGAAAGTGTCCAAAGCATTCAGCCAAGCACATGTTCTCTCACCAACTCAACACCCTCCTCTTTCTCTCTCTCACACACACACACTCAATTATACACGTGTGTATGATCACACAAGAATGAGTAAGTCCCTGCTCTCTGAGATGAGCGGTTTATCGGCTTATCACTGCTGACTGACGCAGCTCTTTCTTTCTCTCATATTCCAGTACATTTAAACAAACTTATTGTCCTTTCTTTGAAAGACAAGCTTCCTCTAAACATCACAGGTGAGCTGAATCCATGTCTCTACAATTACTGATAAAACACACACCCTGAAGAGACCAACAGGAGGGAGGATTTACACTGTAGGATCATTTTCTGTCTGAATGCAAAAGCGTGACGTGTGTGAGGTTTTACCATCTAATTCAGCGCTACCTGGGCTCCATGTCCAGACACCCAATACCTCGCGTAGCTCGGCTGGGAAGGTAGGAGGGGAAGTGGAGCCGATCAATACACTTGTTAAAGATTGCAGATAATGAAAATATGGAAAAAATATATTCCCCACCATCAATTTTTGATGAGAAGAAAGCCCATGGATGTAAAAAATCCAAAAGAAGCAAATGTAGAAATAGTATACTGGATAAATAATTGAATGAGTATCTTTATTGATTTGTAGTCTTATTTAGTTTTCATTGTCTTCAATTTTTTTAAAGGCTAAAACCTAAAACATTTGATCCGAAGGTCATAGTTGTGCATCATGCATTTGCATTCAATTATGTTTATATATATATATATATATATATATATATATATATATATATATATATATATATATATATATATATATATGTAAGGCAAGCTGTCAACAGTCTTAAAGGGATAATTTTGTCATCATGTACTCACCCTCGTGTCGTTCCAAACATCAATGACTTCATGCGGAAGACACAAAAAGATATTTCGAAAAATGTATCATTGATTTTTCATCCATATAATGGTCAATGGGTCCAAAACAACACTGAACTATACTGACTATCATATGGACAAAAAAAGTCCTTAAGGCTTTTCACACTGCGCTTAACCCTGTGTTGTCGTCTTTCTTAACCCTGCTTTTCACGTTTCACACTTGTAATTTAAAAGGGGGGTTTATCACCGCTTTTGAGGTGTTAACTCCATATTGCGATGCCAAAATTGTTAGAATGTTACAACTAGATGCTTAGCAAACGACAACCAACCGCGTGCCTTATATTCACATGCTTTGGGCAGTCACGGAAAACACTGCACGATGTAGTCGTTTCTGCGTTTGATAGGAAAAATGTCAAATGTCAATGGAAAACGTGACAATTGGCGTGAAGAAGAGGCCGTTTCATTCTCACCTTTATAGTTCGAAAAGTTAATTCAGAAAAAAAAACTTGATATTACAGTCAGCAATGTGTAATATGAGGACACGCAATGCTAGAGCCTTTATGTAAACAGGTCATGTGCTGCGTTTGTCCAGTCAGTGACACTGGCCGCGGATCTGCAAATAAGGACGTTAACCCAGGGTTTAGGAATGTGAAATCTCACCTTATGAATACCCAGGATTAATTGTTAACTCCGGGTAAATTATGAGCAGTGTGAAACATGAAGCAAGACAACCGGGATACTCTGTTTACCCGAGATTTAGAATGAGCCAGGATGAACTATTTCTAGTGTGAAAACGCCTTTTGTGTTGTGCAGAAGAAAGCAAACAATAGAGTGCTGGAGGGATGATGGAATCGCCTACCAAGACAAAAAGCCAATGGGATTTTTCCATTGGCTTTTGGATAATTGCTGGGGAAAAAAGCTCTGTGATCGACAAAAGTTTATGATTCTGACACATTTTTTGTTTTTAGAATTTGGTAGCCTAAATATTAATCATATTAATTATTAACTTATAACATATTAATTTATTAAATATTTAAAAAATAATCGCCAGAAGTAAAAAAACTACACCACGGTCAAATGACTTCAACATCACCATCACTAAGCTTCAGACAAATCTCTTAATCATTTTTTTAAATCTACAAATTGAAGTTTTAGTTCGAATAGTAAACACAACAAGGCTATAAAAGCGTAATAGCAAGTAGATGAGTTTTCCTGCTCGGCATGATGATGTTTAATGTCCCTTACAACCTCTGTAGTACCATTGAGCCACTTGTTAGCAACCATCATTTTCACGATAAAAGCTTTAAAAAAAAACATCAAAAGTGGGTTATTGATGCATTTTATGTTGTTGAATAAAGCATAAAAATATACTGACCTTCCATTAACAACAGACCTTACATCAGGCATTTAACCAAAAATCCATTCCAAAACACATTGACTTCTGGACAATGGAACCGAAACCTGGACTTGGACTCATTCCTGCAGCACTCTATACGCTGATTTCACGCAGCCGTTATTTTGAAATCGAAAGCGAGGCTCCGGTGGGAAGAAAACCGGAAGTGTCGCCTTTAATCACAGGAGAGTCGTGAATGCGATGGCGTATTGTTGTGTTTAATGATGTTGTGTCAATTCTAAAACTGTACATACATTTCTTTTATACTTTAGACTATATACAGTGAAATTCATTTATAAATAAAATAATTTTTTTTTATAATTCAAAAAGTAAAAAAAGAAGCAGGAATGAACTATATACATATCCTATATTGGATATTAACATCCAATTGTGTAAATCGCGGCAGAAGCTTCAAGTTGGTAGTCCAAAGGCATTGTTGTTTATCTTTACTTCCGGGGTTTTTCCCACCGGAGCCTCACTTTCGATTTCAAAATGGCGGCTGCGTGAAATCAACGTATAGGTTTATATTTAGACTGCTGCAATAATAAGTGATTAGAAAAACTAGGCTCAAACTAGATTTTGTATCTAGTTATGCTCAAGTTATGACAGAGGAAATGTAATGTTTTGTGCAAGATTTGCTGTTTTACTTGAGTCTAGTTCTAGTGGTGCATGTATTAGACACAAACAAAATACTTCAGAAATCAGAGCTCATCATTACACTATAAATGTTTGCTTTTAGATCTCCATGGGAACAGCATAGGAGACATGTCATTAGAATGCACCTGTTTCGCAGGATTTCATTAGCTCAAGCTTAGTTTCAAAAGCTAAGGGGGTTTAATAATATGCAGACCAGACGATGCTCCGCACGGAGGCACGAAAGAACGAAGGAGACATGTCGAGACTTGCACGGAGGCGTTGAAAATGTCTGCTGTTCCGTCAAGATAACCTTTACATCAAACAGAGTAACAGCTGAAACTCCCTGAGAGAGAGAATTTAGTATTCTACAGAATTTAAATATATGCAGAAACATCCTACACATTGCAAAGAAAAAATAACAAATAATGTGGAATAAAGCAGGTGGAAGACCTGTACTTATAGTTCTCGATTTAAAGTTAAGCTCACACAACACACTCCATAACACTGCAGAATCCCTCCAAATACAATATATGCTCATAATCAATTACAAAGTTCCTCAAACTGACTGAAGGTGAAAAGAATCCAGCTGAGTTTGGAAGAGATTCACGCTGATTTGTGCTTCTATAAAACCTGGAGAAAGCTATTCGTTAGCATATTAATGGAAGTAGCTGATCTGAAATGTGCCATCTTTTCCTCATCATGAGCTTTCATGTGACTAAACTCTCTGGGGCAGCAGAACATTTACATCATGGCAACTCTGACACTACAAGAGCTTGCATTGTCCCCAAGCCTTTCCCTAGCTGCTATGCTGAGCTGTGAGGTCCAAAACAGCAGTAAAATGTCAAAAATGTCCAAGTCAATTTCGCCTAAGGAAACAACTTCATCTTAAATTTTTTACAAGATCATTTCAGAATATTACATAAGCACATTAAATTGTACCATTGAGCATTGCCACAAAAAGCATGATGTTGCACAGTTCAAAGTACAGCAGATTTCCAAAACAATCAGGCAGTGGTAAAACATCTGCTATAATATAATGGAATATCAGCATTTATATACAGATATTTTTTAAAAGCCGACAAATGGAAAAAAATGCTTCTGAGAACCAGATAGGTACAGCATCTACTAGCAGGGGGTAAAGACAAGTGCATCAGGTTAGTAACCAGCCAAACCTTGACCCTTAGCTTTTATAGCAGCTAGCAATGTATCAATGCCATAGCTTAAGAGACAGAGTGTAACATAATCTATTTCTTGCTGCTATCACACACTATCAGTTATAAATGTGTATTTATATGAATATATACAGCCGTTATATTCTTTGCCCCACTTTCCTCACCCGGCAATATCTGAAATCTATTTTTGTAATTTATTCAATATGCAATACTTTATCCTTCACTTCAAACTGTATTATGCAAGTATTTGAAAGCTGTAGCAATACTGCAGTCTTTGATATTTATTCTGTGTCAATGATTTTAAAAGGTCTGGTAGGAGTAAGCGATTAACTGAACACAAAAACATCAAGATTGAACTTAATATTGATTGATTTATACAATTTATTAAATTCCAACTTCGACTGTAAAGTGTTTACAGTCAAGACAATTTGCTAATGCAATGTATATTATAAAATAGATATGCACTACCATTTAAAAGTAAAAAAAATAAATACATTTTTTGTATTTATTTGATCAAAAACACAAGTAAACAAATTAATATTTTGAAATATAATTACAATTTAAAATGATTATTACAATTATACATTTCCATTTAACATATTTTAAAATGCAATTTATTCCTGTGATGGCAAAGAAGCCTTCAGTGTCACAAGATCCTTCAGAAATTATTCTAATACGCTGATTTGGTGCTAAAGGTGCATTTCTGTTGGGCTGCTTAATATTTTTTTGAAAATGTTCAAAAGAACCGTGTTTATATGTAATGTAAAACTTGTTACTGCCATTCCTGATCAACTTAATGCATCCTTGCTGAATAAAAGTATTAATTTCCTTTAATAAAAAATATATATCTTACTGACCCTGAACTTTTAGTCTTTATTTCCCATAAAAAAAATAAAATAAAATAAAATATATATATATGCATGCATGTCCATACATTTATACATGTATAGATAGAATGGAGATCAGAATGTGTATATCATCACTTGCCTTTTATAACATTGAGCCTTTGGAAAATGAACTGGAGAGGTGGAGGGTGGCAGAGTTCTGGCTTTTCCTCATCAGTGGAAACGATTCCCATGTCCGCCATTGAGTGAAGGGCAGTGGAGATGAGAAGGCAGATTATGCTAAAAAAAATAAAGGAGAGGAGAGATTGTTTGCAGCTTTAAGGGTATGCTTCATTTCTCTTCATTTACTCTGAATTACCCCAGAGTCCCTCGGGAGGCTTGTCTTGCCCAGTGCCCTTCAGTTCATTCTACAGAGCCTTGAGAAGTTCACACTTACTTTACCTTGTAGGAAACTGAAGACCCACTGCGGGTGGAGGTTATGTAAAGTTAAACGAATTCCATCTACACACCAGCTGTTAACCTGTGGTACATAATAGAGAGATTTTCAAGATATGTGGATATGGCAGTTCGAATACACATTTTTTGAACTGGCTATCATTGCAAACAGCACAATTTTGCAGCATGAAATTACAGACGCAGTTTGTCTCATAGCCAGGGATATAATTGCACATTTTTAACTAAATTATCATCGAATATTGTTCCAGTCAGTTCTAATATTTATCTAAAATGTATACCTTTCTTGTTGCTTATTTACAGAATGCGTATATTTTTTATTTATTTTTTTACCCCTAGACTAGTCAAGTCAGAAGCGCTGCATCAACTCTGTGACATCTTAAATACATCTCTTTGATCTGATGTGTCTTTGATCTCCTCTCTGCCTTCTTCTTTGGATTGCAGGATATTCACTTTTGATTAGACGCAATATACAAGTTTTAGCAAGAGTGCATATGGATTGAAAGGTCAGACAGATGCATATTTATAGACTCAATCATTGTAATTCAATGCTTACTAATTCATAGACTCTTCTAAAGAGACTGCCACAGCAAGCTGTCAGCCAAACCAAACTTCTTCATTAGCAGATCCTACTGTGTTCTTCATCTGTACGTCTAATATCGAATCAGTTCACGCTAGAAAATCACTACTGATGTATTCAGACGTCTATGAGCTTTTTTTTTACGTGCAATAAGCGTCAGATGGTAAGTGAGACTGTGGAAGGTCTGTAGGTGTGACGTATGTCGCAGTGACTATCCAACAAGTGAATAGTGGTCAGTTTAAATGGCAACATAAACAAATGATAGACATTTAATAAAGACATGAAACAGGCCATTCATGTGCCATCAGATTTTATCTCCTTCATTTCCTCACTTCTGTTTCTGCTATATTGAAGTGAATTGAACTCCAGCATGGAGTGGATGTCTCATGGCATTTCACAGAGAAATTGCCCTCTACTCAAGCTCCACAGCGGGAGATCAGTCGGTCAGACCTGTTTTAATGAGACACACAGACAGGTCTATACGCATGTGTGAGAGCGACAGTGTATTAGAAAGTCGTGCTCACATCCTTGCTGCTCTTTACTCTGGAAAGGATCAAACAAACATGTCCTTCAGATATTTACACAGTATGAAGCTCATGTTTTCTCAGGACACACACACACACACAGAGAGGTGGTCCCCTAGTCTACCAAAGTGTCATGGTGATTTCAATTCACTCTCTGGCATGAAGGAACTCTCAGTATCACAGTTCGGCATAAGTGGTGATAATCCCTTCGGTCATGATTTAGAGTATACCATAGAAATGACTTATAACCCAGCGATCATATAGATAGATAAGAGTGGATCAGGAAAAGTCACACAAATTTATGATTGATTTCCCTTTGAATATCAGGAGACAATTAAATGTTACAGTCATTAATAATTGTCACAAGGGGTTTTTGTGGCTCGAGAATATACATCTATTCTCGTAGACATGTATATCTATGCTGCCTTCAAAAATCAATCTGGGCAGCATTTCCCAAAAGCATTGTAAGCCTAAATTGATCGTAGAGACCATTGGTGGTTACAGTTGTTATATGCTAAATTTAGATTTACGGTGGTTTTGGGAAATGCAGCATGCACAGATGAAGTACAGTAATCTCAAGAGAATCTCAAGTGAAGTGAAGATAGCATGGACTCGGACATGCCCTGATTCCATCTTACCTCGGGATGCATCCTCCGGAAGCAGCATTTTGCAGCTAATATTCGACTAAATATTATCGACACATCTCCAAAGTCCTCCCCTCCATAACTAACTGAACCGAACCCGTCCCTACCCGGACACCGTAGTTTCCGAAAAAACTTTTTTCACAGCCATCTTTCATCTTAAGGCTCCTCAGCTTCCATGGCCTCCTTTGCATTTCTCAGAAGCATGTCATCCAGGCAGGCCAGCTGACAGTCTTGCCTGGGCCCGGGACGAGATAATCTTAGATGTTTTCCCTTGCTCTTCCTCTCCTGTTCCTCTCCTCTGCTCTTCCTCTTCACAGTGCATTAACTATGTTAACAAATACAACTTTTGATTTCAATAATGTAGGCTAGTAGCCTAAATATTAAAATTACTATAACAATAACATTAACAATGCTGTAGAAGGGCAGTTTATTAATAGTAGGCCTATGATAACTAATGCAGTTAACTAGAGTTTCAGAAATCGAACATTATTGTAAAGTATTAGCGATTTTTTTAATACACCGATTCAGACGTCTCGTGAGCTCAGTGTTGGACAGATCAGTTGTTTTAACCATTAATTAAAGTGAATGGTTCAAAGGAGTCATTCGTTTGCGTATCGGACGTGTCATAGTGGACGTGTACGGGACACATTGTGTGATTATCTCGGCAGTTTAGGACATCGCACAAGATTTGTGTCAACAACACAGAAAACATTTCATAACTGGATAGGTTTTTTCGTTTACTGAAATTGTGGTGAATGTCAGCTGAATGGGCGGAACGCTTTTAAGAGAAGATAAGGCAATTCACACCCTAGGACAATTCACATCCTAATTCAGGAGAAAAAAAATCTCCAAATGCTCCACGTGAAACTGCGGTCTTCCGACCTTTTACTATCGTGTCAATAGAGTGCCGAAGTTATGACGTCACTTTGTAGGCCAAAACGCGGAAGTGAGTTAGCATTTTAGCACTACGGGTTCCCTCGCCCTAAAGTCTATGGGTTTTTTGAATGGGTTTTTGCTAAATCGCCTGAAATAAGGTCTGTGGTTAACAAAGCCTCTAAATATTTTCACGTTTTGATCTATGACATAAAACACACCAGTTATAACCTGCTTGTGATTTTTTAAAACTTTATTGTGTCTTAAAAACGGTGGTTGCTAACAAGTTGCTAAAAGGGACTACATCCTTTGGCGGAGACTTTAGACGTCATCATGACAAACATGAAATCTCTCACTAGCCCGCGTTTCAGCTTCACGTTCTTAGAAGTTTACCTTTCAGTTAATATAGCCTACATAACGTTATTTTTGTTTTGTCCCGAGATGCAACCACAAGTCATCGAATGAAATCTCGTTTGTTTTCCGTCCGATGTTATCCAGCGGAGACTCTGGGTTCGTGCCAGATGGAGTAAAAAAGGCTAGCAGTAGCAAGAATAAACGTTTTTCATAACCAAATCAACAGCTAAAATACCTTTTGTCTTTCTCTTAAAATATCTAAAAGCTTGTTTACTTTGCCACTGTTTAATAGATTAGATCCGCTGCAGTTTTATTAAAGGCTAACGTTACGTTGAGAAATGTGTTTAATTAAAATATTCAAAATAATACCTGGTTTATTGACTTTTATTGTAACTTGTTTGGATATAATTATAGATAGGGTGGGTCCTGCACCTTGTGAACTTGGCTTTTACCCACCTATAATAATATGATTGTATTTGTAAACAGCATTGCCGGTAGTTAAAGCAGGCAATGATATTAATCTTTGTTATTTTAGTAGTAAATGTTAACTATATTTAATGTGCTATATAAACGTGGACAATTCCCAGAGAACACGCTGATATGTATAGCCTTAATGCACTGTAAGTTGACTGTCTGACAAATACACAAATTAAATGTTAAACTATTGCATACTACTTGTATACTATTGTAACTACACTCCAGTCAGCTCACAGTAATGTGAATGTGAGATAAAATTTACTACACAGGCTCTCACATTGGGGCTTGTGGATTACCAGGTAAAAATAGAAAATGTTAACAAAATGAGGTTTATTTAGGGAACATATATGGTTTAATTATAATATATTATAATAAGCATTTGCTATTGACAATTCTCTTTAAATTCAACATATATAATTATATACAACTATTATATTAAATGTTTGGAATTGAACTGCGTTATGCTTGTTCAGAGATTATTTGTATAGTTATCTTAAATACATAGTTATCTTAAATACATATTATAACTCCTCTATCTCTCCCTAGTTTTACTTACTCGATTAACCTTGTACCTCATGCTGGCCCTTACAATACCGGCAAGTAAACCAGCATCTAAGCTGCACTGTTCATGTCCAGATTTATAGTTGTTCTCTCTTCGATCTATGGTTTTTCTATCGTCTAAGAAAAAGGACATGGAAATTGATACGGCCATAGCTAACGTTAGTGCTTCTGAGATGGTTAAAGCGCGTTTTTTTTCCTGGCGAATTAGCAAATGGTATGCAAACATACAATCAAACATAATACAGTGAAAGATAATCTTTAAAGTTTATTTGGGGCACAATGATCAGGCATAATAATCTTAATCACAAAGAAAATAATATTAAGGTTTATATAAACTAACAAAATAATAAACGAATAAATAAAACATTAACAAAAGATTTAAAAAATCTCAGAGAGGCACGCATAAACAAAATTAGTTTCTAACATTTTTTGAAAAACAGAAGGGGCAGTATTTCTCATGAAAAAGTGGATAAGTGTTCATACCATAGACTGTAAAAATAGGTTCATACCATAGACTGTAAAACATAGGTTCATACCATAGACTGTAAAACATAGGTTCATACACAGTGCAGATCATAATGAGCGAGCGAGTGAGTGAGTTTGAGGAAGCTTGATGATGACGTTGATCCGCGACCATGGTGTGCTGTAGTCCGTTGATAGCCTACCGTTAGCATTTTATATCCGACGGCTTTATTTAGGCTTCAAAATGTATACATTTTGGATTAACTTGTAAAGATTATCTTGATAGACAAAACGTGTAAGGGTCACAACTCTTTGTTGAACACAGATCTTATTTTTTGCGATTTTCCAAAAGTCTATGGGGAAAATGCATTGCTTTTTGATCGAGGGAACCCATGCGCCGCTAACTTCCGGGTTGGCCTACAAAGTGACGTCATTACTTCGGCACTCTATAGGGGTTATGCGCAACATACTTCCGGGTTCTACAAAACAGATATAACTACTTCCGGTCGTCAGCTACTGAGGTAAACACAGCGTAGGAATGGCGACCTTTTATAGCCGGTGTTTACAGGAGCTACCCATTCTATCCATTTCAGATGTACATCGTATTGCTAAACGGACTTCCAGAGCCCCGAGTACAGTAAGTTAGTTTAGACTTGTATGCTATCATAGTAGTTTAACCTTTTATATTTGCTTGAAGATGATTAAAACAATCAAATGAAGACTGCATTTAATTTTTTTTATAAAAAAAAAATTTCTGATACTTAAGCATTCGTGACATTTTAATTAAAACAGAAATAAGATTTGTTTTCTAAAAAAGCGAAAAATAAGTTACCTCAGAGATCACCTACCACTGCAGATGCGTACGGTAGTGCAAACCGGAAATGCTTATACCTGTTTTCCGGTTCGAACGTTGGGCGTTCCGCATAACCCCTATTGATTTTGATTAATATGCGCGAGGGAGAGAGAGCAAGACAGCACTCGACGTGTTGTTTGAAGACGTGAGAATGCGCGCGCGCGGCCGGGGCGCTCTCCGATCAAATAAGGCTTTGGCTGGACAAAATTTTGCTTTGGCATCCGCCAAAGAAAAATTCTATGCAGGAAAACCGAGGAAAACCCCTGACAAGGCTCGTAAACGTTGGCTGCACTTTTTCTTACCTTGCTTACGTTGACTTTACTAGTTCCAGCTTCAGTCACCACCTTTTTTTAAATAGGCTATTTGTTTAGAAAATCTCAAATGCCTCTATTTTCTTCTTCTCTTCTTCTCTTTTCTTTCCTTTCCTGAGCACCGGACTTGTGCTGACCGGACATTTTGAGCGTAGGCTACTGAAATTCAAATCAAATGACAACATCAAATTTTGATCAGTGGCCAAACCATTTTTGTGTTGGGGGTGGGGGGGTTTTTGACCACTATTTCCAAGGACAATTAGGAAGAAAACAAATAAAAAGCTTTTATGTAACTCAAATATTACATATTTTTTCCACAAATAGGCTTATTTTATTTTTATTTTTAATTATTCCATAATTAAGCCCAGTTCGGAAGTTGTCGGCGATTCTTTCTTTTGTAAAGTCATGCATGTGAAACCCCCTGGCGCCGATCTATCTTGCAGTGTACATCAGCAAAAGTTACTGTTACCCCAGATAGTCGTGCAGTCAGTGTGCCCTGAATACTTTGAAAATCGCTTAGTGTGAACTCGGCATAAAGTCGTTATTTATTTATTTATTTTTGCGGCCAAAAAGTATTCTCTTCGCTTCATAAAATTAACGTTGAACCACTGTAGTCGCATGGACTATTTAAAGGTATAGCGGAGAATTTTCCCGAATTTTAGAAAAGAACCGCCCTCTCCACTTTTTGAAAAAATGCACATGAGCAACACCTGCTCCCGAGAGGGAACGCCTATTAAACGCTAGCATCGCTAATCATAGCTTACATTAACTTTTACTAGCAGTGATTTTAAATGGATTTCTCCAAATAGCATGCCAAACTTTTACCCTGGTAAACCAGAGTTCTCACGAGAGCACAAGTTGAATTTGCTCAGCGAGTTACTCTGGTGTCGAGCAATGGAGCTCATTAAATATGCCCCTCGATCTGAGCTGCATCAATCACATCGGGTTATCTGATATAGGCGGGCCAGAGGCGAGCTAAACAGATGACGACAGCGCTGTGACGTTGAAGTCATCAATAAACATTGCAAGATCCCTATGGATAAATAGCAGTGGTTTGAAACGGCTTTGGCCGCTACAATGAACGAGTTAGACTTGGCTTTTTCCCAAAAGAGGAACAGAAGACGGCGCTCGAATCGTTCCTTTGCAAGAAGGGTGTTTTTGCTGTTTTGCCGACCAGAAGAGTCTAATCTACCAGTTAGCTCCGCAGGTAGCTAAGCGTATGGGGTTTATTGTTGTGATTGGTCGTAGTGTTATCCAATTGCGTGCTGTGAGATTTTCAAATGCATGCTTGGTGCCGACCGATTTTCATTGATCGACACCAGACCATTAATCTTTTAGATTTAGGTCTGGATTTCCAGGCTACCAAACTTTACCTGTCGAGTAGAAACTTCGCGACTGAGGCATCAGTGGGAAGCCCAACCTGTGCTTTTAGCGCACGCCAGCGTGTGAAATATTCTCCCAAAAACACTCTGGTCTTGTTTCTTTCTTCAGAGGCCTTTCTCTTCTTGTCATACAATTTGTAGACACTTTTTCTCTTGCGACCCTCAGACATTTTGAAAAAACCCGGTGAGAACGGCGAGCTTCAATGAATGGCTGAAACCATAGCTCACCACACATACACACCTGGCCTTACGTAAACATATCACCAGAATGATTGACAATTAGGAGGACCAATAGTCTTGATGATCCACCCAGAAAAAGAAAATCCTCCACTATACCTTTAACTTTGTCTTTAATACCTTTCTGGGCCTTGAAAGTGGTAACGAAATTAAATTGCTGTCTATGGGGTCAGAGAGCTACTGGATTTCATCAAATATATCTTAATTTGTGTTCCGAAGATGAACGAATGTCTTACAGGTTTGGAAGGACATGAGGGTGAGTAACGGTAATTAATGACAGAAATTAAAATTTTGGGGGTAATTAACCCTTTAACAAAAAAGAAAGAAATGCTCAGCTAGACAACATTTTCCAATTGTGGATCTCTCCGTGATCCTGAAATCGAAAACGCACCACTTACATCCTCAAGCACATAGTGTGTGACTGAGATCAGCATTGAGAGAGAGAGAGAGAGAGAGAGAGAGAGAGAGAGAGAGAGAGAGCGCTCGCGCAAGTGTTGGATCAGTCCTTCAGAGGGATCTGAGGAAACGGCGGGAGGCGCGTGCTCATTTGTGACTGCACCTCATTGTGGTGGGAGTCAAAACGCTACCTTCACGAGACTTTTTAGGCTTTTCCCCTAACGGTTTTAACGGTCGGAGGTACCTCGGAAGCGTGGAGCAGAGTACTACTTTTTCCAAACATGAGATTCCACAACAGCATCGGAATGTTCTTCTTCACGACGTTGAGCGCGTTAACTTCTGTTTTATCTGCGAGTAACTGTAAGTTCATTTATTTGTTCTGTGAAATAATACTTTTAAACAGTATGTCAGTTTATTAAACCTTATCTAGACACATTCAAACACAAGATCTGTTGGAATCCTGTCAACCTGCTCACATAATTAAAAAGCAGTTAAACCAATGCAGTTTGTAAGCAGCCAATATCAAAATCGCAGTGCTTTTTATACATTAATTATTACTAAATTAATATAGACTATTTGTTGTATCTATTAGTGTTTTGTATTTTAGGCTATATAACTTACATTGAGGCGTTTTTCGAATCGTGATTTTAATGCATTCACTGAGATTTCCAGTTAAAGTGTATAATCATCGCTATAATTGTATACAATTTGTAAATGCTAACTTTAATTGTGGGGATGAGGCCATGCTATCTTAATCTCACACAGAAATGTAAAACCTTTAGACATAAGTCGGTTCTTAAATAAAGACACATAAGTAATCCCGTCAAAAGAATAAGAAAGAAAACAACTCTGTTAATATCATAAAATAGATAGAGCTTAATAGGCTCTTTGATCTCTCTCTCTCTCGCGCGCGCGCGCGCGTGTGGACACACACCAAGGCGTGAGCGAGCAGAAAAACACTTCTTGAAAAGTCAAGCACTGAGTTTTTCGATCTCATTTACGATTTTATTTCATCTGTTTGGAAGCAAGCAAGCGCGATGGGAGGAGTACCGGTACTCCAGAAATAAATGATGATTATGGACATCTGCCGTGATCGAACAGCCTCCGATAGCTTACTGGCACGAAAGGATGCAGTGTGTGTGTATATCAGGTGTTGTCTACGTCCTCCTAAGAATAGTAAAGACTCACATCACCTACATCGAGGAGACTGGCAAGCTGGGCAAATTAGGAAAACAATTTAGAAACGTAATAAATACTGTCTTGTAAAAATGCAGTGTATGTGATGTTTAGAGGTAATTCTTCATTCTTTGTTCACATCACACACAGCATATCAGAGGGGTAATTTAACTTCTCGTACTGGTAAATTGCCTGAGCCGAAACCTGACATCACCTACATTGGGGAGACTAGCAAGCAGTGCAAATTGGTAATATATATATATATTGCTAAGCTCAGTATAGAAGCATGTAAGACACCATAAAACAGGTGTGTGTTTGTGTGTGTACAGGTAATGCTATACTTGTGAGGGGACTTTTTATGTCCGCACTAATATAAAAACCTGGAAAAAACTACTTCTATTTGTGATGGTCTTTACTTGGAAAGGCTCATAGATTGACCTAAACATATTTTGGTTTACACCTTCTATAATCAACAGGTTTGAGTGAGGGTTAGTCTCAGTGATGATGTTTATCAAATGTCATAGCCTCCTTGTTGAAAACCACTGAGTCTATGAGAAGTCACTAATGGTGAAGCCACTCAATATTGTGACACCAATGTGTGTGTTTTGGGGTGCATTGAAAGACCATTAAAGGGACAAAATTCTGTCATCATTTAATCACCCTCCAAACCTGTATGATTTCTTCTTCTGCTGAACACAAGATATTTTGAAGAATGCTTGTAACCAAACAGTAAATGGACCCTATTTACTTACCATAGTTTATTATGTAAATCTAAATGATGACAGAATTTTCATTTTTGGGTGAACTATCTCTTCAAACTGTGAGTGTGTTTGATTAGTGTGTGAGCGTTTTAAAGGGTGCAGATTTGCAGTAGTCTGGAAATGTGATTGGTTTGGTGTGCACTAAAGCAGAGGTTTTCAAACTTTTTTCATTACAAGTATCCTCCAATTATTTGAATTCTACAAAATCATCTGGAAATATCTTCATGTACTGATTTAAACTGTGTGGTAAGGGAAAATATTTGTATCAAAATTAAATGGGTTTTAAACTGACGTAGTACTAAAGCCAAAGAAAATATTGAATCTGAAAAATATCAGAAAAACTATAGTGTATAGACTCTAGCTACTGTAAGTGTACTGTGTACATATTAAAGTTCCAAAGCCTCTTCACATAAAATATTGCCTTAAAACACTGCTAAGTGATCAAACTAAAGGTGACACAAATACAAACTGTACAATACTTTTAAAAGTATGTATGAGATGAATAATTAATTTTCCACATAACTAGACTATTTTGTAGTATTTCTTATAAAAACTCATGATTTCAAACCACTCTTTAGAAATAAAAATAAAACTGTAATTATGTAAGATTTAGTAAATGTTAAGTTTATTTATTAACAATATATTTCTCTGAACATTTCTGCTGGGGTCTGTTGGACACCAGTTTGAAAACCTTTGCAATACAAAGTGTGTTGGTTTGCAGGAGAGGATATAGTCTGATTGGTGAGTGTTTTGGGGTTCAGGACAGTGTGATTGGTGTGATTTTTAGTGTGCAGTAAGACAGTGCATGAGTGTGATAAGGTTATGTTTTGTTGGGGGAATGTGGAAAGCTGCTGTCTACGAGCAATCAGCACCGCCCATGTCAGGCAGTGGTGCAGCAGCTTCTGTAAGACAGAGAAGTGGCGTTTAACTCTCTCCCCGCTGAGAACAAAAGCCCTCTGCGGTTTTCAATCTGTCTCTCACAGACTTCAGTGCCCACAAAACAGGTGTGTGAGTGATTGAACTCGTGGACTCTTGCCAGGAGAAAATAACTTTCCTTTAAATAAGTTGCACTTAGGAAAAAAGTGCTCTGAAAAAGACATCAACACTGAGATCAGGGCTATATGAAGAATCTCAGACAAAGCCCTAGAGTTAACAGATGATTATACTGGGAGAATGCTTTTAACAAAATTTGGGTTTTGTTTTAGTGTTGTTTTTAACACATTTCCTTTTCAGCATTCTGTAAATGAAGCAGCAGTTATTCTAAGAAGCACTTTCACTTTGTAATGTGACAGCGTCTTTCTGGCATCATATCACAGAAAAGCTAAATTAATTCAATTCTTAATGGCAGTGAGGTTTCTTTGTGAGGCATTTGCTAGGTGTTTACATATATTTCAGGCACATGCATGTTATCATTACACTGGTAGAGCAGTAGAATTGTTTATTTTCCTGCACAGAATGTGCATCCATATTGTACATATGAGTCCAAATCTGCTAAGGGGTAATAATGGTAATTAAGTGATTTTTCTTTTTTTACTATTATTTACAACATCTGCATTTTAATGCAATTTTATTGTAAGAGACAATAAAAACAACTTTGTGCATCAAAACCCCTCCAGTCCTTTCCTGGTATAAATTTTTTTTTTAACTTGATTTTCAAAAGTCAACGAATTTGCCAAGCCAAACATGTCAGTCTCTGAGCACCATGTAATGTATTTAAGCCACAAAATAAACTTCATTTCATAAAACAAGTATAATGACCTAAGCATTTAGAACGTCTCCAGCATGTTTTATAATTACCCAAAAATCAAATATAGTGTTTTCTTCATTTTGGTAATTTTAGATGAACTGTTAAAGGTGCATTTTGTATATTTTAGCCGCATCTAGTGGTGAGGTTAGGAATTGCAACCAACAGAAGTTATGGTGGCCGACAGGAAAAGATGTCGGCAGGGAGTAGCCAGTAAGCAATGAGGTTTCTTTACAAAGATAAATTAAGAAATTATGTTTACTTAATTGTTCAGTAAAACAATATGTTATTGCTACTTGTTCATCATTGTGTCAGTGTTTTATTCACTGATTTTAGCTAGCTTATTTGCATGAAGAACAACAGTGATGAAACACGCTTGTCTGTTTAGGGCTATTGTAGAAACATGTCGGCACAAAATGGCTATTTCAATGTAAGTGGACCCGTGGTGTATGTAGATGGAAATGTCTTATTCTAAGGTAATAAAAACATAACGGTTCATTATGTAAGGTCTTTGTACACCACTGAAAACATAGTTGTGTATATGAAATTGCATTTCTGTCAACAGATCCTCCTAAATATTACAATGCACCTTTAAATGAGTGATCATGACATGAGTCCCTGTAGTCATTCAATTTGACTCTCATATGCTGATGAAATATAGGTGATTTTTATCAAATGTTGTTTAAAAGATTAAGGCAATTATCAAAGGTTGATCATTTTTATTATTTTTTTTTTCAATAAAAGATGATAGCATTTTTACATGGTTTGTTACATTTAGTTACCCCTTAGCAGATTTTGACTCGTATACAAATTTCTTTAAGAAATATGCTTACATTGGCCTACAGCTGTTGATGTAGATTAAGGAATTTAGGGAGCGAAGTCAGCCTGAATTATGCTCTGTCTGTGTGCTTCTGAGTCATGTTTACAGTTAGTGTTGCGTGTGTCTTGTGGGTGTTTATTTATGGAGCTGTTTTCTATGAGGTGCCCCTAGGGACATTATTCAGAATTACCATGCATATACATGTACTTTTCCTCTCACATACACATATGAAACCAAATTCATTCACATAATATAATGAAATGCTCACACACATACAAGTGAAATGCTTTTACAAACACAACTGAAACGCTCTCATGCATACAACTGAAAATATTACGCTCACACACACAACTGAAACGCTCACACACACACAACTGAAACGCTCACACACACACAACTGAAACGCTCTCATACATACAACTGAAAATATTATGCTCACACACACAACTGAAACACTCTCATACACACAACTGAAACGCTCTCATACATACAACTGAAACGCTCTCATACATACAACTGAAAATATTATGCTCACACACACAACTGAAACACTCTCATACACACAACTGAAACACTCTCACACACACAACTGAAACACTCTCATACACACAACTGAAATGCTCACACACATACAAGTGAAATGCTTTCACAAACACAACTGAAATGCTCTCACACACACAACTGAAATGCTCTCACACACACACAACTGAAATGCTCACACACATACAAGTGAAATGCTTTCACACACACAACTGAAATGCTCTCACACGCACAACTGAAACGCTCACACACACACAACTGAAATGCTCACACACAAACAAGTGAAATGATTTTACAAACACAACTGAAATGCTCTCACTCACACAACTGAAAAGCATTTCAGTTGTGTGTGTGAGAGCATTTCAGTTGTGTGTGTGAGAGCGTTTCACTTGTAGGTGTGTGAGCATTTCAGTGGTGTGTGTGAGAGCATTTCAGTTGAAACGGAAGGTGGTTAAAGTCTCCAGTCCAGTTGGTGGCAGTAGTGCACCTCAAGACGAAGAACTAGAAGCTGACTGTTGAAAGAAAGCATAGTAAACTAGCGCAAGTTGGCCATAAATTCACAGATTCGAACTTCCCGGGTCAATAACTCGTGAGCTAAATGTTGTTAATACACAAATAACACCTCGTTTTAATCGTAGTAATGTGACGTGAAGAGTAAAGGCGGCAGAGAGGCAGATCCGAAGGGACCGTCTGCAAAGTGCAAAACCCGAAAAGCGTTACTACGAAAACAGTCAATAATTTCTCTGTTACACACTATAGTGTCATCAAATTCAGTTCACACATCACTGATGCCCTGATGATTATACTACAACATTTATTTTGAATAAATATATTTTTGAATATTTTTTATGATTATTATTTATGAAAAATATTCAATAACTTCACTGTTATTCACTGTATTGTTGCCAAATTCAGTTCGCACATCACTGCTGTCCTGATGGTTATACTACACTTATTTTTGAAAAAATTTTTTTAATTGTATACAGTGAAGTTTTGAATTAGAGTGAAGTTACAAACATTTACAATTGTATATACAATTTAAAATAAATATATTTTCCCCAAAATAAGTGTTGTAGTATAACCATCAGGACAGCAGTGATGTATAACCTGAATTTGGCAACAATACAGTGAATTACAGTGGTTACTGAATATTTTTCATAATAAAAATCATCAAATAGAAACTTTTTTTTTTTTCAAAATAAGTTGTAGTATAACCATCAGGGCATCAGTGATGTGCGAACTGAATTTGGCAACAATACAGTGAATTACAGTGCAGTTATTGAATATTTTTCATAATAAAAATTATCAAAAAGAAACTTTTTTTTTTTTCAAAATAAATTGTAGTATAACCATCAGGACAGCAGTGATGTGCGAACTGAATTTGGCAACAATACAGTGAATTACAGTGAAGTTATTGAATATTTTTCATAATAAAAATCATCAAAAAAAAATAAAAATAAAAAAATAAGTTGTAGTATAACCATCAGGGCATCAGTGATGTGCGAACTGAATTTGGCAACAATACAGTGAATTCCAGTGAAGTTATTGAATATTTTTCATAATAAAAATCATCAAAAAGAAACTTTTTTTTTTTTCAAAATAAATTGTAGTATAACCATCAGGACAGCAGTGATGTGCGAACTGAATTTGGCAACAATACAGTGAATTACAGTGAAGTTATTGAATATTTTTCATAATAAAAATCATCAAAAAAAAATAAAAATAAAAAAATAAGTTGTAGTATAACCATCAGGACAGCAGTGATGTGTGAACTGAATTTGGCAACAATACAGTGAATTACAGTGCAGTTATTGAATATTTTTCATAATAAAAATCATCAAAAATATATATATTTTTTAAATAAGTTGTGGTATAACCATCAGGACAGCAGTGATGTGCGAACTGAATTTGGCAACAATACAGTGAATTACAGTGCAGTTATTGAATATTTTTCATAAATAATAATCATAAAATATATTTATTCAAAATTAGTGTTGTAGTATAACCATCAGGACAGCAGTGATGTGCGAACTGAATTTGTCAACAATAAAGTGAATTACAGTGCAGTTATTGAATATTTTTCATAAATAATAATCATAAAATTATATTTATTCAAAATAAGTTTTGTAGTATAACCGGTCCCTTCGGATCTGCCTCTCTGCCGCCTGCGCATAGTGTTCAATGTGTTTTGTCCACTGCGAGGGAAAGCTCGTTTTGAGGAAAATTAGGTTGCAGCTGCTTGTCTACATTACTACGATTAAAACGAGGTGTTATTTGTGTATTAACAACGTTTAGCTCACGAGTTATTGACCCGGGAAGTTCGAATCTGTGAATTTATGGCCAACTTGCGCTAGTTTACTATGCTTTCTTTCAACAGTCAGCTTCTAGTTCTTCGTCTTGAGGTGCACTACTGCCACCAACTGGACTGGAGACTTTAACCACCTTCCGTTTCAACTGAAATGCTCTCACACACACCACTGAAATGCTCTCACACACACCACTGAAATGCTCACACACCTACAAGTGAAACGCTCTCACACACACACAACTGAAATGCTTGCATACAACATCATTCTGAAATGCTTTTCAGTTGTGTGAGTGAGAGCATTTCAGTTGTGTTTGTAAAAGCATTTCACTTGTATGTGTGTGAGCATTTCAGTTGTGTGTGTGTGAGCGTTTCAGTTGTGTGTGTGAGAGCATTTCACTTGTGTGTGTGAGAGCATTTCAGTTGTGTGTGTGAGAGCATTTCACTTGTGTGTGTGAGAGCATTTCAGTTGTGTGTGTGTGAGAGCATTTCAGTTGTGTGTGTGAGAGCATTTCACTTGTGTGTGTGAGAGCATTTCAGTTGTGTGTGTGAGAGCATTTCAGTTGTGTGTGTGAGCGTAATATTTTCAGCTGTATGTATGAGAGCGTTTCACTTGTGTTTGTAAAAGCATTTCACTTGTATGTGTGTGAGCATTTCAGTTGTGTGTGTGTGAGTGTTTCAGTTGTGTGTGTGTGAGTGTTTCAGTTGTGTGTGTGTGAGCGTAATATTTTCAGTTGTATGTATGAGAGCATTTCAGTTGTGTGTGTGTGAGCGTTTCAGTTGTGTGTGTGAGTGTAATATTTTCAGTTGTATGTATGAGAGCGTTTCAGTTGTGTGTGTGTGAGCGTTTCAGTTGTGTGTGTGTGAGCGTTTCAGTTGTGTGTGTGAGCGTAATATTTTCAGTTGTATGCATGAGAGCGTTTCAGTTGTGTTTGTAAAAGCATTTCACTTGTATGTGTGTGAGCATTTCATTATATTATGTGAATGAATTTGGTTTCATATGTGTATGTGAGAGGAAAAGTACATGTATATGCATGGTAATTCTGAATAATGTCCCTAGGGGCACCTCATAGTTTTCAGTTGGTTTTCACTACATTCATGAAATGCTGAAGGGACATCGTGTTATATTTACAATCTTTTTTAGGCGTCACTCCAAATATTGAAGCTAGATTTTAAATTATGTAGCTTTTCAGCAGTGAAGCTATTTTATTGATTAAGTATGGGGTAGAACTGACAAACTCTAGTCTTGTTTTTCTGTTCGCCTTTCAGAATTAGTGGACGGATTCACAAAAAAAAGATACATTTTAAAAAGTGGGTCTCAAATTTGTGAGTGAAACCTGTGTACAAACGAGTTCACAAACAAATCCTATAGGCTATATCATGATTCATCAATTACGTTATTTCTAAAATGTATTCTAAATTTACGAATAATATATGAAACCACTCGCACACAAAAATCACGTACTCTTGATGGGCTTATAAACTTGTTAAGATGAAATATATATATATATATATATATATATATATATATATATATATATTTATTAGTAAAAAGATCAGTATAAGAGTAAGTAAAGGTGTGTTATAGCTCAAGCTGCGAGGTAGCTCTGAATAAAGACGCAGATACGTGTATATACAGTTGGCTAATCAGAGGTCTGTAATGTCAAAGTTGTTTATTGCGTTTGAACTTTGATGCCACTCTTGGTATTGTTCAAGGATCTTGCTACGCGTGTTCTCAGGAGAGAACGCGTCTTTAGAGAGCGTCATGTTTGCTGAGAGTGACGAAAGAAAAGGATGCACGGAAAGCCCTTATATGGACATGGTTTAAGTGTGTTTTATGCAAATTGATTACCTAGGCATGCGGTCACTTGTTTTGAATACTCAGAATTCAACATTAGAACGAGGTTAAGAACAAATTCATGTGCATAGCATTCGCACGTGTTGTGAATTAGGTGAAACGTTTTTTTGTGAGAAGTTCAAATGTGCTTAAAAATACGAATAGTGTAATTATTAGTCAGTGAGACACAATGTTCCAAATGCAATTCTGAACAGGCAGAGTGTGGCAGTTTTTTCCTAAGACTCTGATCAACTCAATGAAAAACATCAAGTCTTTTTGCACTACCTGCAGATTACAGTACTGTTCAGCACTTGGCGTCATGTTTTTTAATGTGTTATACACTTTAGGTGGTTATTTCTTAAAGTCTGTCTGTTGAATTAATTTGCACTCTGTCTTTTGGTGCTCTCGCTAGAATAAATGCACCCTGTATCTGTGTGTGTGTGTGAGTGAGTGAGTGTGATCCTGTGAATGGGTGCACTAATATCATGGTTCGAATTACGTGGGAGCCAGTGGGAGCTGAGCTCCCATAGAGAGAGGATGAGCTCCCATGAAAGCCGTAAAATCATAGACCTGTGGGGGTCTCTAAAAATCATCAGCACCATTATTTGAAATTACAAATAAAGCACTTTTTCCTTCAGACTACTGTAGTGTGACTTAAAATATAGGACAAGATGCCAAACACATGGATCTCGCAGCATCTCGGATCGTCATCACACTACATCCTTATGCTTCGCTTTCTGCCAGGACTTTTACTGACTTTTCTCAGCTCACAGAAATTATGTCAACGTCCGATCTAGCAGTAGCATAACCCATCAGTTAAGTGGTATTTTAACATAGACATGTCCCCACCACTTTTTGCTAAGGTCGATATTGTCCCCACCACTTTTGAAACATCTCGTGCATGGCACTAATATACCAATACAAATAAATAAAATATCTCCAGTTAACTAGCAGAGCATTCATTTAGTTCGTTTGTTCAATAAGAGGCGATCTAGCGCTGAAATGTGTTGTTTTTTAAATAAAGTGATTAAAGTGCTCGTTGCCGCTGCGATCAGCGGCGCGGATAATGTGTTCTCTTGTGGCTCGCGCACGGTCTTCACTTGGACGCGCGCTTCAATCCGTTGTGGAGACTCTCTATTCGTTCCGGTGAAATTACAAAACAAAATACACACAAACTTGCCTGATATACAACCACTGATAAACATAATCGGTTTTGATGAGAAAAAAAAAACCTATACGAGTGCGGATAAGAACCCAGAACCTCTGACACGCTTGGCAAAAGTTCTGCCACTGGACCACTTAAATACACGCTTAAAATTGTCGGATCTATTTATTTATTTATTTATTCTATTTATTTAACAACATATATTAGACCTCATTAAACGACAAATTAAACCAAATGTAGCCTACTATTTAAATTGGATTGTGTTAGAAACGCTTTTTTATTAAACATTTTTATTTATTTACATTAGTAAGCTACACCGCGCCTGCTCATTGGCTACTTTTTTCTTTTTTTAAAGAGACCCCCACAAAGATGAAATCATAATTCGAACCCTGACTAATAGCTGAATGTTACCGAAGTTATGTTGTAATTATAAAGTTAAAAACTCTATTTGACTAATTTTGGTACAGTTGTTTTTACTGAAGTTTAACATTCATGACCAAAACCTGTTTGCATTTTCATTGTCTAAATCTGGGTTTCTCAAACTCAGTCCTGGAGGGCCACTGTCCTGCACAGTTTAGCTCCAACCCTGATCAAACACACCTAGCTGTGAGTTTCTAGTGATCCTGAAGACATTGATTAGCTTGCTCAGGTGTGTTTGATCAGGGCTGGAGCTAAACTGTGCAGGACAGTGGCCCTCCAGGACCGAGTTTGAGAAACCCTGGTCTAAATGTACATCCCCAGTAATAGTATTAAAGTGTTATGTTATAATCCTTTATTACAAGTTGGAAGTTATTTTAACTTATTTACAATTATTTTTAAGGAGATTATTTTCAAGAATTTGAATTCTTCTTAAGTGTTTGGTAACACTTTAGTTTAGGGTCCAATTCTCACTATCAACTAGTTGTCTATTAGCATGCATGTTGCCAGGATATTGCCTGTTTATTAGTACTTATAAAAAGCATTTTATTCGTAAGAATGTTTCATGATTCCGGCCCCAGAAGTAGCAACACCCATTTCATGAATAAATCACTCTTTTGATTCAGGTCTTTTTTTAGTTTAACTGATTAGGAAAATAGGTTTGTGTTTCAGTGTAAATCATTTGGATAGTTCACTCATGCACTGATTCGTTTGGAGTGGTTTCTCACTCAATAAAAGTTAAGCATAAAATATACGAGCATATGCTATAACATGATTAAGCGAACACACACACAGAGATACGTGGGACATGGCAGAGGCTATACTCTCCTAATCCTCCATAAGGTATTCAATTAAAAAATGGCTTTCACCCTTAATTCCACTGCCTATTTTTTTATCCTCCAACAGATCCAACTCTGTGTGCTGGCGTGCATGAGTGCCTATCAGAGCAAAGCTGTGGAAATAAAGATTTAAAAAAAATAATAATTTATGAATAATAATTTATGGGATTTTAGGGAATAAATACATAAGAATGGTAATCGTAATGAAGTAATCAATTTAAACTATTTGAAATTTTTATTTTATTTTAAAATGTGCACACATTCACTCTTATTCGTATATGTCTAATGTGGAAAACGCAAAAGTTTCTTGTCTCGTCACATTAATTGATAAATTACATCAATTGAATCTTTCAATTCAAATTGGCAAAATTTCATAAAGAGTTGAGAAGTTTGCTTCGCTAATCTATTACTGTCGATCACATCTGTACCGTAAAACAGTTGTTTATACTTACATCTACTTACATCTTTCCACGAACTGTTGTTGTGTTGTGACAGTGACTGTAAGACCGTAAGACCCGCCTTCTTTGATTTGATTAGTCATCTCGAACATTTTGACATTGACAAGTGCAATATATATATATTCAGACAAAATCATTGGCTCTGGTCTGCCCCCACTCCACCTATGATCCAAAGCACTAAAAGTTTGAAATGCCAGCAGCAGATGATCATAAATAATCACAAAATGCCCTGTGTAAAAATATGTGGAAGATTTGTGAGGCACTGACATCTGAAATAATCAAAATTCAGCTTGCCAAGAGATCAGTGTGATTGTTTTCTGCTGACCCCAAAGCTGAGGGTCCAATCAGTGTTGTCTGCAGGACGGCCCAGATGCTTACTCAAATTCACAAGAAATTATTGTTAAAACTGGATGTACATGATGCATTTGTCAAAAAAAGAAAGAAAAAAAGATGTACTGTAATGTCTTTGATTTGACTGTGTCTGACTCCTCATCATTGACCTCATCTTGACATTGTTTATTTCTCTTGGGAAATAAACAAAAATGATTAGGCCTATAAGTATTAGTATATTAATTTATTTGTGCGCTTAATGTTTTACTCTTATTGGGTGGTGTTACAATTAATATGACTGACATATCTAGAGAATGCATACTGAACAAACACATGCACTAGTAGTTATCATCATTAGTAACTAGTACTAACTTTCTTTATTACATTAAATAAATAGAGTCAGCATAAACTGTTCACAATTTGCTCATTATAATTTGGTGGTGTTTACATATTACAGGTTATTTATTTTCTCCAAACATCCAAGACAAGTACAAGAATCTTGAGTTTTCTAAATCAACTCAATTACCTCTACAGTCACTTAAATTGCTCTTCACTGCCAATAACGTCAGAGCTGCATATAGTCTGTGTCGTCCTAATAGCCGCTGTGTTTGTGAACTTTCAGAGGATCAGTGAAGCAAGGTGGGCTTACTGACTGCAGAAAGACGTGTTTGGTGTCATATACTGTCTCAGAGAATTGCTCGTGTTAATGTATATTCAAGGTTGTTAGATGCTGTAGTTACTTTTTATAAAGGTTACAGCACCATTTCTATTTTGATGAATGTTCACTCTGTTTTGCTGCATCTCAGGGATTCTCATAGAATATCGTATTTAATTAAAAGGGACATAGTTGTTATGTTGTGTTCCCACATTAAGGTCCCAATAGACTGGTTTTCACATCCACAAGTGTCCCATTGATTTTTACAGGCAATTTTCTTAGCTCCTGCAAATTTTGCTATTCAGCCTTTGTCGTGTTAATAATTTAGCATATTGCTGGGCCTGTGCAGTTCTTGGTAATATTAAGTGATTTTTTTTTTAAAGACATTTTTGTTTACCTTCCTTTGAAATCTCTTTCTTGGTAAAAAAAACAAACATCACTGCCCTAGACCACAGGTTCTGATAGGAGGGCATTATCCTATATAGTCTCTTTTTTTCTGTCTCTTGCTTTTAGTCGGTCTATCTCTGTACTGATCTTAGAGGAACTTGATGGATCTGATATTCTAAGGATCCGGTCAGGTGGGGGAGTTTGGCGAGAGGGCCCTCCCAATCACAAACAAATGGTGAGAGGACCCTCCCAGTCACACACAAATGAAGATCAAAGCAGGCAGGCAGGGATTTACAGAGATTAAAGCAAAGTGAAGGACAAACAAAATCCTCCCGAGTTTTGATGAGGGGAAATTAAGGCCACGGCTCAGGATCGGATAAATACAAACAGAGCGCCTGCCAAATGACACATCTCAGACAGGAAAAAAAAAAAACATGCACACACAAATAACATGTTTTCAGCTTTCATAATTCTGCTTGTCAAGGTTTTTTTTTTTTTTTTTAAGGCCAGGAGTTATTAATCAGGGAAGAGAGAGCTTGATGAGATCACTTGGAGTTGGAGTATGTTTTTACTCTCCCTTATTATAATAAGAAGAAGAAGAAGGAGGAAAAGAAGAAGAAGAATGTATTTTTATAATCTAACTGAATTTCATCATGCTATTTAGATTAAGAATTATAGAAATATAGCCTTCCCCAGCCTGACCACTGAACAGAACACAATCAGGATGTCATTAAAATAATTATTTTGTTAAAATGAAATGAAAAATGGCATTATATCATTAGAATCTATTGTCATAAAAATGCTGCTCATTGCTCAGTTCGACCTGTCCTGTGATGTGATTCCATGTAAAACATCTTTAAATAGCATTTTTCAAATTGTATTATAATTATTGTGATTTATCATTGACATTAAGAGAACATGTGAAATACTTTTTAAAAATCCATTTGTCTCACAGCAGGACCATTAGATCTCAATTAGAGATCAAAAATTAGATTTTAAAGTGTTAAAAATGTCATATTTAAAAAAAAGTTCATGTCTGTTTGCCCACTATCCTTTCACAGTTTTTGGAAAGAGATTTCAGATCCATTTCTGTGGTTTAAATCTCAGAGAATTTTATTATACTGTGCATCAGATAATGGTATCTAAAGGGCCAAACAGAGTTATTTGTCAGGCAATCTTATCAAAGATCCTATTTACACTGCAAGTACTGCTGTCATTCCGCTGGGAGATGATTTAAACAATGCCTGGCGGAAACACTGTGGAAACCAGTTAATCTGCCATTAATCTCCCACCTTAATCAGCGCTATCGTGGCGGCCCATCAGATGGGTGATCGATCCCGCAAGCTATAAATAGCTTAGAGCAGTGTGGGCTAAACAACTCTATGACGTGATGTACGTTCATTAGACCTGGATGCTTGAGGTGTTTAGCACATCCTGTCCTTTCTGAGATAATCATAATCACTTCCTCTCTTTCACTTTATCCTGCATTGTTTACAGCTGTTGAAAACTGTCCTGTGATCCCTCTATACCAGGAGTCGGGAACCTGTTTTACATGAATTGACATGTCAGCCTCCAAATTAAATCTGTTATATAATATAGACCAATATGCAGTGGACCCAAAAAGTTTTTGTACACTTAAATTACAGTTAAAAATGTAGAAATTTGCATCGCATACAGTGACAAAAAGCTTTTCTCAAAACTTATCTGAGCCAATTTTGCTATTGATTTTGACCAGCTGAATTTATTTTTATGTATATATAAAATCAACTATCAATCAATTTGGACTCTTTAGTAATACTTTATAGGGGTGGGAATCTTTTGGTACCTCACGAGATTCAAATCGATTCTTAAGGTCAATATTCGATATGTGCATAGATTTGATTGTGGTCTACAGTTTTTTGTTACTTTTCTTATTTGACTGCGATAGACAGTATAATAGGTCTAGAAGGAAAAAAAATCCTACTGAATTAAATGTGAACCTTGAAATTTGTTTAGGTTTTCTTCCCATTTTATTCAACCCAATATTATACAAAAGCCCTTTAAGAGGATGTACTGTCATCAACTTGCTGCACGAGCATCATAAGGTCTTCCACAATTTCACCAACTAACTACCTCCATTGTTTACAATAAATCGGCGTCTGTTCAGGGCATCACCTCTTGACGGTCAACTGTGAGTGACGTCACGTCCCAACACGAACACGCCCCATAGCATAATCCCACCCTTGACACTGATTGACAGGTTTCCGTGTAAGGCATCGGAAATGGAAATACTAAGGGAATTGCGATTCCATTTGAGTTTTGGCTGGCTACGTACGCGACGCTGAGAAAGTGAAAAAGCAGACGTGGTAATTGAAATTGCTATTTAAATATGACAGGGTCAAGACTCGTAAGATATGGGAAACACAGTTGCAAACAGACTTTGCATTTCCATTTTAAATTTGGCAGTCACTGTGCGTTCGCTTAAACGAAAATGCAAACGGTAATGCGTGATTTGCATTTGCGTTTGGATTGTCACATTTTATGCGTCCACAAATTGAAAACGCAATTGCAAATACAATTTGCAATTGCTTTTGAATAATGTCCGGAATATCATTCCATAGCAACAGTTTGTGAGGCTGCTAGTTGTCCCTTTAAGAATGAATGCACTGATATAGTTACACATCCAATTTTCTCCCATTTATTTTCGTTCGTGTAGGACATAACCGACTCTGTTTACATTGAATGCTCCACAGTCCACATGATGTGCATTTTGACATAATTGTGTGTGTAGCTGTGAAAGAGAACTGAATTCGTGATCGCATGCATGTGAGAGGCGGCACCTGTGTGTACACTTCGGCTGTGTGTTCGTCAGCGCGAACACCGCATTAAGTCCTTGTTCGCGTCTTATTGCGATTAACGTCAATAACTGTAAGTAACTTTAAGTAGTTCTGCGAAGTTAATGAAGTGTAACACTTTATAAAATCGATTTTTGAAATTTGTGAATTGATACAAATCGGTATAAGATAGAATCGCGATTCATATATGAATCTATTTTTTTTCCGCACCCCTAATACTTTATCTCCATTTTAAACAATTGTTTTAAATAATTTGAAATCGAACTGCTTTTTGTGAAATATTTTGCGTGAAAAGCAGGGCCACTGTAGTATTCAATATGCTTTATTGAAATAATATCCTTTTGTTTTACAAAGTATTACTTTGTGTGCGAAAATCAGCAAAACAGAAGACCAAAGTGTGTAATTGCTGCAGCACTGCTGTTGCTGCGAGTAGGACTGCGCGACCCACAGGACAGTAGATCCATTACTAGAGCGTTCCACTTTTTGTTTGCAGATCAGTTTCTGGTTTGCGCAAGTTAATGGAACGGATCTCTGCGCTCTTCAGTGGGCCGTGAGTGTAAACAGATCCACTCTCCAGTGATTCGCACTGTGCGGTTCTGCTGTGTATTGCAGTTTCATCCCACTTTTGGAGTGTTTGGCTTCCCATAAAGCTTTATAACTCAATAAAACTGTCTGTGTGATTACAAAGAAGGATTGCTGAAAGATTTGTGCAGATATGATTGACTTCAGCATTTCTAAAATAAACAACTAAATAAAATTATATGCATAATATTCCTCTCTCCTCTGTTATTGCTTGCATTCCAATGATTACACCTCCGTGTTCCAATGACGGCAAACTTTCCTAAGTTCCTTGCAGATCCCTGCTTTATACTCTTTCTTATTACCAGCATTCCCTTATTCTCTTCCTCTCATTTCTCTTTGCCATTCCTGCCCCCTTTCTCTCTTTTCTGTGCCCCCTGGACCACATGATTAAAGCACTCTTGCCCAGGACACATTGAGGATGCACAGTAATAATATCTGACCTTTTGAACAATGACCATGTGTGGTTCCAGCACAGAATGAAGAGTGCATCAGAGATACAGACCTGCCTGAGACATCACTGACTCAGGGCCACCTTTCTTAGTCCTAAAATTCCACATAATGTCTGTCATTCAGCCACTTCAAAATGCTGCTGCTCCCAGGGTTATTTTGTCATGGAAAAATATAATTATATGCCAGTTGCTAGGCAAACACTTTACTCTACTGTGGTCTCTGTCATTGTTATGTTGTGATGTGAACGTGTGCATGTGCATATGCCTAAAAGAGAGGGAGAACGTACAATTAGATGGTTTTTTTTTTGTTTTTTTGTCGAAAGGTCATTGACGTGCTCCTGTAGATGACGGGGCTTGAAGAGAGGTGCTTTTGTTTTAACCATGAAGGGCCATAAACCATTTTTATGAAAGATAAAAGCGCACATTTTGATTGGCTGATGAGGTGAAAGTGTTCCAGCTGAGGATACTTATGAAGCCACCAACAATGGTGGATTGACAACAGTGTTTCTGAAGAACATTTCATTGTTCTTTTCAGTATGAATGCTAAGCATGAATTGATATCACATAAACCAAATCCATTGAATGCTCAATAGTTCAATTGTCTGTAATGACTGTTTAGGATATTTATTTAGTGGGATGGGTTCTCATTATTTTGGCTGAATCAGCGGTGCCCAATCCTGGAGATACTGCAAAGTTCTGCTTGTACCAGCTAAATAAGATCTCGAGGAACACTTAATTACAGACAGGTGTTTTGAAGCAGCGTTGGAACTCTACTGAATTATATATTTTTTTATGAAACATACACATTGAAAAAAAAAAAAACCTTTACAATAAGATCAATAACAGCTAACATAGGCTGAATTTTCATTTCATATGGATTCAGAGATTCTCGAAACGGCTTACAGTGGCAGACCCTGCCCACGTTTGCTCTGAAGTTATCCGTCAATGAATTGGTTTGTGTTGATAAAATACCTCTTGTTTTTCTGCTAGGTTCAACTGTCTATATTTTAATAAATGTGTTTGATATCTTTCTTAGGAAGAAAAACAGAATTGACAGGAATCGTCTGCATTATTCATATAAAGAACTGTAATAAAACTACTTATTAATATATGTTTGAAGGTATCAGCCATGTTTTGAAATATAAAGCTAGTCATTTAGTTTTAAAGGGGTTGCTTGAATGAGGCTAATGCATAGTTAAATATATATGACAGGATCTGTAAAATATGTATAGAATTTCAAAGAATATTCACTTGCTCAGCTTTTGTGGTGATTGTCAGTTTCTCTCAAAATGGGTCAACAAGCATCTGAATAAAGCCTGCTGGATCAGTTTTCACAGAGTATCGTCCTATTCTTAGCTCTTGTTCGTTTGTTGACTCCACATGTAATGTTTCAAAATCCTGAGTGGGATTATTAGTTTGTGTAAGTCCCTCCCTTGTCTGTGCTTACGGTAATTAAACATTAGTCACATTTTGTGTGCCCTTATCATCTGTAACATCTTCAGGTCTAGACACTCCATTGGGAAATTATTTGTTTAATGAAAAAAATCCTGTTAGAAATATTGCTGGAGTCAACAAGACCTCCAGTGTTTTTAAAATCCTGACACTGCCTGATTATTAATTTCCCACACACACAAAAAAGGGCCTGATAACTTTCAGGACATGTGAAAGTTCTGAATTATGTGCTTCAGTGAAATTTATAAGGTCCTGAATTCAGACGTGAAATATTTTGTTGTCCTCATCAAATGATGTCATACCCTTGAGGGTGTCACATAAACGTCAGGTCTATCATTTGCAATCTCTGAGGTTGTATTTCAGTGCAAACAAATCAACCTCAGATAAACTTTGCAGAACATCTAGTAGGACACTTCATCACTTTCTTCAGTGAACTTTCTTAAAATGCTACTTATTACTGTAGGAGTAAATCTGAAGGGGGTGCTGTGTGTCATTTGCTCAGCTGAGAGTGAAAGGACGATGCCGCAGCTGTTCTCTCTGATGCAGCGGAGAGCACTGCTGACTCAGATTATGGCTCCCTTATGGTGGCAATAACACATGTGAGCCCCCTCACAATGGCGAGACTTCTCTCTTTTCTCATTAAGTTGAAGAGAAAGTGGGAGTGTGTACGTGTGAGATGGTGAGAAAGGAGGAGGAAAAACAGAAAATGAAGAGTGGGTGAACAGAAAGATGGGCGAGATTGAGGAGTAGAGAACAAAAGAGATGGAGAGATGGCTATTGGGAGCGTCAAACTTGGGAGTAGGCAATTCAATGTCAAATGAGTGATTGCCAGGCAAAATGTTGCCACAAATGCAAAGGCCCTCTAAATAAGGATATATTTTTACCCTGGTCCATGGAGAGTGCTGCAAAGTGCTTACGCTGCTGAAACAGGAGAGAGCTTTAAAATGCTCCCTGGACACAGCTAATGGTTCCCTAACCTGCTGTTCATTGTTTTGTTATTCTGACGATACATGCATATTCTGGAAGCTTGAGACTAATGTGTTTGGGCTGTCGAGCTGCGGTTCATTAGAGTTCTTTTGATCTGTGTGTTTCCGTCGAGAAGGCCATTGAAGGATGCAAGAAAAGCAAATTACGGCATGTTATTTACCTTTAAAGTACAATAATCTTACCTTTGGTATGGTCTCGCATGAACTTCCTGGGCATTCAGTCTTTGTCCGTACAGAAGCAGTTAGTGTGGTGGTTGATGGTTAGTTGTATGATTATCTGTATAATGTCTGTATGGTGATATATAAAGAAGCAGTTTGCAATTGGTTGTACATTCCTTGCTTTAAAAGCATCCGGACTGATGGCCACAGACATGTTTTCTTCAGTCTCTTTCATCCAAACTGAAAAGGGTCCTGACCTTTATCAAATGGGTATTCTTGCCAACCACATTGAGCAAAAATTCGACTAAAATTACCACTGCTGTAATGAACTGACAAGATTTGAATGAACACTCTGATTCAACTTGTGCTGTCACATACTATACCCGATAATAAAATGTACCTTCTCTGAACCTTCCTTTTTTTTTTTTTTTACTCCTATTATAATACTCACAATCTCGGATGAGTATAAAATTCCTGACAACCTTGATACTTTCAAACATGAAACCTGTTGAAGTGAATTCTTTAAAAAAAATAGGCCGGGTTCAGTGACAAACCAGCACTGACAATTCAGTCGGATGAAAGCCAGACTACATGTAACAGCTTGCAAGACTCAAGACTTTAGTTAACTCTCACAAACTGGCCGTCTCTACAGAGAACAGATGTCTTTACATCACACCTTGCACAATTAAACTATGCCACTACAATTAAAAGAGTTTTTTTTGTTTCAGATTCGAACCCCATTAATGAGCTGAAATTCTTGTTTTTGTAAATTGTGTCCAGTAAAACAAAAGGTTTTGAGTTAATATTTAGTGCATGCAAAAACAATACTTTTGAAGTCTTGCAATAAAATTGAAAGTCATATAATATTCAGTATTTTAACTAATTAATCATATAATACAATAAAACAAAAATCAGATGATAATATTTATATAATTGAAAAAACCCTTAACTGTTTTCCATTTCAAATAAAGAACTAAAGACAAACGCTTCTTTTGTTTGGTTTTTAACGCAACTTTTCATTCTATTTTTTACCAGATTACTGTGAAGAGCCTCTGATGACATCACTACCCCCAACTTCCTTCCGGAACTCATCAAAATTTTCTGACAGGAGGTCACCACACTATTCTAAACTCAACAGAAGAGATGGTATGTGCTCCTGTCTTCATGTTCTCTTGCCCTGTTTGTATCAAATAACATCCAGTTGTCTGTGTTTATGTGACTAGAGAATTAAGCAGAAGGGAAATTTGTCCTTGTCAGGAAAAGTGTTGACGTAAAGCTTTTTCTTCATATGAATACCTAACGTAATGCGATTTAGCTTCCACAAACACTGCAAAAAAGTATTTGAAGACTTTATATACTTTCATTGGAGGGAATATAACAGTCCGCTGTCATCCATGAACAGTACTGATGTGAAAAGTTCTGGTGATTAGCTGTACCTGAAGCAAGATTTGAAAATGTTTTAGAGGTAATTTCTTAAGCGTGACAACACATAGACAAACATAAATCTCTACTGACAATATGCAACTTATTTATAACCACTCAAAATGTAAATATAGACTCAAAGGAAGCTAAAGGAACTGAAAGAAGTTTAGAAACTTGTTCTTTTGGTAATCATATTTAATTTGTAAAGGGTGTTTTTCCTCTTAATGACGGTGTCATTGAATATTCAAATCAGTGTTAACTAATTCTCAAGCAACAGCTATTCTTTTCCAGGTCTGTATTTTCCAAAAGAAGTGTAAGCCTAAGTAGATTGGGACCAATGGTCTCTTTGATCTACTAGTCTTACAATGCCTTTAGGAAATACAGAACTGGTTCGCTTTTTGAATAACACCATATCCTAACCCGACTTGATGCGATGCCGCGACACGCGATTAAAAGGCATCTTTTTTATATTTCCGTGACATTGCAGCTGGAACAACACCTTACAAGGTATGACAATGATAGACTCATGTACCGATTCTTTTCTTTATTTAATGTTAAAAGCATTTATTACTGAAAGCTACAATGAATAATTCACCTCAGATCTTGAAAACAAAGGAAAGGAAACAAGACTGTGAACAAAATGTGAACAATCAAGTGTATTCTATGACAAAGATTATTTCAGTCTCTCAGTATGTAGTTTTAATAATGTTATAAGGTGTAATAAATATTAATTTTATAATCTATGTACCATTTCATTGCGAGTGCAGTGCGCTTGCAGAGAGGCTCCGCCCACACACTCTCCTAATTGGCTGTGATTTTGATTGATTGTGTCACTTCTTGTAGTCGTGTAATATCTGGGGCTCTGCTTAGGACACGGTGTAAGATTTTCCTTACATGAAAGTGAAGTGAAAGTGAAAGGAAAGTTTAGCCAAAATTAATATTCTGTCACCCCCCTCAAGTCATTCCAAACTTGTGTGAGTTTTTTTTCTTCTGTGGTACGTAAAATATGATATTTTGATTTGAGATCTATCTCAGTGGGTTTTTGGACACAGAAAAGTCAGTCCTAATTGAAAAAAGTGGAACATGGAAAATGGAACAACATGAGGGTGAGTAAATTATGATTTTATTTGTGGGTGAACTATATCCCTTTTCAGCAGAAATGCTGGTGGATTGAGGTTTCCAGAACAACAACAGCCCCAAAAACCATCGGGATCAAACCCAGAAGGAGTATAATGGCTGCTCATGATTTGCTTAAAACCTGTTAACCCTCACCAGTGCGTCGGCGCACTGAAGCGTTTTTTTATTTATTTAGTTCAAAGTTACTATCAGATTAAATGTTTTACCTTGACAAACTATACATCATTAAAAAGATATAAGACTCAAGTTTCAGTATTTGACAACTATTGTATTCTGAGAAACTTATAGTGACCGTTATGTCTTATTTTGTGTCAGGAGTTATGAAATGGAAAAATGCGTTGATACATTTAATATGAATTATGACCGTCAGCTGGTCCATTCAGAAAAAAAAACTCCGTGCTGTTGTCATGACAGCGATTCACAAAACAACGTCCCTCAGGGCTTTTAGCTCAAAAATGTGCAGACTTGGAGAAATATTGATATATTCTCATAGATTCACATCATATTTCTATAGACAGGAATAATATTTATTGAATTTATACCCAAATGCGTCGATGTAATCATTATGAGCGCTTCTTACTGAGATGTGCTGTGTTTTCAATTCATACCTATAGCCTGAGGGCGCTATATGCACAATAATACTCCATATGGAACATGAAGAAGAGACATAATCATGTGACCTTCAAGGACGTCACTGATAGCAGCTACACACAAAGCTAACACAGAGATCGCTGTAATATGCAGATATAGTCGTTTTGAAGACAATAAACATGATTGCAAATGATATTTGATATTTGAGTGTTCTTCAAGCAATGCCAGGTATTTTTATAATAATAGATTATATTTATAATGTAATGCTAATCGATATAGACTTTATCATAGTGCATACTATAAATAATATATTTTCTTTCTGATTTTTTTTTATCTGAAGCCAAATTAGATCACAGAAGATTATTTAAAACAATCGACTTGCGTTATAAAATAAGTTTGAAGCACAAACATAGTTTTAATCTCATAAATGGTCGTGTATTGATGGTGTGCTAAGCTAACATGCTAGCTAGCTCAGGTGCACCTGTCACCTAGAAGTTATTCTTTTATGGGTTTTTTTTCTAAATAGTAATGCTTTTCTGAAATGTTTTAGTGCATTTGATACAGTTTCAAATATAAGTGAGAACTTTGATAAAATAAATTAGGGATTGAAACCCTATGAATAGCCAGTCGTTAGTAACTATAATGCAGACAAAAGATATGCATATTTAGATCCATAACCAGGCTGGAGAGGTGTGTGAATGTGTACTGGGGAGACTGAGACTGAATGGGGCTCGTTTGCACCACAAAACAATAGAGACAATAGACTGAATAGATGACTTAGATGATGGCTAAACATCAGTAGCATTTTTAGAGTCTAATCAAAATAAAGTAATTTGACATGATCTTGAAAAACATTTAACCAAATACAGAGTTTTAGACTTATCATTTTCAGATTTTAAATATAACATGGTCACACATATGTCTTTAGCTGCAGTGCATTTCTAGATTGCTCCAGGGCCCACTTCAATTTTATTTTCATGAATATGTTTAATAAAAATAAATTTCTAATAACTTTACAAAACTTTGAAGCTATTTAAAAAATGTTTTTTTCATTATGACAATAATTAATTCTACATTTACAATAAACTACCAGGTGTCAGCTTTCAAATGAGATCATACTTGTGCTTTTAGTGCAAAGGGTTCATGAACTGTATCTGTTTCAGTTTGGGTATGTCATTTCTGGGGATTTTTCAAAATTGGCGTTGCAGCTTAACAGGTTAATGATCCCAAAACACTCACAGACAAAGTATTTTGCCAGACTGAGCTTTGGCAAAGCACGAGGTATATAAATTATGACTAAGCAAACGTGTTGTGGTTTTTACTTCAGGGAGGTGAAGAGCAGTTTGATTAATGCAGCCTAACAATCAGCAGCTGATTACAGTCTGAAGAAGCACTTGAGAAAACTCCCCAGCCAATTAGGCAGTTAAGGATAGACAGGCCAGAAATACCAGCTTATTTTGAGGCCCTTTGAGAGCGTTGTTTTGTGCACTGTAAGTTGTTTGACCTCATGGGCCAAACACACTCCAAGAACTTCCTTATGATGCTTGGTGGCACTCGCAAATTATCACAATACCAAACTTGGTAGTAGATTCAACTTTTTGGATTAAAGGAGAACTCTGTAACTCTAGCGAACTCTAGTCACTTCTTCGCTGATTTTCCCTTTTGTTGTCGCATGTTTTCCCCACGAGCTCCCCCTACAGCTGTGGGGGGGGCGTATATTTCACAACACAGTCGTAAAAAACTCACTTGCGGCGGCCTCCTCCCCCTCTCTACCGCTGCTCATGTGCGTTTGTTTTGATCGGAGCAAGCCAACTGTATCGCGTGGAGCTATGTCTACCGAGGTGAGTAATCTGGTAATACATCATACATGCGTGTGTGTTTATGTCGAATTGCCGTAAAGCAATTTGTGTTTCGCGCTCGTTCTCGTTCTAGTTCTCGCTTCTCACGAGACTTCCAATTTCACTTTGCCGGGACGGCAGTGCGCAAGTTGCAAGGTTGGTTTTCCGCCTGGGAACGCTGGGGGGAGCGGGGAAAGTCACCAATATCACCAGAACAGGTTGTTTAACCATCCAAATGATTTCTAGACAGTTTTATTAAGTTAAAAAAGTTACCAAGTTCTCCTTTAACACTGTCTTCTAACGGTAATAAGTGGGGCTACGATATGGCGGCTTGCCCGTGTCACCCCCAAGGCATTTCTTTTTCTCATCATGCCTCTTTCTTAGTAACAGCAGGAGGTTTTCTTTCACTGTGAGACACAGACAGGCAGCCCGTTCCCAGTCACTGCCAGCCTGATCCAAACGTGTGCAGATACCAAATGTTATCTTTAGATCTATCCATCTATTTATTATCTGTCTCTGATTGTCATTAGAATACAAGATCTGTAAGTTGTCATTTATGTCTGTGTCTGTTATTTATGTCAGGTTGGAAATTATTTAAAAAATTAAACAAACCGCCCATGCTAAGGCCGGGGCCAGTAGATCAGAGTTTTGCTGGCCCCTTCTATATTTTTACTGGCCCTGAAAGAAATATAAGGAAAAGCACTTTTCCATTAAACTGTATTTATTGTATACATTAGGATTAAATTAATACAGCAAAGGGAGTACAGGAATTAAGAGAGAGCCCCTGGAGACATGCAAAAATAACCAAATTGTCATTGTAACTATGAATGGTTATTGCAGTATATATAATTTTTCCTGCAATGAATATAGGCTCGCCAACACGGAGATATTGTGGTTTTCACAGGGATCCATTTTACTAAGAGATTCCACTTTTCCTCCTTTCTTCCCCTTAGCCCCTCCCTTTTCTCCCTCAGTGGTCCATTTTATTCACTGGAAACTCCTTCTGTCCGCCTCCATGAGCCACCTCTTCACTATTTGCATACTTATAGTTTTCCCAGTTTTTGTACATGCAACTCTTTCAACTCAGTTGCCTTACTGAAATTAAAATAATTAATTTCCAACAGTTAATGACAAACATTTAAATTGTTAACATAAAAGGAAGTAAAAGTGAACTCCCATATAAGGTAAGCGTAAAAGAAGTATGTTATTTAAAAAAATTATTAATCTGCAAATTATTTTCTCAATTAAACGATTTTTTTTTTTTTTTGCAATGGTCTTATCCAATGATATGCAAGTTATTGTCATATATGACAAAGAAAAGCATCAGAAAAAAGTGAGCTTTTTATATAAACTATTTAAAAACTGTAGCAAACAAGGACAAACTCTGAAAGAAGAATGCCCACATCAGGAACCAGGACAGGTCAGGGTAGAAAGAAAACCCTAACCCTAACCTCCAACACAGTGTGACATCTTCATGGGCCCCTCCCTTTCTCTCCCTCAGCGGTCCATTTTATTCACTGGAAACTCCTTCTGTCCGCCTCCATGAGCCACCTCTACACTATTGGCATGGGGTTAAAGTGCTCCAAGCTAATGAAGAGCAAGCTCTTCAGCATTTCAACACTCAAGCTGTTCCTCCAGTCAGTCATTGGGCCCTATTTTAACGATCTAAAACGCAAGTGTCAAGCGCAAAGCGCAAGTAACTTTGTGGGCGGGTCTTGGGCGCTGTTGCTATTTTCCCGGCGGGATAAATGACTCTTGCGCCCGGCGCAAATCTAAAAGGGGTTGGTCTGAAGTAGCTTCATTATTCATAGGTGTGGTTTGGGCGTAACGTGAAATAAACCAATCAGGGCGTCATCTCAAATTCCCTTTAAGAGCAGGCGCGCTTATTCTATAGCGGATTCCTATTATAACGGCGGTTTTGCCAGACGCACGCCAGGAGCGGTTCACAGCCAAGGAGAGCAACGTTCTCGTCAGGGCCGTAAAACACAGAGAAGTGACATTGGGGATGGAGAAACACACACAAATTAACTTCGGTTAAACAGGCGTATGATAATTTGGGTAAATGTGTAAGCTAGATGTATGCTTTTATATTGTCTATCTATCTATCTATCGTAATAATGTATGATTTGCAAAAATGAAAACTGCTGCTTAGATGAGAGAATCAAAGTGTATGCGCATTGTGCACACGCTAAATTGATTATGGCCAAGCATGCGCCCTTAAAATAGCATAATGAACAACGTGCAATGCGCAACTGACTTTAGACTAGGTTTTTTCTGGTCAGTGGTGCAGTTGTTTTATGGAACAGCAAAATAGCAAAAGGGATTGTTTGCGCCGTTACACACCTCCTTTTTTGCGCTGAACCGCCCAGGGAGCGCAAGTTCATTCCCTAGTTTAGCGACGTGCTTCTGTGGAGGGAAAAGCGCACTTTGCGCGGGTGCAAAATAGGAATGATACATGCGTCGGTGTACAAAGATAGGGCCCTTTGTACGCTTCATGGCACTGAAGCCCCTCTCGACTGTTGCCGTGGACAGAGGCAAGACCAAGATGAGCTCCACAATGAGGAGGAGGTTGGAGAAGCTACTCCTTCGCTCATTATCCAGGAAAAAGTCTTGCCAAGCATTCCTCTGTAGGCTCTGTGATAAGGACTTGATCAGCACCTTAGCAGCAGGCCACTCCACACGCTGTGCTTTGTCCCGGTCACATCCTATCCGGGCAAGGACATTAGCAAAGTGATCATAGACCGTGGCAAGGTGGTCCCTGCCGTAGCATGCTAGTTCTTGATGGTCAGCAGCCCACTCGCGAGGATCCACCAGTTTTGCTGCAGCCTGCAGCACCTCATGAGACTCAACCCCCTTGAATCGGGACTGTAGCCTGGGAATCACACTTCGCAGGAGTGTCCGCTTCACACTGGAGAAAAAAATACTAATAATTAATTATAATGTCTCAGAATTTAACACCTTAAAAATAAATGATGTAATCCTTCTTGTTTAAATATATACTTGGAAAACTCTTCTCTGCTGTCCCTGAACCTCAACAGCTCAACATTTTGATAGGTTCCATTCTTGGTTTCAGCTAGGAAGCCCTCCACACACTTTCCTGCCTCTATCTCCATGGCTGTCAGCCTCAACACTGCTGTTTCAAAGGCATAGAGTGCCTCTGGCAGGGTAAGCCCATCCTCTTGCAGCTTCAGACTCAGACTACAATAATGAAAACATGACTCAACTGAGGTACACTACACTGCAACTTAAATTGAAAATAAACTGATCAGACAGATTATATTTAATAGAAACTTGCCAACTCAAGACTTCTATGACGTCTTGGACCAGCATGATGAAGAGAAGGTGTTGAAAATCTTTCAACACCTGAAGGCACTGCTTGGCTCGTCCAATCATTTCAGCACTTGCTGATCTGTTTGATGTAAACAACCAAATAAGAATTAATGTTGACCGAGATTGATTAAGTATGATTACCTAGGAAATAGGAATGTATTACTAGCCTTGCTTCCACTGTGTTTTCCATCTGGGAAAGCAATACTGGGTAGTTTTTCAACAAGACCCTGAGTGCCCTCTCCCTGTGTGGGTGCCACCTTGTCCCTCCCAAGTTGGTCATCTTCCAGACCTTTTGGTTGAACACATCTGCCAGATCTTTCAACTCTCTCCACGCTTTTGGAGAGTGATGATACTGTTTATACAGCCCCTTCAGTATGTCAGTATGTCTGAATTAGAATTATAGGAGTATGATAATTATACAAATTAGCTTAAGTAGCACATAACATGTTGGGTTTATGTAGGACATGATTTTCTCAGTTTACTATACAGAAGTTGCTGAAGGTTGGCTTTTTACTTCCTTGTTACTTGCCTTTCTCATTCTTTCTTGGTCTTTCATAGCATCCATGGCAGCCAACTCTAGGCCATGGCTTAGGCACTGGATATTTATCAGGTGGGGAACTTCAGCACGAAGAAGTGTGGCAACACCCCCAATCCCCCCAACCCACACAGCAGCTCCATCAGTACCCAAGCCCACTACCTTATCCTTCCACTGGGATATGTCTGCCTTATCCAATGCTGTAGACGGAGAAATACTTGTTATTGATGTAACGTTACTCAACAAGTGAAAACACAGCAAGCAACACAATCAAATTCAATAGCCAGGCTTGGTAGCAGGCTTGGCCATTGCAGCAAAATGACCAGGCGCTGTGGCGTGTTGGAGCTCCTCTACACCAATAAAGATGTTCTTTGGATGTCCACAGCTCAATACACGGACAAAAACCCCTTCCAGGTCTCTGCCACTCACGTCAGTAGATGAGTCTAACAGAATACTTAAAAAATGTGCTGCTTTAATTTCTGCAACACAGCCCTCCCACAGCTCTCTATAAATAACATCAACAAACCTAAAAATAAACAAAAGAAAAGTTAGGACAACTACAATATTAGGATTATTTAAGTTATTCACCTATTATCTCTGTTTTTTTTTTGTTTTTTTTCAACATTTGTATTCGGGGGTCGGGGCACTTGGAAAGTAAAACCAAATCACTATTTCTGCACCACTAACAAGGCTAAAAATAGTACAACACTTCAACGGTAGCATAATGAGGGTCCCTACATGTTAACCGAAGCATTGAGAACTTTGTAAGGGTACAGACAAAAGTTAGAAAATATTGTTTAGAAAGACTAGCTATACTGTTCACGTATACGGGCGGTCGCCATCTTGGGCCGCTACTTCATATGCTAGCTAATCAGCGGTTCGCGCTAGCTTGTTTCAAGCTACAAACACATTCGATTAACTAGCATGAAAACATATACATGTTATACATAGCTAGTTAATGTGGCTTGGTTGCTAGCTGTGACATGACACCCAAACTCACTCATGACACAAGTCAAGCAGTCGCACTTTGGATCTATCATTTATGAGCAAAGTTACGGTGATATATTAGCTAGCTAGCTGAGTAACTTACCTTCGACATGCTACATCGGTGAGGTACTGAGAACCAACGTCTTCACCATTCTTCTTGAGAAGAGCGACCGTTCTCTCGTAAGCAGTAAAGGGGAGTTCTCTCTTCACGATATGGTAAGCAGTGTTGATTAACTTCACCATCCGCTGGATTGTGTCGTTGTTGGCCCGTTGTGTCCAGTAATGAAGTGGCCCAGCTGATGGGTTTTTCCGCCACCCGCTTTGCCAACACACACTGCAAATGTTGGCGCCTTTTTTTGTGTGCATCTAAGGCCTGTTTTCTGTAGTTCTGGGTCCCCTTGTAAAATGTCCCGGCTCGGTCGGCTTTTGTTGGAAATTTCCGCCAAACGAAACAGTACATGCCCTCATCACCTTTCTCCACCCAGGTGTACTGTGTTTTCCATGACACTAGGAATGTCCTCTTTCTCGTATCAGCCTCGTAGTTCTTTGACATTTTAACACGTTATAAATAACCTAAAGTAACATTGACACTCTTCGCGCCACTGTGTATGACGTTTGCTGTTTGTTTTGCTGATGGCCAATCAACTAGCCCGACATACTCTTTTACTGGCCCCGGGCCATCGGGCCATTGCTTATGTCGAGCCCTGAAAAGAATCTTATCTGCCTTCTCATGGAGCCTACAGTAAAATCCAACAAGTTCAGAGTGTTCACCCTGTCCTTGTGTGAAAATCTTTACAGATGATATGTACCTAGTCACTGAACAGCACTGATAAAGCATTTATTATCCGACCATCTTGTTCTGACTTGCCCCAAGGCAACCCTGTCACACCTGACCTTGAGGGTTTCCTTTTTCCACACCAGCTTTATGTCCTCTTTAAAAGCAACTTGAGCTAGAGGATTGCAATATTGACACAAATGATTAACAATAATGATAATTAAACAATATTTTGCTCAGTGGTTTAGTGCTGTTACCTTGACTGGTTTATGCCTGTCATGGACAGCTGACTCCCGAAGCCTTTCATATTCTACATATTCTGTGCCGTGAATTATTCTTTTTTTGATGGATGCATAATCTTTGATGTCAAATTCTTACATTTAATCAATAAATTCAATTAAAATAATAAGACACTATTACCAGTCAAATTAAATCTGTATCCATATTTTCACTGCAGAAGTGGCACAGAAGCTGTATCTGAAGTGGCATTTACACAGACTTTTTTATGCAGCTCAGAGGTGGATTGAATGCATTTACAACTGCTTAAATAGAAAAATAAAACAATACTTTAAATATGAAACTAAAACCGGCTGTAGGTGATGGCAAGTAACTGTCTTAATGAGTTGAGTCATCATTGAGTCATTAACTCAAACAGTTTATTGAAACAATACATTGAAACAATACATTCAAACAATTCGTTCAAACAGCAGATTCATTCAATCATTGAATCAATCATTAAACTGATCCATTCAAAACAGATTTTTTCAGTATCCAAACACTGCTGTGTGTTTCTTGGCGAACCAAAACAGTTGTGCTGTGGTTTAATTAGACATTTTTTGTTGACAATATTGTGTCTTAAATGTAACTCAAAATATGCATCGTTAAAATAATAATTATGATATTTTTGTAGACAATACATATCGAACGACATAACAAGCAAATTTCTTTGGCAGATTCAGATCTTTACAGGCTGCACAAATTTTTGCATTTGATAACATGGGCAGTGTTCTTTATTGTTATTCCAAGGTGTGTGTCATTTCTTTGCTATCAGAAATCAAACACAATTCCTTTAATATACTTGCTTGATTTATAGATTGTCCTCTCTGCCAGTATTCTTCCTGTAGGTACTGTTTCCCGAATTCTGGCAAAATAAAAAGAAAAGGAGGTGGGTTCTCTCTGCGTGGGTGGACGAATATTTCCAAGAATTATGTGAAGTGTGTGTGAGACCTGCTTTTATTTTTACTCTGTACTGAACAAGAGATGCAGAAAACCAACTAAAAACCAACTAGAAAAACTACAGTAAGACATGCAAGTGTAGAAATATGCTGTGTAATTTCCAAATTGCCTTTTTTAACCGCAGTAATATTATACTGCACTGAGGTCTGTCAACTCTCCTCTAGGGATTGTAGGATTTCTATCTCAAAAAGAGAGAGACTGAGCCACAAAACTACTGGAACAAATTTAATTCATTTTTTCTCTGACCACTAAGCTTCAGTCCTGTCAGCATGATGAACAGGAGTATGAAATCTTAGTGAGTGCTTGAATTGTGGGGAAAATTATGCTTAAACCTTGTTTCTTTCCTCTGCACTTTTTTTCTTCTTCAAATCACTGGCTCTTGATCTGTCCCTGTAGGTGATGGGGGTTGGTCTCCGAATGGAAAAGACCAACAACCTTGGCTACAGCTGGACCTACGGGACAGGTTGAAAGTCACATCTATTGCTACCCAGGGTCGCTGGGGAAGCTCTGACTGGGTGGCCCGCTACCAGCTACAGTATAGTGACTCTGGACGAACCTGGAGACTATATAGGCAAGAGGATGTGATATGGGTGAGTCTAGCTAATCTCTGGAACATTGCCTAGACATTATGCATTGTTTGAATAATGGGACACCAATGATAAGAAACCTTTAGCACAAGTGAGAAATGAAACCATACCAACCATAACTAAATAGAAGAGACTATTTACGTACCGGTACCAGTTGGTACTAAAAACAAATTGACGATATCAACGTTTCTGCAGTCCCTGGTTTATTCGGTACCTGCTGATAGACGTTTGTGTGATAGACTTGTTTGTGTATGTTTGAACGCTCTCTGAGCGTCAAAGGTTTATATTTACAGCGTTTCTTTATAAGCATTGTAGCCCATCACAATCATATCTGTTGAGGATGTGAACGCAATGACATTAGTGGTGTCAGTCAGCAAGTTAGTCAGAATCTGCTTAACACACCGCTGAAAACGAACGCACGCTCGCGAATCCTTTCATTATAACCAACACAGTACAAACACAATGTAAATAAGAGATTCATTGTACAAGTAAGAGTTTTCAGAAGGCAACATTCAGTGAACTTGCACTTTAGATATTGAGTAAGTAAAAAACAAAATGCTGATAACTCACAAAAAAACAGCTTATTGAAACAACCCGTTGTCCTGGTTTATGCCTACTGATAACCCAGCAACGCAAGTAAGCCGCGTTTACAAGACTAATTTATTTATTTATTTCCCAGCAGTGATGTCAAAATGTAACCATTCGTGTATCTGAGTATTCCATTAGTTATGTCTGTTGTGATGTTAAATAAAGCATTAAAACTGAAGAGTGTTCCAACATGTCAACGGGACACTTACGGACTGATATTATCCTCTCATGCAGTTACAGAACTGTGGCACTTCTGCACGAGATGAGAATTTTTTTTAAATAATTTCTTGGGTCAGGAAAGAGTTTATTAGTTGTTAGTTGAGATATTTCCTCATCCCCTACAGCGAAACGCCCGATCTTTGGATGCGCTTAATTCTGCAATAAGGGGACTTTCCTGACAAATTTTACATATGCGCACTTCAATAAACCGACAGAACAGTTTTTACATGCCGGGAGAATTTGGGGTGAAGGGCCAAAAATATAGTTTATGCTTAAGCCGTTTGTGACTACTCCGATAAAGGAAAACGGGTTTACTTGTTTACATGACCACATGCATTGTCAGCTTAAACATAATTGGGGTTAGAACGTGCATGTAAACGCGCTCATTGACAGCCTTAGTGATTATAAAGGGAGGGCACTTCTCTTGCTTTCTGTTTATTACCCATTCACAATCTGAATACAATTTTTGTTTTTCATGCTGCTAAGCACATTGCAAATTTTCTGGTTTGAAAACCATATTTAAATGCACAATTTAATCGAAAACCTGCTATGATTGACTGTGATAACCAACGGACGAGACAAAACCGGACACAATTTTTTAAAGTACTTAATTGAGCAGTTTTTGCTCTGGTACCAAAATCGGGACAGAGAACAATGACATTTTACTGGTATTGGTACAGACTACTGAAATTCTGGTCACACTTTATTTTACAGTACATGTACGTAGAGTGTACTTACAGTGTAAGTACACTGTGGGTAATATGGGTAGTTACCCAAGAAGAGCTTGACACTCATAAACACTGTTTTCAGGGAAGACAATATTTAGCATATGCTTTTTATCCATAGCTATAGAAAATGTATTCTCTGCAGTGTTATTTTACCATTATGTACTATCATAGTATTTATTATTTTGAAATACCTTTATTTTGATCGTCCACTTTAGACATCTGACTAACTATAACTAACTCTCATTAGAGTAATATTTGACTGTAGTAGACTGTTAGGTTTGGTATTAGGTTTCAGATTAGTAGAATAAGTTACAAAGTTACTTATAGTCAGTAGAATGTCTGAATGTTTTGATGGGGACCATCAAAATAAAGTGTTAGCAAATATTAAGCAGATCAGTCTACTAATAATCTAATGATAGTTAGTTGATGTTTAGTTGTAAAGTTACTTATAGTTAGTAGAATGTCTAAAGTGGACCATTAAAATAGTGTTATCTAAGATTTTATTTTTATTTTCATTTTCATTTTAGTTAAATTTTTTGCTGTTTTTCTTTTTTTTTTACTTAATTTGTGGGAAAAAATGCAATTTTTTTTAATATTTTTTTATTTTTATATTTCTATTTAGCTTTATTTTTATTTCAGTTTTAGTAATTTTGTACTTCTACTTATTTTTTCAGTTAGTTGCCAGGCCACCATTTATAATTTTCGTTTAAGTAACGATAGCAACACTGATTCTCTGTATAGTGCCACCTTGACTTCTGCTTATGGCCATAATAATGCAAGACTATGATCATTGCTACTAACCAATTCATGTGTTGAGTTGTTGATCATTGCTACTTACCAATTCATGGGTCACCTGCAAACTTTATTTTTAGTTTGAGTCTTTTACTCCATTTGATTGTCAAATATTCCAGCCTATATTTTGACTCAAATTACAGGAATCTGAATGGCGTGTGTGTGGCATTGATGCAAGATGCAATGAAGCACAAGGCATTATGATGAACTGCGTTCAGTGATGGAATTTAGTTTGGAATATGTTGATAAATTATTCTCCCTGTCTGAGATCAATAAAACACACTCTGGGTCACTTAAGACCTGTCAGTGCATGCGGCACATACAAATGATTCATTAGACTATGTTAATTAATCCTGCAGTTCTCTAGTGGCTTGTTTTGGTGAAGTGATTTTCCACAGAGAGGAAATTTAAATGGATCTGATCTCCATCTTGTATTGAGTTCCATCCTCTTATTTTGAGTAAATTTCACTTTCCTTCAGACTAAAAGAAAGTGCAAGTAAAATTTCCCACAAATGTCAATCAATCTTGTGTTCTTGCTTTTCTTCCTAATGAACTGATGGGAGGGAATATTACTTATGAATGAATTCTGTATCCAGAGTCCACTGTGAAAATGCTGGTGACACATTGAATTGAACATTAATTATTCTGAAGGACATCTTGCTAATTTGCTTAATTGTTTTAGATTATTGATTAATAAGATGGATATTTGTCCACTGGGAAGACATAATAGTAATTTGAGCTGGAATACATTTTTGTGCAACAATCAAGCCCTGTTGAGAGACGTGCACATGTGATACCTGTCATACCTGTGACTTCTATGATAAATAACAGTTGGTTGACCAAGTTTCAGCATAGCAATACAAAAGGAATCCATTTGTTCAGCCTCCAGCCTTCCAGCAGGTTTATTTTCACCTTGAAATATCAAGTCTGTCACCAACCGAGTTGGTGTAAGCTATGGTGTGGCCAAAAGGAGATGCATGCGAAAGGAGAAACTGAGCTTGTTGGGCACACACTGGCAATAGGACCTTGAATTTTGCTTGTTTACCCATTCAAAGGAGGAAACCATCTCACAGAGGTGCCAGTCTGTGCCAAGGTGAGCTGCCATGCCAGCTGAAGCAGATGCCAGTGAGCCAGACAGACAGAATCCGATGCCATCTGTTTAACGCCAAAATACAGTCATCCACTTTGACTAAACCGAAACACGCTGCCCATTAGATAAGGGTCTTCTCATCGTTACTGCCCACCAGCTTCTAGCTGTTAATCATGGTAAACATGTGAGTCAGTAAGTCAATATAAATCCAAATGGTGTGATTCTGCCTCTTACATGGTATTTACGAAGCCATTCTGACTGTGCATTTGTGCATTAATGATTTTGGATTGTTAATGTACATCTGTATGGCTACACGCGAAGTATGACACTGTTTGAAAATAATTATCTATTGGCACGGAAGGGTTGAGGCTAATGGATGGAAGAGAACAGGAAAATACAGCGGTGATTCTGCAAAGAGAAATTTTGTTATGATTCATTCTTTTGTCATGATTTCAGAAATCATGAAAGAAAGTTCAGAAAGTTTTAAAAAAAATGTATTTTGTTTTTTTAAACATGAAGATTTTGTTGCGCAGATATCCCTCTCTCTCTCTCTTTCCCACCATCTATGTGAGAGCTTTCTGGGGCCTGGAGTACAGCTGAGGTTTTATTCCTGCTGGCACAAAGTATTTTATTTCCACCACAGCATGAAGGTGGTGCGATTTGACAATTAAATCCTACATTAGTCACCATCCCCTCTACCTGCCTCACCTGCCTTTTCAACAGCTGTACAGTACCTTTCGCTCCTTTACTTTGCTTTCATCTATATCTATATCTTGACTTTTGCCTCCTGTGTGCATGTGAGAGAGAAGAAAGCAGTTGAGAACCATTATAAAGGCATCCACAATCCAAGCAAAGAGCTAGAGTGAGTGGGTTTCATGCAGTATTGATGAATAGTACATTTTATTACTTATGTGTACAGAAAAGGTACCCAAGCTGATTTTCTGCCAAAACGGGTGTGTACATATACTTTTTTTCTTAGCCTCACTTTAATGTTAATTTAATCAGGGAACTATTTGAGCATCAAATCAGCATAGTAGAATAGTTTATGAAGGATGAAGTTATTTTAGATTGTAAACGTAATATTTCACAGTATTACTGTTTTTACTGTATTTTTATTATTAAAAATTAAATTAGCGGCCGAAAATGGCATTTTCGGTTTTTTTTGGCCGAATGAGAAAAAAAGGCCAAAAATATGCTGCCCCTCCCCTCTGTGTTCAGCGATCAGGTTTGACTCTGGCACAGCATGTTTTGTAACTTTGCGAGCGGCTCCGCTTCCGAAGATGCACAACTTCAAAGTGACTACTAAATGTTCCGCTGCACACCCTTCTCCGTCGCTCACGGCCCAAACGCTCCACTAATGGACCGTTCACCCTCACCGGAAAAACAAACTACTGTGCTGTAATATGGTGTGTGTATAGCCGTGCTGGGCAACACTGGTAAAATGACGCTACCCTCTCGTTCACTGATCCTGCTATCTGCTCACATGCTCTGATAATAATAGCTTCGTAGGACTACTTTATTTTGATAATTGGTCACAAATAAATCTGTTACATCTGATTATGTTGTGTAGAACTGAATAAAGAACAATATATTGATATTAAATTAGTATAGGCCTTTTTTCTGTCAAATTTTTGTGTGTTACTTTAAAGGGGTGGTATAATGCCCCTTTTTACAATATGTAAAATAATTCTCTGATGTCCCCAGAGTGTGTTTATGAAGTTTTAGCTCATAATACCCCACAGATAATGTATTACAGCATGTTAAAATTGTCCCTTTTTTGAGGGTCAGTCTTTTTGTGTCCCTTTAAATGCAAATGAGCTGCTGCTTCCGGCACAAAGGGCGGAACTTCAAGAGTTTGTGTGTGCGTGTGTGTGTGTGTGTGCGTGTGTGTGTGTGTGTGTGTGTGTGTGTGTGTGTGTGTGTGTGTGTGTGTGTGTGTGTGTGTGTGTGTGTGTGTGTGTGTGTGTGTGTGTGTGTGTGTGTGTGTGTGTGTGTGTGTGTGTGTGTGTACTCGTCTATCTATCTAAGTGGGGACCTTGGTGTCGTTACACACTCACTAACAGGGGACCGTCGAGCCAAGTGGGGACATTTTTCAAGTCCCCTGTTGGTCATGCTTTAAAACATGTTAAAATCAGCCAAAACACGCTCTGGTTAATTTTGTAAATTTTTGACCAAGTGGGGACTTACATGTGTGTGTGTGTTTAAGTCCATACTCAGCAGCGCTCCTGTAGGCTGGAGCAGGAACTGCAGTGGCCCATTAACACACGTCGTTCACACTTCTCTATTGTCTGAATGGCTGCTGTCCTAGAGAGGCTCTGAGACTGTAGAGCTGCTGTTTAACTGCTTAGTTCAGGAGCTTTCAGTAACACTTTATAATAACTGCACGCTATTAATCATTAGTTAAGCATTAGTAAACAGTTAATTCATTTATAAAGCATTAATATACACTAATAAGCAGTATATAAATGCAATTATAAATGCTTTATTCCTGTTTTAAAAGCATATCTATAATGTGTTTAATAATTGTATTTTCATACTTTATTAATGATCAATTTATCATTTCTAAATGAAGTATAGCATCATTTACAAAGCAGTTATTTAGGAGTTGTCAGTGGTTCATAAGATCCCTTAGAAAGTGTGAGTAAATGATTAAACTATTTCAATGTACATTCATACACCATACACTTATTATTCAGACATATAGTAATAGTTACTTAGTGTGTTAATAAATGCTTTATTAACATGTATTTCTACTGTTTTCAGGTAGTTATAAAGCATTTAGTAGAGGTCAGATCACAATTTTTTGTGAGCTCATCTAAAGTGAGGACTAGTTATGCTAGTTATGTAGGAGATTTAAATGTTTCTATGTTCTCTATCATTGTGTTGTGTTGTGTTTGTTTCCTTTTTCTGTTTAGAAGATAAATGAGTCTTTAAATCTCCTTTATAAATGCTTTACTAGGCATAACTAGTCCTCACTTTTGCTCACAAAATAGTGAACTGACCACTACTAAATGCTTTATAACTCCCTGAATCTACTACATTTACTCACACTTTCTAAGTGATCTTATTAATCACTGACAACTCCTAAATAACTGCTTTGTAAATAATGCTATACTTCATTTAGAAATGATAAATTGATAATTAATAAAGTATGAAAATACAATTATTAAACACATTATAGATATCCTTCTAAATCAATAATACAGCATTTAAAGCTGTATTTATAAACGGCTTATTAATGTCTGCTTTATGAATTATGATTTAACTGTTTACTAATGCTTAACTAATGATTAATTAAATGCAGTTATTATAAAGGGTTACCATATATATATTATATAATATTTTTCATAATATAACTTCAAATATGCATTTTTTTTTATAAAAAATAAAATTAAAAAAACATGCCAAGAGGGGATCTACAACTCAATGTTATAATTATAATGTAATTATTATTATATTATAAAGGCATTAATAATGCGACAGATAGTATTGGCTGCCTATTAATTAAAACATCATTTCTACAAAAAAAACAACAACAAAAAATCAATAGACATGTCCTTATTTTTCTGTTTCCTTTGTTTCTAGGATGTTGATGTACAGAGAAAGTCAGTGTTTGAAATATTGCTCAATTTAAATGCAACCAAACATATGTCGTTCGTTACCATCCAACAGTGGACCTTTCTTTAAGATCTAATTCAAAACTTTTGAGTTGACTTGCTGCATCTGGTCATTTTGAAGAAACAAAAATTAAGTTTTTCTAGTAGTAACAAGTAAATTGTTAGGGACTGCTGGCCAAGCATAGAAAGTATCTATGAAGAGAGAGCGTTAAATAAGAAAAATAATATTATGAATGATAAGAGGATATTCTCGCCTCTGCTTTTGAACTGTTGCCGTCGGGCCGTCTGTATTTTTTACCCTGTTGTAGATTTAAATGGTCTTTCCTAAAACAAATCGTATTTAAAATTTTTTGATAACTGATGGGTTCTATATATATATATATATATATATATATATATATATATATATATATATATATACATATATATATATATATATATATATATATATATATAGAGAGAGAGAGAGAGAGAGAGAGAGAGAGAGAGAGAGAGAGAGAGAGAGAGAGAGAGAGAGAGAGAGAGAGAGAGAGAGAGAGAGAGAGAGAGAGAGAGTTACATAATGAAGCCAGACTTCACTGCCAGTTCACTTCACTGTTCACACACACACAGCTCCATTGCAGGCTATCAAGTCCCCACTAGTATAGATAGAGATCGTTCAGAGTTTCAGGTCCCCACTTGGCATGTTTTTTTTTAAATAAAAAAATGTATATTTGAAGTTATATTATGAAAAAAGAGCTTAAAAGAAAATTTTGTATGTCATTTTTGTTTCTTCAAAATGACCAGAAACACTAGTCCCCTCTTGGCCAGTGTAGAGCGATAGTCCCCTGTTAGTAATATAGACATGTATGTGTGTGTGTGTGTGTGTGTGTGTGTGTGTGTGTGTGTGTGTGTGTGTGTGTGTGTGTGTGTGTGTGTGTGTGTGTGTGTGTGTGTGTGTGTGTGTGTGTTTGTGTGTGTGTGTGTGTGTGTGTGTGTGTGTGTGTGTGTGTGTGTGTGTGTGTGTGTGTGTGTGTGTGTGTGTGTGTGTGTGTGTGTGTGTGTGTGTGTTTGTGTGTGTGTGTGTGTGTGTGTGTGTGTGTGTGTGTGTGTGTGTGTGTGTGTGTGTGTGTGTGTGTGTGTGTGTGTGTGTGTGTGTGTGTGTGTTAGCAGCTCCGATTACCTCACACAGACGAGAACTAAAATGTCAGAAACTGTTCTCAAGAAAAAGTGACAACATATAGAATGCGGTTAGTTGATGAATTTATGTTGCTGATGTGGGGTTAACTATCTCCAATTAGCATATTCTGTCATGATAATCTATAAAATCGCTCGTGTGGGATGCCTAGAGAGTAACATGCTATTGCATTTGTGTTACGTACTGTATTGCATGTGAAAAGATGGATGCAACAGCTTGAGCAGGCTCTAAAACTCTTCCTCTTCTCAACATAGAACAGGAAAATACAGCGGGTGTGTGTTCCCGGGGCGAGGGTTTATGTAAATTTTAGAGTTAGTGATGTCACTAACCCGGGAGGAATTTAGTGTAGTCCCTACCATTTCTTTAAAAGCAAATATCTTCCTTTGCTTTGAACTTTGAGTGTTGTTACTTTTTCAGATGTTGTTTATGCTCAAACAGCAACGTTACACACTAACTAAAGTTAGAAAAGTGAAATCATATAGTAAAATGTCTTATAATAATACAATTATACAAAAAATCTTTTAAAATAAGAAATTACATTTTTTTTAAATCTTTTTTAAAGGCATTTTCGGTTTCGGTATCGTTTTCGTTTTCGGCCAAGTGCAGTTTTCAGTTTCGGTTCAAGAAGAAACTTTTTCAAGAAGTTTCAGTTTCGGCCCAGAATTTTCATTCAGGTGCATCACTTCTTTTGAACTGTGGTGTCTGGACAGCCATTTGAAATCAATTGAAGCACAATAAATACTAGTTTAATAGGCCTAGATGACATATGATCAGCTTCATTTTTATGTAGAATCTATTCCAGACCAAAATGTAATGGACATGCTTTTTGTTACTATAAAATAAGTAAGGCAGAGTAATTTACTTATTCAAATTCTATCATAGACTAAATCCATGTTTCCAAGGCCACTGGGAGTCTTGCATACACATGGCTCTAAATACTGCTTTAAATTTAGAAAGAAAAAAGTGCATACTTAAGAATCATACTGTGTGTGTGTGTGTGTGTGTGTGTGTGTGTGTGTGTGTGTGTGTGTGTGTGTGTGTGTGTGTGTGTGTGTGTGTGTGTGTGTGTGTGTGTGTGTGTGTGTGTGTGTGTGTGTGTGTGTGTGTGTGTGTGTGTGCTGATACCTTTGCCACTGCTGTGGTGTCACTGAAATGAGGCATGACGTGAAGCAGCCAACCACATCCACTCCATATCTAAATTCAGTATCCTCCTCAGTGTTTAAGTGCACACACAAAGACATACGCACTACATGAGACAATGGCCGAGATATTGGAGATATACACTCCAGCTTCTCCCTGCTCTAATGGTCATGTTCAGGCAGGAGAGACTGAAGTGACTGTTTGATGGCCATATCCTGTGCACAGCAGCAGCCAGACATAAACACCGCTCTGCCTGGCGCACTGTATGTTTGGGCACGCAGGACAAAATGATTCAGTCCGATGCAGAGGCAATACCTGATATGTTCCAGTCCAATATTGTTGAACACAATTTACCGCACCATTGTCCCGGTGCATGCAGACCTAGTTTGATTGTTTTTCCTGGCAAGGTGGCACTACGTATGTTTGCAGGTTGATATGAACTGCTTCAGATACAACTGCAGCCCTTCATCTTTCAGATGTGGGCTTACATTCGATCTTTTTTCTTATTTTTTATTTTATAAAATGTTTTTATTTTAAATGTGTACAAAAACATAAGTGCACACAAATGTATGAATAGATCAGTGATGTGCAATTTCAGTCCTGGAGGGTCAAATGCTGTGTCTTATGACAATGCTGTTTTTGCCATCTTCAAACAACTGTTCAAGAAATGATGTCTCTTTTATAACAAGCACACTTGGATATACGCACACTTGCACAATATATATAATTTGTGACTATAGGTGTCACTTGGCAGTTCAGATTTTGATGGGCGGTGGGATGTCCCCCCCATTGACATTCCTGTGCACGCTTTGCGATATAATAATTAATATAATATATTCAGAATTTGAATAAAACTTGTGTTTTCCATGCATGACAAGCGGCCGCATACTTCAATACATAGGCCCGTCCACATATAAATGCGGGATTTACTCTCAAAATTGTGATGACTGATAGTGATAACCATATAGCAAAGGATGAGACAAAAATACCCTCACTAATTTCAGAAGCACCCTCTGTGATTTGATTCTGGGCCTGGTCCAAACGCAGGATTTTGCTGCATTAGGTAAGGCAATTGTTATTTATTATTTGTATTGGCTGCCATGCCAAACCATGCATACAGTATGCTTGCTTTTCAAACAAATAATTTGTCTGGAGCTTTTAAGCGGGGACGTGTAGGTTGTTGAGACACATAACTTGTCTTGAAACTATTTCATTGAAATCTATAAAACATTGATAATAATAATAGCCTAATAATGAAAATAAAAATAATTGAATGCATTAATAAGAAAACGAGCCAGTGATTGATTATCGTCAAAGACATCAGCTATCGGCAATATCTCTGACTATCGTTGATCGACTATCTAATATTTTTTTCAACACAACCCTATTATTTACAAGCGGGAAACTATGAATTCCATATGTCCATCCTGTTCTGCACATGCCTTCAAAATGATTAAAATACAGCATATAAAGTTAAAATAACTACCAAACCCATTCAATGCCATTCACTACAGACATGCTTTCTGCACCTTTTCAAATCGACACTCCTCTTCCATTGTCGCAACTCTGGAATAATCTGGAATTCCAAGTTTCCATCTTGTAACGTCTTGTTCCATACGACTTCACTTGGTCATTCATGTACTCCACACGAAGGGCACAATAATATAGACAATACAAAATAACATCATTTAATTATAATAACCTATATATGGTCTATATAGTAAGCCCAAAGCAAGTCTGTAGTGAATGGTGAAAGTGCGCTTGAAGACAGCATAAACTCTGCTGGACAATTGTGCAGGAATAGATGCACAATTTGTATATTTGATCAGAATGCAAACAATGAATAGCTTATTAGAAAAATGACAGATATATGTAAAGTTGTATTGCAACTTTTACCTTTTAAAGCTGTGTTGAAAATGTATTAAAATGTCAGGAAAAGTTAGCGAGTATTCTTGTTTGTTAGCCGGTTAATGTTTAGCATTTATTAATTTACCAGACACTTTAATCCAAAGTGACTTACAAATGAGAATAATACATGTGTATGTGATTAATCTATGTCAAGTTAACCGCTATCTGATTGTTAGCTATAGGGACAGTAAGAGAAAAGAAGCAAGACAAATTAAGATTCATGTCTGCAGACAGCAACTTTAATCTACTGTATCCCCATCCATTGCATTTTCTAAGGAATATTCACAAAAAATGTAGGTATATCTCTACATGTACCTAGAATATGCGGTATCTACTTATATCAAAACAATTGAATTTGGTTCTTAAAAATTGATTTAAATTGCTTTTTACTTGATTTTTTGTCCTCATTGTTCTTTTTGCAGCTGTGAGAGATATTACTGGTGGCAGTGTTTTCACTAGTCTAAACGAAGTCTTTTAATTTGAATCAGCTTCTCTGTGAGGTACAGAGATGGAATGTTTAAAAGGGATTGGCTGCTGAATGAGGAATTGCAGAACAATATTTGCATTAGCAATCCACTAATGGAGTTATAGAGGTTTTTTATTAAGTAAGCTCTCCAGATATCAAAGCAGCATAGCAGTGAAGAGGTCTGGTTTTAGGTTAATTTCTTTGAAACGCTGTCTTTTAAAGCTACAAGCTACTAATTTATAGTAGTTGTACTTCATGCAATTTGCCATTTTTCAAAAAGTAATTTGTGAAGTTATCTATCTGATTATATATTTAATATTGTTTTTTATTTGTAATAAAAAAATGTTGCAAAAAGTATAAAACAATTTACACATGCATACATTTATTGAACTTCAATATAGTAATGAACAACTGCATTTGACTAACTATCCTGTGAAATTATTCAAAAACAATATTTTAATACTTTGTATATCGCCACACAAAAAAAAAAAGATTAGTTTTGCTGGGATTTTTTTTTAAACGGTGGGTTTTAAATTAATCGATTCAAAGTGAATTAAAATTCCCATTCTTATGAGTTGCTTTTAGTGAATAATCAAGATTCAGAGGTCTATAGAGCTGGTCTATTGTGCACAAGTCACCTGTGTACACACACAAGTTCTGGTTCACTCACAAACAGACAAACTAACCAGGAACTCATGCTTTTTTCTTTTCTTTTTTTCTCATTATGTATAATGTAGGCTATATCTTGCACATCAGAACTTAACTGATTTCATTTTACCAGAAATAATTCCCTCAGAAATTATTTGAACTATAGTCTTAATGGTTTGCATTATAGTTATTTGGACAAAATTGCACGCTAATCATAAAACATGATGGAGAAATTTAAAGCAGGGAGGCATAAAAGGAGCACTTTATTTCCTGCTGAATGATTGTGTGTTGATTTATGATTTATCCTTAGGGTTGTGCATTATTTAGAAATACATCAAATTAAAACGATTTGCTAGTTCATTATTAGAAGAAATGCTCTGTTTGAAACTACAGAGGTCACCTTGTTGTCATTTTATATAAAATGCAAAACCTATTTTGAAAATGTCAAATGCACAAAAAAAAAAGTATTTATACTTTTATACTGATGATCTCTATAATTTAACGCTGTTTTGGAGTTGTTGTTGTTGTCAGAGCCCTAAGACTTGGTGGTGGCAGATCCAGTTCTCAAGATTGGACAGAACGCTGCAGAGTTATTGTTAGGATTACTAGTGCCTCTCATTGACTCTAGTTGTCACTTGTATAGTTTGGGCTTATTGCGTTGTCTCTGAAATCGATTTCATCTGCCTCTCTCCACTGCTGGTTTGTGTTCACGTGATCCACGAAGTGTAAAGCCCTAGATGTGCACAAACCCACACATGTGTACGCATTCACACAAAATCAATATATTTCATTTCAGAACTCTCTCTTATCTGTTCTTCTGTGCTTGGATTGGTAAAGAAGATTAACCGAGACTTTTTCAGCTCTGACTAAAATAATCCTATTGAAAATGGTGTGGGAAAAAATTTGAGTCTCTTATTCAATGAAGATCATCTGATCATTTGACATAAAAACAATACATAACAACATCCATGATGATCTTCTGAGTAACATTTGAGTAATGGAATAAGGCACTTTTTTTTTTTTTCAGTGCAGTGGTTTTGAAAGAAAGATATACATTTAAATGAAATGTCTGCATTCTCTAAATACATAATGTAAGTAGAATCCATGGTGGTGGTGGTATAGACTAATAAAATATTAATGAATGCCATTATTGATATTTTCAAATTGTGAACTGATAAAAAATATATTTTTCTCACAATTAACAGCAGCATTTGAAGTTTGATTGCAAATTTAATCATCAGCATCGTGAAAAGGTCAGAGCAGCTGTGTTGTGTTTTGTGCTTTAGCACTGATCTCTAAGACTTTTCATAATGTTTCTTTTTTTCATTAAGCGCTTTGATGCCTTTGCTCTGCAAACTGCCCCACATAATAAGATTTTGGTGTCCATTTAAAATCAATGGCAATGACTGGAAGGAGCTTTAGCGTTAGCCATTAACAGCGGCTAATGTGGCAAGGAGGATTTCTCACATTGTGACAGATTCTATTAAACCACTCTAAAAAGGTCAATCAGTTCAGAAACGTGTTTATAGATATTTTCTTGCAACCTTTCTTGTATGCTGCTCTGTCTCTGTCTCTGTCTGGCTCTAAAGTTGTTTGGCTACTCGTCAGGTGTGGTCCAACATGTCTTTGTGTTCCCACAGAGCTGGAGGTGACCATGGAAAATATTGATTATGTTGAGCTAAAGCCGCTAACGGCTTAATCAGATCATCTCACTGCTGTGAAGAATTTGTTTACTGAAAAAGCTTTGGCTGTAACATGTTTCTATAATAAACAAAGGACTAGAAATATTTTTTTGGGGAGTATTCAAATGGCAAAGAAGTCTGAATCGACCAAGATCACACACACAGCAACAATGTAAATCCAGAGTCCAGATAATAATTTTTAGCTCGAAAACTGCATCGCCTTCTCAACTTTAATCCCTCCTCTTTCAAACAAGGTTCGATAGATCAGAGTTAATTGACCTCCGAATTGAACTTTACAAGCGACACAAAATGTCAGCAGTACCTTTAAAATGCAAAATAATAATGATTATAATTAAAAAATCGATACTTGCCGTCTGTGTATTGACTCTATATTGGGTTGAAAGAGTACACAGTGTTATACTATATTGATTAGCTTCCTCTCACTTTAGTTCAGAGCATTCAAATACCATCACATTGGCCAAATGAAGAAACAAGGAAGTTGCTAGACTAAAGGTACATGTTTTAAAAAAAAAATTTGTATTTAACTTAAAGGTCCCATTTTTCCTGTGTTTTTGAAGCTTTGATTGTGTTTACAGTGTGCAATATAACATGTGTTCATGTTTCGCGTGTAAAAAAACAGTATTTTTCACACAATTTACTTATCTGTATACCGCTGTTTTCACTGTCCTAAAAACGGGCTGATGACTTCCTTGTTCTAAGAAGTCCCTCCTTCAGAAACACGTAACGAGTTCTGATTGTGCCAGCGGTTCCTGTGTTGTGATTCGACAGCAGCTTAGCGCACGTTGCCCGGAAAGGTCACGCCTCTTACCATAACGCGGAGATGCATGCGCTCAATGTTATTGTAAACATGTCTTTAATATTACCTTATCAATTTGAGCCGGAATCAGACCCGGAGAACATAATGAAGAGGATCGATTAGAACCTGTTCAAGCACGACTTTTGCAGGATGTTTCACAATGGTAAGCTGTTTATTTAGTAGGCTAGTTGTCATACTTTTACGTTTGGCTGTTACCTTGAATTGGTTAAATTGTAATGTTAAATGTTACAAACTGTTATAAAAGCTTGTGGTATATGGTTTTGTCCGTCTGTCGAATTAACAATGGTGTTGTTGAATTTTTTAAATAAGTGAATTGTTTATTCCTACCTTAGTTACACGTGAGCACGAGTTTTGATTAGTAATATATGTTTTATAGGTGTACATGTGGTAACTGTGACAAAATACCAACAGAGGTTGAAAACATCTGCTGCAAAGAAATACAAAAAGTACTGTAACACCTCCTAATTAAATATTATTTTGTTGTGTATAGTTCTTTTGAAATTGTTTTCATTCAAACAACTTTATATAAAAACACTTTATTTTCACCATGAATATAGCCTTTAAAAGCTGCCATGTTGTGTAAAAGAAATCGTTGCCACGCATTACAATAATAAAAATAACAGCGTCTCGACGACATGGCGACAAACACACTCTACAAACGCAACTCTTCCTCTTCTCCGTGGGAGCGCAACAAGACCACGCCCCCTTTTTTTTGTGTATTCCTGTGGGCGGAGGTTAGTCAAAAAACTGTTCTAGTGACGTCATTAAAGCAGGAAGTAGAGGGATGTAGTCCAAACCGGCCGTTCGCTGTAGGCTTTGAAAGGGGACTTCTGTTAAATAAAATATCTCGCTTAGCATTGAACTTTGAGCTTTATCATTTTACAGGTATTATTTATGCTCTAACAGCAACATTGCACACTAACTAAAGTTTGAAAAATGGGATCACGAAGAACAGGACCTTTAAGATTACATGGAGATTAATAGATTGATAGACATTTCCAGGTGAATACTTTGGGAGATGTTGATATCCAGGAAACTTGAGAACACTCTGTGGAGCAGCTTGCGTAATACAAATTTAGGATGTTCATTTGAGATTTGTTTTTGTTCTTCCTATTAATTGCCTAAGGAATATACAATTTTATTTTATTTCATTTGATATAAAAACCTTCATAGTTGCATACACTTTGTTTGAACAAAGTACCATCATCTTTTTAATAGCTTAATTCAAGGCTTAAGTATTTAAGTTTCAGTGAGTGATATTTACAGTGTGTTGCGTAGTGCTCTCTGCTTTGTGTATCTCGCTAATGAATGTCTTTGAGAAGCTATTGTACCTGTCTCTGTCTCTCTCTTTCTTTCTTTCTCTCTTTACCAATGCTGAATGAACACTCAAGCTAAGCCTATTGTTCAGTACAAGGATTAAACTCGCTTGTAAATTAAGTTTTCCTGTCATTGTCCACTGGGGTGTTGGGGGAAGTTCAAAAAGCATTGAATTATTCCCCTTTTCTCTAAATAAATCATACATGGAGCATTGCTGAATTATGTATAGAACTTTGCTTTGCACAGTTTTTTCATGCTTTGTCTCCCTTGTAAATGTGTGAGCATAAATGATATGATACTATAGAAGTCATTACGAAAATAATGTCAAAATTGGCCATCCACATTTAAACCACTTTGTATAGGTACTGTATAGGGGGGTATGTCGTACGAGACTGTCTACATTAAACCATCATGTGTAGGTCATTCAGACACAATCTGCCAGTATGAAAAATTATATTAAACTGACTAAGGGAGTACAGGACTGGCTTTTCCAGAGATTGTGGCTATTCTGAAAAGGTGACATTTTAACGCTTTTCCTCTCAAAAACAAAAAGAACCAAACATGGCATAAACTCACTGTAAGGTTTAAAGAATCTAAACAGAATTCTAATAGCCTAATTCTCTCATTTGTTGATCTCCAGGAGAATAATAATAATATTTCTGAGAATGGTCGCACTGTTACATTATATATAGCTTTCCTATAGCTCAGTGGTAAGAGCATTGCGTTAACAACGTAAGGTTGTGGGTTCGATCCCAGGGGATTGCACACTATGTATAAATGTATAGGATAACGCAATGTAAGTTGCTTTGGATAAAAGTGTCTGCCAAATGCATAAATGTAAATGTAAATACAAATCATTTCATCATCCAAGCTTATTATCCATTTCCTCCCCATTTTCTTTGCGTTTGCCTTTTTTTTTCTTCTATTGTTTTCTCACTAAATTAATGATTAATATCTAGTTCAAAAGCCTCAAAGACATCAGTCCACAAAGAGAATAAAATCAGTCACATTGCACTTATGAAAGAAATGTGAAAGAAATAGCTATATATGTATATTTTTCAGCTACGGTGACTGCTTTCACCTTTTCTGGCAATGACATTATTTTTATTTCTGTATTTTATTCATTAAAAGTAGATCATTAAATATATGCCTGTTGACTTGAAATGTTTAATGATATCCCACTAATTTACACCACACCACAGTCATGCTGGAAGCTTGTCAATCTTTAGTCAGAGGTTTATTCATGCTCACAGTCTGTGTGCTAGGGCTTAAAATTCACTCGGCAATGAACAAACATTCCAGTCACTCTCTCCTACAGAAAAAAAGGGAGATCTTTCTCCATCTGTAAGTTTCCTCATATTTTCTCATTGTTTCATCACACCCTTGATCTTTCATTAACTTTAATGATGTAGACAAGATGAAGAAAATTAGTTTATTCTGGTTTGTATGCTGTCGGCATGCGTTAGCTCAGTGAAAGAAAAACAGACTGGCCACCATATTCCAAAAATCATTTGGCAACTTCCCCCATACAAGCTCGGGGAGTGATTTATTTTCAGGAATCCTTTAATAAAAATGGCAAAACAAAACAGCCCAGCAGAGATGAATCAGCACACAGCTGAAAGACCGAGAAGGTCAGAACTCATCAGAAAATCATTTAGTCTCATTTCATCATCACTGGGGAGCAAAGAACCAAACTCAAAAAGGATCATTTGTGCTAATATAATGTTTGCATCGTACAAAGCATCTAAATGGTGTCTGCAGGGCCTTTTTAAGCATGGAAGCTGTTTTGTTGTAGAGCATTTAATAAACAGTCACTAAACTGTGCTGTTTGACCAGCATTCAGCTTTGTTTTGTTTAGCTATGGTCTACAAGACAAACCAGCACCAAACCAAGTCTAATATTATGCATGGAAATTAGCATCAGCTTACATAAACATATAAAGAGGTAAACAACCATTCAGAATTTTGGGTTCAGTAAGACTGGAGTAATTCAGCTCTGCCATCATAGTAATAAATAACATTTTAAAATACATTAAAATACATAACAGTTATTTTACTGTCACAACATTACTGTAGATCCTCATGCTCACTAAGGTTGGATTTATTTGATTAAATACAAATAAAAGCTGTAATTTCAAAAACATACAAAAAAAAACGAACCGACCCCAAACTTTTGAATGGGAGAGTACTTAAAATATTTGATTTCAGTATTAGCATTGTGTCTATTAAAGGGATAGTTCACCAAAAAAAGAAAATTAGCCCATGATTAACTCTCCCTCAAGTAATCCTAGGTGTATGTGACATTCTTATAAAACAATTTATATAAAAAGTTAGTTATATATATAAAAAAATAAATTCCTGGCTTTTTCAAGCTTTATAATGGCAGTGAATGTCCGTTTCTGTTTTGAAGTCCATAAAAGTGCATCTATCCATCATAAAAGTGCTCCCCACGGCTCTGGGGGGTTAATAAAGGCCTTCTGAAGCGAAGCGATGCGTTTGTGTAAGAAAAATATCCATATTTAAAACTTTATAAAGTAAAATAACTAGCTTCCAAACTAGCTTCTGAATTCTGCATGCTGGCATACTGATTATAAATGTGATGTTTTCAACCTGTGTTCCCCAGTCTTGTTCCATGTTTTGCAGTCCCTTGTTATCAGGGGCAGGGTGGCAATCGGGAGAGTCGGGACTTTTCCCGGTGGGCCGGTAGTGTTTTGAGGCCGCGAGGGTCTGATAATAGTTATACATTGCAAGTTCTTAGCAACACCATCCGATCAAACTGTGAAGCCTCTCTGCTCAACCCACATGGCGGGCCACAGCAGCCTCTTATTTCAATAGAAACACAGGCTAATCAGAAAGCACTAATGAAGGGCATGTCCAACTATGTCAAGGATTTTCAAAAATATAGGGGGATCAGTGAGCAGCCCCTCCCCAAATGGCATAGCCTGTCGGCCTGTGACGTAATTGAACACCTCTTTTTTTTAATAATAATAATTACACTTGGCATTTCACGCTGTGCAGTCATTTTATTGTAATTTTAGATTTCAGCATTTGCTTAAATTTGTTTCAATTTGCCCAGAGGGCCGGTGGTCTACGAAATTTCCCGGTAGATTTTTTGGTCCCACTCCGCCCCCCTGCTTGTTATGTTTAATGTTGATTTGTCTCCCCAGGTTTTTCTTATTTGCCACGCCCCCTTGTGATCTTATTAAGCTTGTATGTCTGTGTATTTAAGCCCTGTTTAGTTCAGTCTTTAGCCCTAGGATTTAAACAAAATGTGTGTATTTTTTATTTTTTTATTTTTAATTTTTTTAAGCTAAGTTCCAATATCTCCTGATTCACACTCCAGCCCAGTCAGTGGCGGTAATGCACCGTTAAGTTGGTTTCAGGCATGAAAACAGGTCAGGGGTAAAAAAGGTGAGAAGGATGCGGCAGCAAAAAATCCAATCCAATCCTATCTATCTATCTATCTATCTATCTATCTATCTATAGAGTGCTTTTTAATGTTAAATTCATCAATCTGGTGAAAATTAAACAAAGAAAAATTATTTTAGTTACAGTGTCTGTCTACATTACTACTAGACCTACATAATAATAGTTATAATATTAATCCTATGATAGTAATAGCCATATATTGTAAAACAAATGCACTGAAAAATAAAGTTAACTTTCATAATTAGTTTTGTACTAATTTCTATACTTGAAAGAGTATATTTCTATACTTCACATTAAAGGTGTGATTGGGCTAGCCCAGTGTCAATCAAGAAAAGAACCAAATGGGCCGCTGATCTACGTGTTTCATGGGGTGTCAGAAAAAAAACAACTAACGCTGACTTTTTATTGACCAATGCATTACATACTAATTACGCACTAATCCAGCGCCGCCAATTAAGCAAAACAAAACGAATGGGCAACCGATGTACGAGTTTTATGGGCCGTTAAGACAAAAAACGAAACAAAAAAGTATGATATGTATCGGCCCAAAAAGCACGTCGGCCCACCGGGAATCTCCCGGTAGTCCCGATGGCATTAGCCTATACATGCCTGGACGTCACACAAAACAAAATCCTACCTGTAGCCTTTCACCATCCACTTAAATAGCTGCTGTCGCATCAGTTGACATGCCATCTCCTTTCCTCTCTTTCTTTTTCTATTTTTAGCCCCCGACAGCTTTTTTGTATTATCCATCTTTTTCGACGACAACTCACTACTTGTTCCTGCTCGCTCAGCTCTCACGGCGCCCGCGCCCGCTCGCGATACTATCCCGCCCTCTTCTATGTCAAAATTAAAAATAATAATGACATTGGCAACATCGCTGTCTGTATTTGACAGGACAGTTAACATTGTAAGCTAACTTACCTCAGGCTTGCTTTCTGACGTGCGGTTCTTTGTTCGGCAGTGTGTCATCAGACTCGCGGTGTTAAAGACTTTGAAAACAATTCTGCCCTACTCTGACTCGGATTGGCTGTTTCGGCATTTTTTTAAAGCTGCTAAGTTTATGGTAACTATAGAGATATAGCGGGTAAATTCTGGCCACGACCACGACCCCCCCTCCCACCCCATAAATATTTTCTCATCGGATCTGCACAAATCACGTAGGTGACCCATTTTGGTTTTAAAACGGCGAATTTCGCCGAAAGGTGAGGAGTTTTCATGTCTGTGGTTTGCCAACCGCCATAAAAAACAAAAGAAGAAGAAAAAGTCTTTAGCCCTATTCGCACGGTTTAAGCATTACCTGGTGATCTCTAGTCATTTGTAATATTTGCGGAGGTTGTCTGTGATCTTAACCCTGTGCAAATTTGTAAAGTAAAAATTCCCCTGCAAATGGCCTACCATATTTCACCGAACACCGAAGTTCTGTGATAATATTAGTCTCGTGCGAATCGGCATCTCTGAAAACCATCAAATTAAATTAAATAATGATTAAATGGAGATGGACATGTATAGCTGCATGCAGTAGGGAACATTCTTCTGTTTATGATATATCATACAGCTAGACCTATAATAACAAGACATTTCCAAGCAATAGCCTTCTGACATCATATCCGGGAGATAAGTCAGTAAATTCGAGTAAAATCACAGGCTTCGCTTATCCCGTGCAAATGCGTCACACGAAATTCAGATGTGGGTGGGTAATTTCTAAATCACACGAGGTCCCCATATAATACTAATCCAGTGCGAATAGGGCTTTTGTCAGTTCTCATCGTTGCACTATGGTGGTTGTTCTGTTCCCGAGTCTGAGTCCTGAGTCGCGTTTGTATTTGTATTTGTGAAGTTTTGAGTTTATTTAATAAAAGATTGCTGCACTTGGATCCTGCTTCCTCCTCTGCTTCAACCAAAATGTAACAATAACAAACAGGGTGTAGATATTATGAAAGATGTATTGTGCAGTCAGCTTCATTGATAATAACTGAGATTTGTGAGATTGCGATGAACTGAGATGTCCGCTTTTTAGGAATTATTAAGGGAGCGCACTTTGCGCGCATTCAGTCATGCCAATGCACGCAGTAGCCTGCTTGGTTCTCTTACGAGAGGTCTCTCGTACTGCGTAAGATATCTTACGCTAGGGGAAAATCCTTTTCCGCGAGATATTGAAGCCAAAAATTATCCTTAATTTTGTAATAATGCAAAACGCGTTGCAGCAGCAATGCAGACATAGGCGAGACAGCTCGCGCGCCTATTGGCTGCTCTGCGGCAACTGCAGCAGCCTATCGAGCGAGGCCTGGCGTGACGCCAGACCCAATCAGGGCACTTCGCGCCCGCTGCGTCACGTCCCGCCGAAATGGGCGTGGTCTAGGCCTATAAATATCGCTCGCAGGCAGCTATTATCTGATTTTTCATCCTTCAAGCGAAGCACACGCATCGCTGGAGCTGGATTAGAAGCCGCGCCGTCGAGAGAGAGCACCTTCAGCGGGACGAGTCACTGAAGTCGCTGGCCGCGCCGCCTTCCTGCCTTCCTGCTGCGCTTTCCGGCGCTTATATCCTTCTCTTTTATTTGCACTGTATTTCTGTGTGTGTGTGTCGCCGCCGCGACGCACATTTCTAAAAGAGCTAGCGTCTTTTTAAAGATGCCTTCCTGCGGCTCGTGCAGAGCCACACTCAGCGACGGGGACCGCCACGTGATCTGCGTTTCCTGCCTGGGTGAGGAACATGCAGCTCTCGCGCTCGCTGACGGCGGATGCCCTCACTGCGAGCTGATGGCAATGGCGACTCTGAGGACTCGCCTAGCCGTCTTCACCGAGACTGCTCCCCCGCCCGCCGCGGCGTCGCGCCGTAAAAAGCGCCGTGCCCAGCGGGCCCCGGAACCCTCCCTCAGCCGCCAAAGCTCGCCGGTTCGCCCGCTTGCTTCCCCGGCTTCTTCTGTTTCGCTTCCTGACGGACAGCGGCCGCCGTCTGCCGCCGCTTCCGTTGATATCGCGGATGAGGAAGCCCTGCTGGGAGAGGATGATTCCTGCTCTATCCTGGCGTCAGGCAGTGAGGATTGGGCGGGCTCTGAGGACCCCGCACCCCCTGCCCGCACTTCGTCAGGCAAGAGAGCTTCTATTGAGACGGAACTCATGCGAGTACTCGCACAGGCCGCGGCGAGCCTCGGCCTCGAGTGGTCTTCGCCTGAGCAGCCCGCTCACAACCGGCTGGATGGATTTTTCCTGCCTGGGGAGCGCGCTTCGCCTGTGTCCAGACCGGCGCCTTTTCTTCCTGAGTTACACGAAGAAGTCGCCAAGTCCTGGAGCGCCCCCTATTCTGCTAGAGTGCGTCCTGCTGTTTCTTTGGCATTCTCCGCCGTTGACGATGCCAAGAACAGAGGATACCTCTCGCTGCCGCCGGTTGAAGAGGCGATAGCGGCCCACTTATGCCCGCCCTCCGCTGGACGGCGCGCTAAGCCGGCCCTGCCCTCTAAAGCTTGCCGCACGACGTCGAGCTTGCTCCACCGCGCTTTCTCCGCCGCCGGGCAAGCTGCGTCAGCGTTGCACACCATGGCAACGCTCCAGATCTTCCAGGCCGATCTCCTCCGTAAGCTGGATGAGGAAGGACCTGACGCGATCTGTGTGCCGGACTTAAGGAGTGCCACGGACCTCGCTCTTCGTGCTACTAAGTCCGCAGCGCAAGCCATTGGACGGACTATGGCTTCTCTCACCGTGTCTGAGAGACATCTCTGGCTGACGCTCTCGGAAATGGCCGAGTCTGAACGCACCGCGTTCCTCGACGCCCCGCTTTCCGCCACAGGCCTCTTTGGATCCTCCGTCAAAGATTTCGCGGAGAGATTCGCAGAGGTACAGAAAGCGTCTCAGGCCATGAAGCACTTCCTCCCGAAGCGCTCCAGCTCTGCAGCAGGCCGTGCGAAACCGTCTGCTCAGAGCTCACAGCCACAGCCACCGTCCACTGCCTCCACTTCACAACGCCGCCAGGCCAGAAGCGCGAGACCGCGCTCCCGCTCATCCGGTCGCCGCCCCGCAGGACGCGGCTCGCGACCTAGGATCACGGTGAAGCCCGAGGCCCCGAAGTCGTCCTAGCACAGCTAGGAAAACGACGGTGTTCCAGTCCCGCTGCGGCCGGACTCACACCAAAGCTATTCGCTCGTCCAGTTCCAGAAAATGTGACTGTTCCAGTGTTTTCTGCAGCCAACAAGTCGGTTCTGTCACCCGCTTGCCTGCACACAAATGCCGTTTTCACGGCTACCCAGATAAATCCCCAAAAGAGTGTATTTTCTGGTGTCCCGGCCACGGCCGATGGTGTTTCGTGTGTAGTAAGAATGCCCACTGCCCAGTGCCCATCCCTACACATAAGCACAGCCTGTCACACAGGGCTCGCGCACATAAAACCGACTCAGATCGGTTGCGCTTCAAACATGGTGAACGTGCCCACTACCCAGTGCCCACTAACACCACGTTATGCATGTCTCACGGTTTCTGTAAAAACGAAACCAACGTGCACTCGCTTCACGCAAGCGAACGATGCTTTCAGTGTGATAAATGTGCCCGCTGTCCCGCGCCCACATCCACACATAGACATGACAGTTCCCACGGGAACCGCCCAGCCCTCCCCCTCGCGGTTAACCACCGTAGAGGAGTCGAGCGCGGGCAATCTGCCCGCTGTCATCAGCGCGCCCCATGCCTCAAATGTCACGAGCGACACGCTTGTGTTACAGCACACCGAAGCTTCTCCATCGCTGAGCGAGCGGAGCGCGCTTCGTATTCGACCCCTAGCTATCCATGCAGACGCATGGGCAAAGCTACCCGGGGTTTCGAAGTGGGTGCTGAACATTATAGAAAGAGGCTATTCGCTGCAGTTTCGCCGACGCCCTCGCCGCTATGTGGCGCGCGTCGAGACCACGGTAAAAACAGAAGTAGCACATCTACTTCGAGCCGAAGTGACGAAACTATTGAGCAAAGGGGCCATAGAACCTCTCTCTCAAGATCAGAGCGAGGGAGGGCTATACAGCAGATACTTCCTGGTACCGAAAAAAGACGGGGGTCTCAGACCCATACTAGATCTAAGGCAGCTGAACAAAGTGCTTGTGAAGCGACAGTTCAGGATGCTCACGACCAGGCAAATCCTTGTGCAGATTCGCCAAGGAGATTGGTTTGTGTCAATAGATCTGAAAGACGCGTATTTTCAAATACAGATAGCGTCACGTCACAGGCGATATTTGAGATTCGCCTTCGAGGGCCAGGCATATCAGTACACAGTCCTGCCGTTCGGTTTGTCCCTAGCACCCCGTACATTTACGAAGTGCATGGACGCGGCGCTCGCACCCCTCAGAATGAGAGGCATGCGAGTGCTGAACTATTTGGACGATTGGCTGATTCTAGCGCAATCTCGCGCAGTGCTCATAGAACACACGACCATTTTACTCGATCACCTCGAGGATTTGGGTCTGAGTGTCAATTGGGCGAAGAGCTCCCTGTCACCCAGTCAGAAAATATCTTTCCTGGGCACAGAACTGGACTCACTATCCATGATAGCGCGACTATCACAACAGCGCGCGGTAGACATTCGACGCACAGCGAACTCTTTTCGCTGCGGCGCGTCTGTCCCGCTCAAAAGATTTCAGAAGATGCTAGGTCTCATGGCCTCAGCATCGTCAGTGCTCCAGCTGGGTCTGCTACGCATGCGCCCGCTGCAGTTTTGGCTGAAAGCGCGAGTCCCACGCGAAGCGTGGGCACCCGGTTTGCTTCGCCTCAGGGTCAATCAGAAATGCGTTACAGCTCTGAAACCCTGGAAAGCGAACGACTGGTACCAATCAGGTGTAAGCCTGGGGACTTCCTCGAGGGTGAAAGTGGTGTCCACGGACGCGTCCACCTCGGGATGGGGAGCGCTGCTCGAGGGCAGACCGTTCTTCGGCCAGTGGTCAGAACGGGAGAAGCTCCTGCACATAAACTGCCTCGAAATGCTGGCAGTAGACAACGCGCTGACGCGTTTTTGTCCCCAAATAAAAGGTCACCACGTCTTGGTCCGTTCGGACAACATGTCTGTGGTGTCCTACATAAATCGCCAGGGCGGCATCAGATCCGAGAAACTGTACAGGCTGGCAGAACGCCTCCTAGTATGGGCTCAGTGCAACCTGCGCTCGCTCAGAGCAGCGCACGTGCCAGGGATCATGAATATAGGACCAGACAGACTGTCCAGGAACAATGTTCCGGCAGGCGAATGGTCCCTACACCCACAGACAGTCCAACTGCTGTGGAAGAAATTCGGCAGAGCGAAAGTGGACCTGTTTGCGTCTCAAGAAAACGCTCACTGTCAAGAATTTTTCTCCAAGAGCAGGAGCGCGCTGTCCCATGTGTGGCCCCGCCGCCCGCTCTATGCTTTTCCCCCCGTCTCTCTCCTGCCTCAGGTGATAGAACGGATCAGGGAAGAAGGATGCTCAGTACTGCTGGTAGCACCGTTCTGGAAAAACCAACCTTGGTTCCCAGCCGTGATGCAGTTAGCAAGTACTGCCCCGTGGCCAGTACCAGTGAGGAGAGATCTCCTCTCACAGGCCCGCGGCTCGATCTGGCATCCTCACCCGGAACTATGGTCCCTTCATGTCTGGGCCATCAACGGGTACATGTTGGACTCCCTAAAGGAGTATTAAACACGATCACGCAGGCTAGAGCTCCGTCTACAAGACGACTCTATTCTTCGAAATGGTCAGTGTTTTCGGGCTGGTGCACAGCCCGTGGTGTGTCACCCACAAACTGTGATGTGACGGAGGTGCTTTCCTTCCTACAAGAGCTGTTGGATGGGGGCAGGGCCCCCTCCACGCTCAAAGTTTATGTGGCGGCTATAGCAGCGTTCTCAGAAACAACGCTTGGTCAGTCAATAGGAAGGAACGATTTAGTCATCCGCTTCCTTAGAGGAGCTAAGAGACTGAATCCTCCCAGACCTCCCTCAGTCCCCGTATGGGACCTTTCTACGGTTCTGGAAGCCATGAAAGGTGCGCCATTTGAGCCTTTGCAGTCAATCGATTTAAAACACCTGTCTTTCAAAACAGTGTTTTTGCTGGCTCTCGCTTCAGTGAAGCGCATAGGGGATCTGCACGCGCTCTCTGTGAGCGCGGCGTGCATGGAGTTTGGGCCCAATGACTCAAAAGTTATACTCAAACCTAAGCACGGTTATGTTCCAAAATCCCTCAACACACCGTTTAGGGCGCAGATTATCTCTCTGTCAGCCCTACCGGTCCCTGATGAGGAAAGAGACGCGAGCCTCCTTTGCCCAGTCAGGGCATTACGAGCTTATGTGTCTCGCTCGTCTGTTTTCAGACAGACGGAACAGCTCTTTGTTTCGTTTAGCGGACGTTCTAAGGGACTAGCCGCGTCGAAACAGAGCCTATCCAGATGGATAGTTGATGCTATAGCGCTGGCATACGCCTCCAAGGGCATGCAGTGCCCTTTGGGTGTCAGAGCGCATTCCACGAGAGGCATGGCCTCTTCGTGGGCCTGGTCAAGTGGGATTGCCTTGCAAGATATTTGTATGGCGGCAGGCTGGGCCTCCCCGTCTACATTTATAAGGTTTTATAACCTAGAGGTTCCCGCCCTGCAGGCCAGGCTGCTGTCGGTCTAAACTACCAGTATTATCTGACCTGATGCGTTCAGCTCAGAATGCTGCGTTTGCTGAGCACAGCTCGATGTTCGACAGTTTAAAGCTGGGCAAACTGTGTAAGACCCACATTTTTTCCCATCAGTTCAGGCCGTACCCCGCCCTGTCTGTATGATGAAATTCGCGTCCCTTCGACGCTACTTTATGTGGAAAAGTGAGGCTGCACCCCTCCTTCTTCCCGGACTCTCTGTGAGTTCACTGAGTGATTGTGCACTATATGTACCCCGGGCTTTCGCCCTTGGGTCTTTGGTGTCAGATCTCAGCATGCACGGCGTTTTACATTGGGTCCCCTAGCGTAAGATATCTTACGCAGTACGAGAGACCTCTCGTAAGAGAACGTACTCGGTTACTAACGTAACCTCGGTTCTCTCTAGAAGAGGGAACGAGTACTGCGTATCTTGCCGTGCATGCACACGCTCTGGTTGCTTCGATGATGAAAAACCAGATAATAGCTGCCTGCGAGCGATATTTATAGGCCTAGACCACGCCCATTTCGGCGGGACGTGACGCAGCGGGCGCGAAGTGCCCTGATTGGGTCTGGCGTCACGCCAGGCCTCGCTCGATAGGCTGCTGCAGTTGCCGCAGAGCAGCCAATAGGCGCGCGAGCTGTCTCGCCTATGTCTGCATTGCTGCTGCAACGCGTTTTGCATTATTACAAAATTAAGGATAATTTTTGGCTTCAATATCTCGCGGAAAAGGATTTTCCCCTAGCGTAAGATATCTTACGCAGTACTCGTTCCCTCTTCTAGAGAGAACCGAGGTTACGTTAGTAACCGAGTACGTTTTATGTTAAATTATCAGTGGTTTGTGAATGATAATGCTTTAATAACAAATAATTTATTGGGAGCATTTATGCTGATGCGTAGGTGGTGGTGACACATAGGCTAACTTGAAAGTATTTCATGCAGGTACAGAAAAAAATATTATTTATACTTTTATGCGGGCGGGATCGGGACAAAATATGAATGTTGCAGGAGAAGGTAACATATTTTTGCGGGAGCGGGACTGAAAAATCCATCCCGCGCAGGTCTCTACTTTAGAACAGACATGGCCATTCACTGCCATTATAAAGTTTGGAAGAGCCAGGACATTTTTATATATATATATATATATATATTAGGGGTGTAACGATACTCGTATTCGTATCGAACCGTTCGGTACGAGGCTTTCGGTTCGGTTTTCCGTACGCATTACGTACCGAACGGTTCGCTGGACCATTTTTTCTGCCGACCAAAATTTCGTTATTTCAAATGAATGCGCGTCGCGGGTGGCAAGCGCGCTCATAGAGGCTGGCGCGACCACAACATCAACTGGCAAATGCAATGTAAGGAACGAAACTGAGCTACTCTTATTGTGTTTGTGTGGACCGTTTATCAGTTTTGACCTGTGAAGCGGGACTCGCGGGACTATGCGCGAGCCTGATCAAGCAACACCACTACAGCGCTAAGAGATCCAGACCAGTAAAGAAAGCATTTGAATTTCAAATGCTTTTTGAATTCGCCACTGAAGTAATAACATCGCTGCGAGATCTAGTGAGAAACATGCACAATTCTCTGTTATTAACGGATCAAACAGCGCTGACGTGGAAACCAGGAAGAAACATCGTGCCATGAATGAACTGGCTGGTGTCCACAGATCAGCAACATTCACCGTGGAATGGATTTACTGTAGTAACACTAACTGCAAGGTATGGAAGTTTGTCAGGAATAGTGGGCTATAATGCTTTCAAGTAGCATTACGTCTGTTTTATTTTTGACATTATGAATACAATTGCTGCCCTCAAATGTTAATCTGAACTAAAATAAACCTTTGTTTATAACTAGCCTACTACTGTTTATTTGTTTATTACATTTCATTTTGTCCAAGGAGCTGTTTTGTTTTATATGCTCATAAGAAGAGTTAAGTATAGCTCCATTATTGCTCAGTAAAAAAAATCACACAAAAAAAAAAAATCATACTTTATGATGTTAGTTTTCATAAATAAAACAATAATAAAAAAAATTAATTCAAGGAAATTTCTCTGCCATTTATTTATTTTTGCTGTATGGAAAACGTACCGAACCGAACCGTACCGAACCGTGACACAAGTCAAGTCAAGTCAAGTTTATTTGTATAGCGCTTTTCACAATACAGATTGCATCAAAGCAGCTTCACAGTATTAAATTAAAATAATACAACAAAGTTTGTTTCAAGAGGAATTTATTGATTGATAAAATTAAATTAAATATCCCCAAAATATCCCCAACTGAGCAAGCCAAAGGCAACAGTGGCAAGGAACCGAAAAACTCCATCAAGTGACCTAATGGTGTCCTAAAACTCCATCAGGTGCCTTAATGGAGAAAAAAAAAACCTTGGGAGAACCCAGGCTCAGTCGGGGGCCAGTTCTCCTCTGGCATTGGATAGAGGCCGGATTGTAGTTTGAACTGTAGGATTAAATGAATGCCTGGCTGAAGAGATGCGACTTTAATCTAGTTTTAAACTGGGAGAGCGAGTCTGAGCAACGAACAGTATCAGGAAGACTATTCCAGAGTTTTGGAGCCAAATGTGAAAATGCTCTCCCTCCTTTGGTGGTTCTGGATATCCTAGGTATGACCAAAAGCCTTGAATTTAGTGATCTCAAAGAGCGCGATGGATTATAGGGCGATAGAAGATCCGTTAAATAGACTGGAGCTAAGCCGTTTAGGGCTTTATAAGTCAGTAGCAATACCTTGTAATTAATACGGAACTTTATAGGTAACCAATGCAGTGATGATAAAATCTGTGTTATATGATCATATTTTCTTGATCTCGTAAGAACTCTAGCGGCGGCATTTTGGACTAACTGTAGCTTGTTTATTGAGGATGCAGGACAACCAGCTAATAAAGCATTACAGTAATCCAGTCTCGAGGTCATGAATGCATGAACTAACTTTTCTGCATCAGAAACGGATAGCATATTACGTAGCTTAGCAATGTTTCTAAGGTGGAAAAAGGCTGTTTTTGTAACATAAGAAATATGATTTTCAAAAGACAGGTTGCAATCGAGTATAACACCCAGGTCTTTTACTGTAGAGGATAAAGTAACAGGACATCCTATGATGTTAAAGTTGTATTGTGCGAGGTTTTGTGGGCGGTTTTTTGAACCGATAAGTATTACCTCTGTCTTGTCTGGATTTAATAAAAGAAAATTACGCGTCATCCAATCTTTTATATCTTTAACACACTCTGTCAATTTGGAAAATGTAGCGTTTTCATCCGGCCGTGATGAAATATATATTTGAGTGTCATCAGCATAACAATGGAAACTAATTCCATGTTTCCTTATAATATTTCCAAGTGGCATCATATATATTGAAAATAACAGGGGGCCTAATACAGATCCCTGCGGCACTCCATAGTTTACTGGAGTTATGATCGATTTTTCTCCATTTAAATAGACAAAATGGTAGCGGTCAGATAGGTATGATTTGAACCAGCTTAGTGCTTGTCCTTGAACACCAGTATAATTTTGTAGTCGATCTAAGAGTATTGTGTGATCTATAGTATCGAACGCAGCACTAAGATCAAGTAAAACTAGTATTGAGATACAGCCTTGGTCAGAAGCTAAAAGTAAATCATTTGTGATTTTAACGAGCGCAGTTTCAGTGCTATGATGCGGTCTGAATCCAGACTGAAACTTTTCATAGATATCATTTTGTTGCAAGAAAGAGCCCAGTTGAGCGGACACCACTTTTTCTAATATTTTAGACATAAATGGAAGATTTGAAATGGGTCTATAATTTGCTAGATTATTATGATCTAATTGTGGTTTCTTAATGAGAGGTTTTATAACTGCCAGTTTAAATGTTCTTGGAACATGACCTAAAGATAAAGACGAGTTAATAATATTGAGGAGAGGCTCTTCCACTACAGATAACACTTCTTTCAGTAGTTTAGTTGGTATAGGATCTAATAAACATGTTGTTGTTTTAGATGAAGTGATAAGTTTATTTAACTCTTTTTGTTCTATAGTACACAAGTGTATCGTATCGAACCGAACCGTGAATTTTGTGAACCGTTACACCCCTAATATATATCTCTGATTGTATTCTTCTGAAAGAAGAAAGTCATATACACCTAGGATGACTTGAGGGTGAGTAAATCATGGGCTAATTTTCATTTTTGGGTGAACTATCCCTTTAAGGAATGTCTGACCAATATCACTGTATATGTGTGTTTGTATGTGTATATTTACAGACGTTTACAGGAAACAGTGACACAGACACAGTGGTCCAACACAAACTCCCTCATTCAATCAGAACTCGATATATACGTCTTCTGCCTCTTGAGGGAAGCCCCAGAGGAGGAATGGGTTTACGGCTAGAAGTCTATGGCTGCACATACAGTGAGTGATACCTTACATGAAATGATCTTTAGAAATCATGGTAGAGAATTTCCAAAGATTTTATTTTTATTTTATTTATTTTTTATAACTGAACTAATGATCAATTCTAGCCCATACCACTAAAACTGACCATCACACAAACTTTTCTGCATGTTTATATTTCATTAAGCCATTGTGTTTATTATTTAGCCCTTCTCCTATTAAAGTCTGTATGAAACGGAAATTGCTTTTCTTCCCTGTTGTGACGTATATCCAAGTGAAACAGCTTCTCAAACAAGAAAAAGTGTTGGACGGGACTTGATTTTGTCCCTTGGGAATTGATTGGATCGTTGGATGTTTGTGGTTTGCTGTTGCTGTTGATGTGATTTCATGTGAGTGACAGGTTGTCCCACCCTTAATTTAGAAAAAATAATAACGTGCACAGAAATCATTTATAATAAATATTCCATAAAAACCAAGAATTGTCTATTTTGATTTCATGGTCACTCAAAGCGATGTTAATGAAGGTGCTTTATCCTTTCCACAATGTAGGTAAAACCTGACACACACACACACACACTTGCATTAGTTTCTGTTTTTGCATATTTTATACCATACCTAATATCTGAAGTTCAACTGCATTCAAATATTCAACTCAGCTTGATTTTCAAATCAACAGGAAGTACAAGAGCAAACAGATCTTGGAAGGTCAGAGAAAGTTCAGGCAGCGGAGGGTGTTCTGAGGGTGTTTTCACATTCTCTTTGATCTCCTTTTCCTGTCTTCCTCAGAGTCCGACGTGGCTGACTTCGACGGTCGTAGTGCCTTACTCTACCGGTTCAACCAGAAGTCTACCAGCACAGTGAAAGACGTGATATCCCTGAGATTCCGGAGCCATCAGGCAGAAGGGGTTCTGGTTCACGGAGAGGGACAGAGAGGAGATTTCCTCACTCTGGAGCTTCAGAGAGGGAAACTCATTTTGCATCTCAATTTGGGTGAGTGGAAGAGAAGGGCAGGACACAAGATAAGCGAGAATAAGAAAGGAGTGGGATTTTTTTCCCCCAAAGGAATAGGAAATTGCCAAAGAATCTCATCCCGTATTATTCAGGATGACCTTCTATCCTTTTATTCTCACTCAAGTGTATCTTGATGGATCAGAGTGTGAAATTAGAGAAAAGTACCTGAGTATTTGCTACCCAGTACTAGTACCTGATGTATGTATGTACGGATGGATGAATGGATGGATGGATAGAGAGTTTGGTGGAGTTTTGCTGAAGTGCCTGGCTGAATTCTTTGCTTTGAGGTAGCGTTATCAAAAGTACTGACTTCGGTACCAAGTCAGTTCTGAAATAAAAAAAAATATGACAATACCAGCATTTCCCTCTAGCATTTTGAGCGCTGTTGAACAGATTCTTAAATGCATCTGATTGGCCATTGTGTTCACACGCTCAACATATATGTCTCTGATTGGCCATTGTGTTCACTCGCTAAACATATATGTCTCTGATTGGCCATTGTGTTCAGGCGCTCAACATATATGTCTGTGATTGGCTACAATGATCAACGCTTCTTTGAACTTTGGCGCTCTTCACCGAGCGCTTACACAGACACACAAGGGAGCATTTGAAAGCAGGCGTCTATCAGCAGATCCATCTATCAGCGGATATATCAGCCTGCTTTCAAACGCTACCGTGTGTGTCTGTGTAAGCGCTCGGTGAAGAGCGTCAAAGACGACTATTTACAACATGTTTTAGAAGCGCTGATAATTGTAGCCAATCACAGACATGTATGTTGAGTGCTGGAACACAATGGCCAATCAGAGGTGTTTAAGAATCCGTTCAACAACGCTTAAAATGCTAGAGGGAAATGCATTTTTTTATTTCAGTACCGACTTGGTACCGAAGTCAGTACTTTTGACAACAGTACTTTAAGGGTGTGTTCACACTTGGCAGGTTTTGTTCAAAACTCTGGTGCGATTGCTCTGTTAGTGCAGTTAATTTGAATAAATGTAAACTCTGCCATTAGAAGGTGCGCATTAAACAAGCGGACTGAGATATACCTAAAAAAATACCATTGTATGTGCGCACATACAATGAGTGCATTTAGCCCAAGCACACAGCATTGTTTTGGGTGTTTGATATGTTTCATTGCAAAATATGCATCATAAAAACTAATTTTTTTAGGTCCAGTGATAAAAATGACAGTGTGAACACTACATGAACGAGGACTAAATGTATAATTTTCTATTTTGGTCCAGAAAAAATAACCTAGAGAACCGAACTACAAGTGTGAACACACCTTTAAGTTCTAAAGTCTATGTTCCTAGTCTCTCTTCTGCTGTCTCTGTACAGACGATGCCAAGCCTCAGTCTAGCGGTCGCTCATCTTCTGTCACGGTAGGAAGCCTGCTGGATGACCACCACTGGCACTCTGTTCAAATTGAGCGATTTAACAAACATGTCAACTTCACCGTCGATGGACACACGCAACACTTCCGCAGTCCAGGACAAGAGGACACACTGGAGATTGACTATGAGGTGTGATCTGAGTGTAAATTATTATAAATCTGAATTATTTTCATTTAGTAAATTATATGTGTCAGCCTTTAGTCATATTTTCAGTGTTGTCTAAACAAATACTAATACACAGCCAACACTGACACAAATAAATATTAACAAATGTATTCTTGTTATAACAAAACAAAACAAAAAGAAGAAAAGAATAAGGTCTATTACTGTGACATGCATAAAGATATCCCACTCCCTTGTTATCTGAAACCACATTTTATACAAAACATTTTATTCAATCACTGTCACTGCAAACCTATGAAAGCCTGAAACAAAGTACCATAGAGAACAAAGTCAATGATTCCAGGAATCTCAGCAAAGGTATGTGCAAAATCTAAATCGCTGCCCATAATTTTGCAAGCAATTGTTTATAAAGAAAATGTGCACACAATATTGGAACTATTTCCATTTTAAACCATGAAGGCGAGCCAGTGGATATCACACAAGCAATGTGCAAACTTTGCTCTAGAGTTATGGTGGTGAAGAAGTCTCAAACCCTAGTCAATTATGCACTTAATATTTCTCTTTTGGCCCAAAAGTAGTGAAAAAATGAGAAGAGAAGTATTTCGTGTTTTTGAAATGAGTAAGCTAATCTAATTCATCTTTTATTTTCCTCACAGCGTGTTGGTTATGGGGTGATGCGCAATAAAATTATTGCTAGTCAAATGAATTTTAATATTAATGTAATAATAATAAAAGTAGTAGTACAAATAATAATTGCCTAATTTAATACATTAATTGGAAATGCCAAATCCTTCTTGATAAGGCCGATAGCTGATGCTTTTGACAATATCACTGGCTATCGTCATTACACAATATCATCTTCTATCGGTGCAACCTGGCACAGGGATTATCGCAGGGCCCTTCAACAAGTGCCCCGACCAAGTGTTTCCCTAATATACTTTAATCTTTATTTTTGTTACACATTTTTCTTTCCTTTTCTACCTTTTCTTTTCTTCAACCTCCAACATGTCTTCCATTCCTCCATTTATTCTTTTGTGTGTATATGTGATTATTTCAAACATGAAAGCACACACCCCAAATGCTTAAATGATTAATGGGTCCAATATTGAATGAAAATAGATACCATTTATTATAGATTAACCTCGTTACAAACAGCTAAAATATTTACCACTTTCCTTTTCTCTCTATTTTATCTTCTCTTTGTTCATTTAAGGAGCTTCCAATGTTAACAAGGGAAGCAAAGTTAGATTTTTTCTGGTATATAACAGGCCATATATATAATAGTATATATTCTATATAAAATTCTTATAAAATTGCCCTTATAAAATTTTAATAAAAAAGTATTCTCTGCTATGCAAACTGTATTGTTACTAATCTCTGGGATATGTGGTTGTTTTTGTGTGTTTGTGTGTGTGTTTCTATGTGTTTGTCTGTCCTTATTCAAGCTCAGTTTCGGAGGAATCCCTTTGCCTGGCAAGCCTGGGACGTTTCTCCATGAAAATTTCCATGGCTGCATAGAGAACCTAAACTACAATGGTGTCAATGTCATCGACATGGCAAAGAGACGGAAGCCACAGATCTATACCGTGGTAAGTTTGAACTTTACAAGTGCTAGTGTTACTGTAAATACCTCTTTTCAATATGCCTGTATTGTGAGAAGCAATGACACCTTAGCTAGTTAGTTTGAAGATACCCCACTCTTTGTGAAGGTTGTGAAATCTTGCTGTTCACAAGGCATTGTGAGACTTCAAAAGCATAGATTTGTTGATGTTTTTTTTTTGTTTTGTATTGTGTCATTTAAACAACTTTATTCACACAAAAGGCATTTATATCCAATACAATTTGCAAGTGTCACTTGGTAAATCACAGTAGCTCTATGTGTTCTTCTAAAAGTGTGCTTTTGCAATTGTGTGAAGTTGTGTGCATCACACCATAAAAGAGCTCTCTTTCCCTAATTAAGAGGCTGTGATGTCTTTCCTCTTGTCCATTTCTCTCTCGCTCTCTCCTGATGGTCTAATACACTTATCACAGACAGGGAAAAATATCCTTTTTTCTTACCCTCCCTCTTGTCAGAGGCATTTTAAGACAACGATCTTACCAGCTTATTGCAATACATTCCAAAGTCCAAGAGTTCACTGACTGAATGATGTCCATGCAGTGCTATAGCTATTTTTTGTGCTATAGCTACTTTCAAAACGATTTGAGAACTTCAACTTCACATTGGTCCTCAAAACAAAAATTGTATTAAACATAGCACCACCGCGTTCATGTGCACAATTGGCTTCCATGCTCATGTTGTAAATAGGAAACCTAAATGTTTCATCATTAAAGTGTTCAGAGGTATTGATTTATAGCAGAATGTTTTAAACTCTGAGGTCTCCTTTGGGTTTTTTAAGCTCCATTGGGTCCTTAAAGTCTTAAATTAGGTTTGATCAAAAAATTATCATAAAAAAAATGTATATCTTAAATAGTACAACACAAATCTTAATGATCATTTTAAAAGGTCTTAAATTTGGAGAAAAACGTCAATCACTATACGGCTTAATGTGATTATTAAACTTTAAACTTAAACTATTGATAAAATCTTTTGTCTAGATATTAATGGTATTTTTGTTACACATTAAACTGGCATGTATGTGGGAATTTTTTTTTTTTATTTTTTTTTTTTTATGTAAACTATTGGGGCTTCTCTTTGGTCTGCCCCATCACTGGAAGAAAAGACTAACACCACTATTCATAATGTTCCATATATAGATATACTATTGGCACAATCTGATTATTGCCTTACTTTCTTTCTTGTTTTTCATAATACCTCTAATTCATATATTTTGATAAGTTACATTATGGGACCCCAGTTTGAGAGCTGCTGAACTATAGAGTTTTAAACTGTTCTCTAAGATGGAAGAAACTGCCAGCACACATTGCTATTGCTACAATAATTCACTTGCTATGTGCCCACGCCCAACATCAGTATGATTTAGTATGACTCTTTGTTTCCATCTTTTCATTGTCCTTTCCTTTTTAATTCTGCTCTCCACATATTCATCTCTTCATTCTCTTTCATATTTTCTTCTTCTCTCTCTTCCTTACTAAGGGAAATGTGACATTCTCCTGCTCTGAGTCTTCGTCAGTCGCCGTGACGTTCCTCAGTTCCTCAGGCAGCTTCCTGGCGCTCCCCGCAGATTATTTTACAGAGAGTCTCACTGTACGCCTTCAGTTCCGCACGTGGAATCAGGAAGGGCTGCTGTTCTCAGTCCCTCTCTCTCATGATCCAGACCCCACTAACCTGCTTCTGCAGCTCAGCCAGACCCGGCTGCTCCTCTCTATCTCTGGAGGGCCACAAAACTCTGCTCAGGTTTTCAGTGGTAAGATATGTAGGAGCAATAGCATTTCATTTGTTAATACATTTTTAGATATTGTATACTGATTAAGTGTCGATGCAGATGATTACGTGATTCATTTATCACAGCTTTCATTCTGAGGCTGGGCAGACTGCCTTTATTAGGTTATGCCTGTACTGTTTGTGTTTCAGGTCAGAATTTGAGTGATGGACAGTGGCATTCCATAGCCGTCGAGGTCAAGGGTCAAAAAGTGTCTTTAACAGTCAACAATCAGAAGCCTGTCTCCATGGAAATCATTGGCCTTAGCCAGAATGTGCAAAAAACAACCATCTACGTTGGAGGTATAGCATTAGAAATGGAAATTGCTAGTTTATCCTGATTCTTGGAAAGAGTTACTGGCTATATTCAAATTCAGGGATGATAACTTATTTTGATCTCCTTTCTTAACTAGCCTTATGGCTGCCGTCAAAAAGCAGTTATTACCCAAAACATTATCCTGAATGCAAAGAACAATTTTCTTCTGCCTTATTAACTCTAACCTCCATCAACTGAACGTTCCTCATATTCCTGAGTGAAATACAGGTTTGGAAAGCTGAGAGCATTCTTAGGGTCCATTCATTTCACACGCACAGCTGTTATTCCCAAACCACCTCCTTTTTTTCTTGGAGGTTTTTTTTCTTTTTAGTTCATTCATGCAGCTCTAACCACATTCACTTTCTGTAGAGGATAATGCATTTTCTTTAATGCTGTTATTGAAATCTCTGACTCAAACTTTCAACGTCTTAACTAAGACCTCTAAATCTCTAATTTTGCTTACTTCTGAGACAATGCAGTCCTGCTGAGATTGTATAAGCTGCTTTGCAGAGATTTGTCTTTGTGCAACTTGGTATTAGTTGTGGATGTTGTTTTTGATTTAAAAGCCAGTAAGTTGGACTTTTCCATTATTTTAGGCTGCCCTTTATTCCAGAGCAATTTCATCTGTGAGAACCCCAGCAGAGGATTTCAGGGCTGCTTTCGTCTCCTGTTCATCAACAACCATCCGGTCAACTTCCTTCAGATTCAGCAGGAAAGCCTGAGCAACTTTAGCCAGCTTAGCTTTGATGTTTGCAGCATACAAGACAGGTCAGTTTTCCCCATTGATTTCTTGCTCACACAGTTTTCTTACTACTTTTATGTGAATCATTATGCATGAATTAAAAAATTTAGTGATCAGCTATATAATTTGGCTCAAAACCAGGCCCAGATAAAATTGGCAGAATTTATTTGCCTTTTCTATGCTAGTTTTGGAGGAAAATCTGTTAATGGAATAGAATTAAGAGTTGATGAAATGAGTTAAACAAAGCTCGGAGTTATACACTCTCTTTTTTTAGCTTGAAGGATAACCAAATCAGTCAAAATATTCAAAAATCAAACATGCAAGTAGCAGGGAATGTGTACAACTTTGAGAATGATGGCCATTCCAATTCTATGGAAATATTTTCAGGAGTAGATTCAATGTGAGCCAACTCATAACCTAGAAGCATAGAATAATATTTGAGAAATAAAAATGGTTATTATTACAAAAACTACAAATCTAAATAAATTATAATTTCAAATGAATGTGTTCATCCCAACAGGTGTTTGCCCAATCTGTGTGAACACGGTGGTCAATGCATCCAGTCATGGGACCAGTTTTACTGTGACTGTTTTGGAACAGGATACACAGGAGCCACTTGCCACAACTGTGAGTTATGCAAAGTCCCAAAACAGCCTATGCATGTTTGATTACTCAGATGTGGGTTTAATTTAGCTGTTTTTCAGCACATTACTGAATAATGAATAATGTATGTACTTGGATTTATTTCAGATATCACAGATGCATTGTCAGAATTATAACTTTTTATTATTAAAAAATATTAATAATAAAACATGAACTATAAACAAAGAGTGGTAGGTAATTGTCAACTACAGGTGCCACTATTGTGTGGAAGAAAGTAGCCTAAATTAACTTCGACTTCAGTTAAATTGGTATTAAATTTCAGTTAAGTTGGTGAGGTCCAACTTTTCCCATATTTTTATTTTATTTTTCTAATAAACTATGTGTAAATGATACTTATTGGAATAGGCCAATGCTGCTTACCCTTTATCTTTAAATCATTAAAATTAATTATTGCATGCATAATGCATCACTTGACACCTGCAAGTGTAACAGTGATTTGAAACTATGCACTCACCAATTTATCCATTTAATTTTGGCATCTGTGTCTATTATAGTATTTTGAGTAAGCTGTAATTATTTTCACCAGATGTATTTTTACGCTTCCTTGCTGTAATCAAATTTGTTGGATCAATATGTTCTAATCTGCCGCCACATGCATGGTTTCATCATACGCTCATGACTGTACATGTTCTCTGGAGGAGAGAGAGGCATGACAATACCATCTGTTAGACTTATTGCATTAAAAGACAAAGAAATGTGATATTTCCTTTTTACAAGTCCTGCTGTGCGATTTACCGTCAGCAAAACAACACGTGCAACAAATTAGTTCTCTCTGCCGCACAGAGGACTTCTCTGTCGTGACAAACAGGACCCCAGAAAACTGTAATTACCTCTGTTTGCTAAATTAACTGTTTACAATGTCATGGTTAGGGAAGTTAATTTAATATAAATGAAAGAAGACTTGTTAGCTCGTGACACACTGTTTTTATTTGTGACTGATTTAACAGGTATCGGCTGTTTTTGGCCAGGCAGAGTGTTCTGTTTGAATGATGCTGCTGATTAACAAAAGTTGACAAATGTTTTTTCTTATGATTACACCTTAAACTTTAAGGCAAAAAACCAATGTTCTTTATCTCACTTTAGTGTTGTTGTTTTTTTACCTCCCACAGGCTCAGTATACCTGTGCCAAGCATGCTGATGTTCCAAAATGCAAGCATTCTGTAATCAAACACAACATAAACACAACAGCAGCAGATTTATTTCCATGATTTCTATGATTCATCATTTTCAGCAATATATGAGCGATCCTGTGAGGCCTTCAGGAAAACAGGAAGCCAGTCGAGTGTGTTTACAATTGACCTTGATGGGAGTGGACCTCTAGAGCACACTCAAGTTAACTGCACCATGGCAGGTGACTGATCTAATTATACATACCCAACTTTGCACATTTCTAGACGTATTATACACTGATGTTCATCATGTTTAACATTATTCAATGATGAAGCTCAAACCTCAGCACTTCTCATTTACAAACCTGATTCAGTGCAAGGACAGGTGTGACCTCAGCATGTGTGGGGGGGACTGCCTGGAGAAATCACACATCTCATTAAGTGAGTTCAGCATCTCATGCGGCTGTCTAGTTCAGCAGGTTGGATTAGGGTTGGCCAACCTTCTCCCATGGAGCCTCCGGTGAGGCAGATTTTTTGCTCAAGCACCACACAAACATCCCTGATTCAGCTAGAGCGGATCCAACGAAGCAGTTGATTAGTGTTTCCAAGACATCTAGATGGTGTGATGTTGCTGTGGTTTAGATGTTTTTGTGTTTTCTCTAGACTGTGGGAGAAATCACTAAGAGTAATTTGTGCCTATTGCTAGAGTTGTTTATTTCCAGTGATGTATGACGGATTATAATCTTTCCATAATTTCTTCATCATTTGAGCAATTACTCCTGCTACAAACTGCGCGTGATAGCTGTGAGAAATTCAGTTTTTTGCATTGAAATACAGAGTGCAGAAGGGCTGCAAAAGTGAATGAATTTGACCCTATGGGCCAGATTTACTAACAGCTTGTGCCAGTGCAAACCCTCTTTTGGCATTGAAAAACTATTGTCAGGATTTACTAAAGACACACAGTGAAAAATTGGCAATGAAAAGCTGTGGGCACAGCACAGTTATTTTTGTAGCTGACCTTATTGGATATGCATTTGTAGGAGTTTCCCTTTCAGGCATAACATTTATTGGAGGAAAGTATTTAAATAAATCAGGCAACGTGATTTTACTATGATTTGCGGTAGTCAATTTTCTTGTATTTGCACCATTATTTAATACCAAAAGGGCATGTCTTAACTCATTTTGGCTAGACATGGCTGCATTTGTTCTTTAATTTGTGCATTGTCAGTAGATCACCCGCAGAACTTTCTGGTCCCATCTTCTCTTTTATGGGAATGCAGCGTCATGCTTATTTGCCCTGTTTAGTAGATCTGGCCCTGTATGTGCTGTTTTTGTAGTAACATTACACTGTAATGTAACATAAAACAAAAATGAGAGGAATCAAAACTATTTAAATAAAATATAAGCATATGTGATGTTAAAGGGGGATTTACAGGTTACAGTAATTTACCAATTACATTTTTGTAAATAAAAAAAAACATAAATTTGGCTATATTTTACTGTAAAATTACATATTATATGATGTTAATATGATGTTCAGGGTATATGTATAGTCTTTAAGTAAAGTATATGTATAGTTAGGTTAATTATATGTGCAGTTAGTATTTGTATATGAATAGTTTGATTATATATAATATATTTATAGTTAGATTACTTATTTCAGTAGGTTAGCTATGTAGGTTTATATGTTATTCTTCTACTGTTTACATGTTTATATTTATGTTTAAATATGTTGCAACATTTCGTTACACTGTATGTCTCCACATATAAAAGAGAATGACAATAAAGCTCACTTGACTTGACTAAGCCCATGTACTCTATATGGTAAGGTAACCAATTGACAGGTTTTTACTGTAGGATTTTTACAGGATACAATATATAGCAAAATGGGGGGAAAAAACTGGTTTACTACCTCTCCAAGACATGTGGGGGCAAGCAGATGTATCATCTGCCTCAGGAACAATGTGTTTTCTCACGTCTCCTGTCAGGTTTCATCACCAATTTCACCGACCTTGGTTTTTGGCCTCTGACATTACTCTCTGCTGCATCAGATGCTGGGCTGATTTGTCTCTGAGATAAGACTGTAATACATTATATCATCACGCAGGGAAATTCAAGCCCCATTATGTCAGCAGCAGGGAGGAGTGCAGGTAAAGAAAGAAAAAAATCAGGATGCGTTTCTGCCTGCAGAGACTGGCAGCACATACTAGCTGAGACTGATAGCTTAATTTTTCTTAGTTTCATAGGCAGCAGGTTTTGGCTCTGATGTTATTGGCGCTGCAAGCCGAGCTGAGAAAAGTAAGCACCGGGAAGCTGTCATAGGCTGTGACCACCTGCTGCACATTGGCACAGCTAAGCTGGCTTTACTTTACCAAGTCAGCTTTCACTGAGCTTTATTCAGATTGCAAAGTTAGCTTTGTCACGGTGAATGCATTTAAAGATCTGTAGACCCAATACAAATAGACCTTTTCTCTCAAGCGACGCCAACAAGCACTGGCAAGAAAATCGTTTGAAACTGACCCCAATTACAGGAGCTATTAGCCATACTAATTCTGCAAGACACCACAAACCGGCACCTTTAGACATCACACGTAGCAATTTCAATGTGCATAGGGAAAGGTGCTAGTGTAGACTACCACACTTTCATCATTTCACTCCCTCCTGAAAGAGTGACCTTCTGTTCTCTGCTTAATATTCATCAGGTATTTGCATACGACTCCATCACTCCGTTAATCTCTCATTTTCATTCACAAGCACATACTGTCGATTGAGTGCAGGCTTGAGAGGGTTGATACACGTTCGGAGTCAATGGGGATTTCAGTCTTTACTAGTTTTTCAAGTGTGCTGTTTCTTTGTGTGTGTGTGTTTCTTGCACAGAAGATAAAGTTTGGACTGTGGTGGGGCACGATTACACGAGGCCCATTGACATTCGAGGATCCACTCCACGCAGCCCTTTCGTTCTCATCTTCAACTACACCATCTCACCATACCATCTCCGTTCGCTCGTGACCTCCTCAGAACATTGCCAACAGGAAGTGATATATCGCTGCAGGAAGTCTCGGCTTTTTGACACCTGGGGTTGGTTCTGCTTTCTTACTCTGGCGCACTGAGTTTATCTCATTGTTTTGTGTGCTGTACCGCTGAAATGTTGTCTTTTTATGAAGTGTGTGATTTATGTTACCTCAGGAATTCTAATCCTCTAAATTTGGCTAATATGCTGCAAAGGAACAAAAACATACCTCACAGCTAAATGATTCACAACAGCAGGTTATTACCACCGATATTAAAGGGGCTCAAGTGTGACATGACGACGATGTGCGGTGAATGATGATGTTCACTTAAAAAGTGGTTATACTGTAATTTTTGTCATGCAGGGATGGTTGTGGGACGTGATGAGAGCATTTGAATTGCAAAGGCATGCATAAAGCCTTAAAAAAAGATTATAAGCTTTTTACGCTAAATTATTCCATATGATTTTTTTTCTGCACATTGCTTTAATACTTTAGACTCTGTGGGGTTGATATGCTTTTTACTGGGTTGGAGTTAACTTATCCTCAAACATTTGGCTCACTCTTTGGATTCATTTTGATTTGTAAAATGGGAATGAGATCCAATAAAGCCTTTGAGCAAAGATCAACCTTTGATCAAACATTGTTCAAATGTGAACCTCCAGCACTAGACATCTTGCATATCTGATTGCCATTTGTCGTTGGCTAAGCTCTTGGCCAGATCTCTGCACCGCTGTGATAGCAGATGTCTGGTCACGCACATTGTAGTGCTACTATAACGGCTACTTGACTGACAGGAGCCAAAGAGCCCATTACTGACCAGCAGGAGCAGGATACCAGATGTCATCATGCATGACTAATTACATTAGACTCCAAACAGTGCTGTCATTATTAGCAAAATTATTTAATATGGTATATATAGAATATAGAAATATAAACAAATATTTTTATCCTTGGGGCATTTTGTCCATTTTCAGATGGAACGCCTCTGTCGTGGTGGCTGGATAGAGACGGAGTGAAACGAACATATTGGGGAGGATTTCTGCCTGGGGTCCAGCAGTGTTCTTGTAGCTTGGATGGCAACTGCAGGGACATGAATTACTTCTGCAACTGTGATGCAGACCAAGACATCTGGTACATTTTTATTCCACAGTGAATCAGATTTGCCAGGTCTGCGTTAAAAAAATAGAAATCCCAATGGCCAATCAAAACTAGCCCATTGACCCTAGCCCACATATCAAAACTCAACATATGCTAATCCCATTCCTAAAATATTTTATAGTCACTGTTATACATTATACACAATTTCAACTTGAAAATCACTGTAGAGTAGTAATCATAAACACAGTTTGTTTTCAAAAAGGAGCTCAAACGCTTCTCTCTTACAAAACATGCCAGTTTTATCATTTGTAGAATATAAAATATTTAAAAGCATTTCAGTCAAATATAATTTATGCAATATGACAAACCTTTAACCTTCGGCTAAAAAAATTGCCCAATGGACTTGAGCAGTTGTTCCTATTTTTAAGATAATATGATTGTTGTTTTTCATGGAATGAAAGAAAGAAATCTGAGACAGATTGAAGAGTTTTAGTCAATTAAAATGCTGTATTGGATTCACACTTTAAAACCCTTCATTAGCTTTTCTGTTAAAGTGAGTGAGACAAGCAAAAAGCTTAATTCTCGCCATAGGGCAAGTATTACCGTTTTTTAAGCAACAAGTGAAGCATACACACTCCTCGGAGGGCAATTGTCTACCTCAGAGAGAGATTAAAAAGTCTTTATACTGGCCTTTCGCTCATTACTTCTCCTCTTCCACATTCTCTCTTTCTCCTCCTGCAGGGCAAATGATACTGGTGTGCTGTCTTATAAAGACCATTTACCCCTTAGTGAGATCGCCATCGGAGACACAAACCGGACAAACTCACAGGCTGAGCTTCATATTGGACCGCTGCGTTGCTATGGCAACCGTGGGTGTTTTGTTTACCAAATTTAAAAGGGGAATGGGGGGTAAAACTGAATATATTTTCATATTTCAAAATGCAAAAGAGATGGACCCTTTTTTTTATCAAATTCAGAGCACAATTTGCTTTTCAACACGCTGTGTTTTCTCACCTGTCTTTTTGCTACAGGATTTTTCTGGAACACTGCATCTTTTTACCAAGAATCCTCCTATCTGCACTTCCCCACCCTGCAAGCCGAACTGAGCGTCGATATTTCACTCTTTTTCAAAACTAGTGCTCTCTCAGGAGTCTTCTTGGAGAATCTGGGTGTCAGAGACTTCATAAGGCTGGAACTTATTTGTGAGTGCTTGATCAAATGTTACTTGTAAAAAAAAAAAAACATTATTTTTCTTATTCTTGTTTTCCAAGAAAACATCTAAATTATAAATATACATTTACTTGAAGCAAAATTGCAGAAGAGAAATTGCAAAATTTCCTGGAGAGAAAATAACTCTTGTTTCTAGAAAATATATGCTGAATTAAGTATATTTATTTATATATTTGATATTTTAACTTGAAAGCAAGACAAAAACAGTGGCATAACAGTTCATTTTATGCTTGAAGGGAAATGCACTAGTATCGGGTGCGTCTGACCTGAAAATAGAGGCTTCAGCAAGTTTCTTGAAAGAGCCTCTGAGCACTTCTTTAAAAGAAGTACATTCACTGAACTTTCAGTGGAATCAGTCATACTTTTGTTTAAACCGCAAAGTGTGAGATAAACATACCACTGTTTTTGTCATTCTCAGCTCCTTCTACAGTGAACTTCACCTTTGACCTTGGGGATGGACCAGTAATTCTTACCGTTCGATCACCTGTAGTCTTAAATGATCGTCAATGGCATTATATTCGTGCTGAGCGAAATGTGAAAGAAGCTTCTCTGCAGGTTGACTCGCTGCCGCTGGAGCTAACCGAAGCACCGTCTGAAAGACCCTATCGGCTTCAGCTCAGCAGTCAACTATTTGTGGGTGCGCAAACATGCAAATGTCACTAGTAATGTTATAATAATATTGAGTGTACTTTAGCTAAGAATACCCGTGGGAACAGAGAAAATTGAGCTCGTTTTACAGAAGGAATCTGTAATCGTATTTCAAGTCAGAAACCATGGTATGGCATGGTTAAATGTCACTGGGTTGAAGATCAGTGCAAAAAATATAATTTCGCTACACCATTTTATTTACAGTCAGAATTCTTGTTTTATGCCATGAACGATATTTGTTTAGTAATTTGCCTCTGTTCAGATGTTATGTTGTCACTCCCTCAAATATGCTGTCACAAAACGAGTTTGACAGAATCTACAAAGACAAATAAAGCATTTTAGAAAAATCTATATGAAGGCATGAGATTTTCATGTCAGTAAAAACAACATTTTTGTAAAATGTTTTGTATTAAAGTGTAATGGTGAGATTCAGATACATTTATTTAATTTTAATCAAATTTTTCATTTTCATTTTTCCTTTGCTGTGTACACACTAAATGGCTAAGACTATCAAATAATAAGAATTCAGTTAATTGTGTCAGTAGTAAGTGATTGGGACACACATACTGTAGCACCCAAACGGCATCATTTCATGAGAATGACACTATTATTAACTTCAAAGTGCTTGGCTTTATAAATTGCCTAGGACAATTAATAATTTTAATCTCCCCAATAGGAGGAACGGCTTCTAGGCAGAGGGGCTTTTTGGGCTGCTTACGTGCCCTCACCGTTAATGGGGTTACCCTTGACCTTTATGAGCGTGCTAAGACCACCCCTGGGGTGAATTCAGGCTGCCCGGGTCACTGCACAAGTGACAGCGTCTGCCATAATGGAGGGAGATGTGTGGAAGAGAGGAGCAGGTACACCTGCGACTGCACACAGATAGCCTTCGATGGGCCACACTGCAGAACAGGTGAGGTTACGATGGCCTCCAGGCCAGCTCTCTTTCATAGGTCTTATTGCACCAATCAAAAAGAGCTGAATGAAATAGGCACTCTGGACCACAAGCACACCTCAGATGCTTGTAGTTCTCAAATGCCGTAATGTTGGCATTTTTGACGGAGGAAGTGTTTTTATTGGATTTACACTGTAAAATCACACAATTAGATCAAAGCCTACAGAGAGAAATTAAATCAGGACTCTATAGGAAATGATTTAATATCCGTTTAAGCCACAACTTGCTGTGAGCTGTTGGATATGGCATGAGTCTCGCACTGTGGGAGACATTTGTACCAAAAATGTGTACAACAGGTATGAAAGTCAACCCACTATATATTCTATGGAAATTTCAACTATTTCAGAAAATTTTTTGTTTTCTATTAGATCAGGAGGGTTGGCTGCTGGTGGATGACAACATGCCCTTGATGGCGTATTCACCTTGAATTCCTTGAGGCTGGGCTGACAGGGTTTGGCAGAAAAGCTTTAACTGACAAATTGAATTTAATTATAGCAGCCATTGCTCTGCCTCATACCCATCCAGCAGCCTGTCAGTCAGATTAGTGATGTAATGGCTTTGTTTCTTCACAATGCGATGTCACAACGGGTCCGCTCAAGCCACTGCTGTTTACTGCTAACTAGAATAGATGACCAGAAAATGAGAAGAGACAGAAAGAATCAGTAGGACACCTCTCCGCCACAGTCTCAGCTGTGGTTGGGGAGGAAACAATGCTAATGTTGTTGTTTTTATATCTCTAATAATGACAGATGAGACGTAGAGTTCATTGCCTTTGCGCACAATCTGAATTTGCATAGAGATGATGATGATGCTGATGTTCTCAGTGAAGTTCACCAGGGACTTCTTTGTCTCTCTGTGTCCATCACAGCTCTAGCAGCTTCCTTTGAAAGTGGATCTTCAGTCCTGTACACTCTCCAGGAGCCATTTTCCGGAATATTGAATGAGGAAGTCAGAAAATCACCGGCTGGCTTCCATAATGCAGAAGTTACCAAATCTCAAGAGAAAGTGTCGTTTGGATTCTTGACGAGTCATGTGCCTGCCTTGATCCTGACAGCTCACACTCTTGACCAGCATTATATGGCTGTTATGCTATCATCAAACGGTACCAAGTCATACATTACTCTAAAACTTGGGGAACGGTCATCATTTGCTCATTTTCATATTGTTCCAAACCTGTATCAAGCTCAAAAAAGGGCAATAAATATTAATAATTTTATGCATTTAGTCTTTTTCCACCATAGTCATTATCTGATTTCATTGACTAGAAAAGAGCAGCCAGAAAATAGTATTAGTTTTTGTGTAAAAAATATTCGGGTTTGGAGGGACATGAGGATGAGTAAATGATGAAAAAAAAATATTCCTGTGAGTAGTATAAATATGCAATATCTGTCTTCCTTTGAGATTCAATAATGAATTTTTATCTATGCAGGTTACATTTTTACAGAGTAGAAAAAGTTATACATCATAAATTTTCCTCTTTTTTCTCACTCAAAAGAAGACACATGGCATCTAAATTGAAGGATCTTGCGACCATTGTCTCATTACTATTTACAGTACTCTTTCACAGTTCTGTTTTTTTTCCATTTAACAGTAAATAATTTGTCACCATCTCATCGAGAACACATGACTGGCTAACATGTCTTGCACAGCAGATGGCAATGCACATCTGCACATCTGCAATGACATCAATGTTTGACATAAAGGGAGAAAAAAAGGGAGAAAGGTGATAAAAGTAAGAAGCACTGAGGCGAGGCACAGGAAATGCAGAACGGAAGGAAAATATGCTTAAGGAAAGACTGATCATGGATATCAATGAATTAAAGCTAGAAAGAATACTTAATGACAGAGAAGGGAGAACTAGTGGATGGAGTTAGTCTTGTTCCACCTACAAGAGAAATGATGATTCACATGAGAACTTTTCAAGTGCAGAGGTGATTGCAGACTTGCTTGGTCCTGTTATCCCAAATTACTGTTAAACATGTTCAAGCATTCATAATTCTCAAATTGTTAATTGCAGTGAAATAACCTAATTATGACTAAAGAGTAGTGTGTTTTATTTCCTTAAAGGTGCACTCAGTCAATTGTTTATCTTGCTCTAAAAGAAAAACGCTTTTATTAGGCCACAGATATTACTGGAGGCTTCATCTCATGTACTGTTGACTATACTGTTCAAAAGTTTGGGGTTGATAAGATTTTTTTTAAATGTTTTTGACTAATGGCCAAATTTTCAGTAGCCATAACTCCAGTCTTCAATGTCACATGATCCTTCAGAAAGCTTGTGTATTATTATCAATGTTGAAAACAGCTGTGCTGCTTAATATATATATTTTTTGGAACCCATGATAGAAATGATAGAATAGAAAGTTCAAAAGAACAGAAATTATTTGAAATTTAAATCTTTTGTTACATTCTAAAATTAATGTTTTTGATTAATTTAATTTACCCTTACGGAATAAAAGTATGATTTTTTTTTTTTTTTTTTTTTTTGTATGTGTGTGTATATATAATAAATGACATGGCTTTCTGCTATACTTGATTCTGAATAGTCAATTGCTGCGATCTGTTCAAATATTTTTATATCATGATCACTGAACAGTATAACTGACATTGTCCTAAGAAAACAATTTCCTTCTTAACTGCTAGTGTAATGTTTGTCATATACACACACCATATTTTCTTATCACATAATAGAATGACTTCAAATCAAATCAATATTTCTAGTCCATTTATTTCTTTGGTAAGCCATGTAAAAGATGCTTATTATCACATACTCCTTTATGGTGATACAAAAACACTTTACATTGTGGACTTGAACATGTTGAAATTTAAAGCATTATTTCTTCTTGTCATGCTACAACACTGCATTCATTGTATCAAACAAATATCGTATGACTTTAAGTCAATAGCTTTTACTCTGATTTCCCAGGCAGCCTGCAAATACGATACTTGTTGAACAAAGAAAAAAGAACAGAAACGTTCAGCCCAAAGTCAGCCAGTCTATCAGATGGACGGTTCCACTGGGTCAAAATCAATCGAAAGGGACAGGAACTCCTTGTTCAGGTGAGTCTTTGTCTCCATAGCAGCAGGTGTTAAGGCAATGGCCAATGTCTGATTTCCAAAGATGTTTTTCTTGACCTCCTATACTTTACCCTAGTGAAAAATAAATACACTCAAATGTATTTGAAATACATTTATTTTATGCTAAGTGTACTACAAGTATATTTACATATTTATGTACTTAATATAAATACCCTGCAATTGTACTTTTAGTGTACTAAATTGGTATACTTAAAGCCTGCTAAATTGGAATAACTCATTTTGTACTTAGTAAACTTTAGTTATTCAGAAATAGTGCTGAGGTCCAACTAAAGATATACTTAAGTATATTTGATTGTGCTGAAGTGGAAATATTGCAAGTATACTTTTGGTACACTTTAAAAATGGTGCATTTAAAGACTGATATTACACAGAGATCATACTATCCTTACTAATAGTGATATTAAACACATTTTAGGCTTAATATTAAGAAATGTGCATTGTGCAATAAAGAAGTACTCCAAATAAAGTTTAATTATAATATTTATATCAGTAAGTCTCAATCGATATGTCAGTTAATATATGAATGGATTTGCAGTATACTTCAAATGAAATAAATGTATTTTAAATACATTTTGAGAAGTTTTTTCACCAGGGTACTTTTTTACAGGAATGAGAATGGATTACTTTTATGCTTGTCTCAAAAGCCTTGTAACATACTAAATTTTATTTTATTTTATAGTATGTGCACTTGCAGTGTACTTACAAAGAAAGTGCTGGGTAATATAAAGTAATATAGTACCTAGTTATTAACCAGTTATTTAAATTGCTATAATAAGTACATAGTATGTACATGGGGAACAGGACTGTAAAATAAAGGGCTAGCATGATATTTCTAAAAGCATGTCACAATGAACTGAGATGTATTTTCCTGTGCTTACCATGACTGATTTAAACTTAGTGTTGGTATAAATATTTTACAAGATATCTGCCATAATATCTGTGCCCTTCCAGATTGACAGCACAGTAACCCAGCAGTACAGCCTGTCTCCTGGCTCTGCTCTCAGCCCGGTGAGGTCAGTGATTCTGGGGAGAATCCAAGGTGAGTTCCTAGCAGGCTTTTGAAGAGGACTCTATTTCTTCATGTTCCTTGTGTGCCATTTCACACATTTCTATTTCACTGATGTGGCGTCGGGTGTCTGAAACCAGGCAGGTTAGGAAAGGGTGGGTGGTTGACTGGGTTGGGAGGCAGATGTATGGTGTCACACTTTTGACAGCGGCGTCACAGGTGAGTTGCCAAGTGAAAGCCAAATGGAATTTCTCAGTGTTGCCAAGGAGACAGTTTATTTTTACCTGATAAAAAAGCTAGAGAATGATTAGGACACTCACATAACTACAACAAACCCTTTTTAATCTCATTAGTTACTACAGATGCAAAATGGAAAAGGAACGAGCACTGAATGTGCTAATTTATTCTGTTTTAGAATGGCTTTTTAGACACTACTAATGAATCTTTTTTTTTTTAAGGAAAAAAAGTTAATTAAGCAGAGGTTACTTGTGTGGTTCTGCAGTCTGCTACTTTTAAAATGAAGGCTGATGAGTGGTTTCATTAACAGTTTATCATTTGAATTCAGTTAAAGGTGAAATGCATAATTTGTATGCCACTGATGTCACCAGATGGAATTGCTAAAAAAAAAAAAAGTCTCTCTTTGTCTCCCATTAGTCAGACAAACAGATAATTCCACCCCAAATCAAAGAATATCAGGATCAAAGAATCCTGAAAAATATGTATCATGGTTTCCACAAAAATATTAAGCAGTTTTCAACTCTGAAAGGCGTCTTGAGCACCAAACTAGCATATCAGAATGATTTCTGAAGGGTCATGTGACACTGAAGACTGAAAATTCAACTTTGCCATCATAAGAATAAATGACATTGTTAAATATTACTTTAAATTGTAATAATTTTGAAATATTTCCTTGGCGAGCGTAAGAGACTTATTTCAAAAACATCTTACCAACCCAAACTTTTGAACTGTAGTGTAGTTGTCTCTGCATATTAAACTAGGATGGGAGAATGTGTTTTAACATCACAATTTAAGTTCAGTTGCTCAATTCTTTTTCCTGTTTCAGATAGTGACATCACTGATAAGGAACTGGTCCAGGCTGGATTGAGAGGGTTTATTGGCTGCTTGTCCTCCGTGCAGTTTAATCAGGCTACCCCGCTGAAGGCAGCCCTGCAAAACAGCCAAAGCCCATTAGTTACTGTTATCGGCCGCCTGGAAGCATCAAGTTGCGGGACGATTTCCAGCTCGAACACTTTGAGCAATACACACACACGGTCAGGTAAATGAATCTTTAAATGTTTCCACACTGCAAAGAGACTCAATGATGACAGTATTTTTCAGCCTGCTGAAAAGAATCACAAAAAGCCAGTCCTTTGTCTTCCTCTTGCTCTCTTTCTCTGCTTACAGATGACTCAGCAAAATCAAACAGAGGCAAAGACCCATTGAAAAAGGCAGATCAAAATGACTTGGCACTTATCGGAGGTATAGATCCCCATGATATTGTGCTTTTGGAAAAGCTTTTCAGAATAATACCCAGATCTGACAATAGACCATCCTCAGAAATGAAACTGTACAGCCTCATACATCTCTAGTGTTAAATCAGAAGTTTTATTTCATGCTGTTTCTCATTTGTACCACTGCAGCACTGCATTGTAGAATGATGGAAATATTAATACATCTTCCATTTATTCTCAAGATAGATTCGTGAGATCCAAACCCACACCATTTCATTCAAACCACATTTTAGGAAGTGAATCAGTATAATTGTTTAATATTTAGCATGTTTTCATGCATCCATTTAAAAGGAAGCACATGCAACGCTAATTTCCACATCTTCATTCATCTAATAAACAGGAGTAGTGGCTGCAGTGGTGTTCATCACCCTCTGTGCGTTGGCCGTCATCATCCGCTTCCTATACCGACATCGACGGACTCCAGCGCCCTCCGGAATCACCGGAAAGACGCATTGCCCCAGCATGGAGCATCCACCGTACCGGGCTGCATTGGGCCTGCACAAACCCAACCACGACAGCAAAGAATATTACATCTGACCTCTCGTTGTCGTGCTTGACCTTTAATTGAGTAGCCTGTCTCAGTGAACATGCAAACATCCCGTCCACACTGTATTATCTACACTGCAGGCTGAGCAGCCAATCAGAGGCCAGCAATGACTCGACAGCCACTTTTTTAGGCTGGGAACACAAGAGAGACAACAGACATTTTTTCTTTGTTTGCTTATTTTCTATGAAGAGAGTAAAGCTTATGTTGAAGTGGTGTGTGCGAGCCTCCTGAATAATGACCGAGCTGTATATTGTTATTTTACAGGCATAATAATAGGTTTTACATGCACAGCACACACACACGCAAACGGCACAGCAGGAGGCCTGAAGCATCACTCGGAATTGTCTTTATCCAGTGTGCCTGCTCAAACCTGTCTGTCTCAGAGCCCGCATATATAGACTGGGCTTAAGCTAATGGACTGAAACCCCAGAGGAGAGTGTTCTGAGAGAATGGTTTTGTGGCAAGGCGGTGGACCTTCCTAGACATTGTTTTTAAAGGATCGATCATCGCTGAACGTGTCCAAAAAAAAATAAAAAAAGATTAAAGACATCCGCATCAGACAACCTCGCATTTGATGTTGAAACTATTGACTGGTACAAGGAACCACTATAGGCTGGGATTAACAACCAAAAGACTATAAGAAAAAGCGGCTGAGAGATGGAATATGAGTCATTTGTGTGTATCCCGATTCCCATGGGCCGGGCAGATTCAGGCAGTTTAATTCTCTTTCCCACGGTAATTGAGCCGGTCTCACAACTGAGCTCCTGGAATGAAATCTCATCCTTATGGAAGTGCATTATATCTCCTGACTAGAAAAACAACTACAACAAAACACTTGCTTTTTATTGAGAGTTAATTCTATGGCTGTTTTTTTTTTTTTTTTTTTCTATATGACTATTGTAAATGAATGGTGTACATATGTTTCATAATTATATTTAATAAATGGAGCTTTCTAAGAGCTTATGAGTGCAGATGACCTATTGAACTGGTTTTGGTATATTTATGCAAAAATGAATGCGTATATGGCAATGTATGGGATAGTGCACTCCATGACTCAACAGTAAGGATTGTTTCTGCTTGCAAAAACTGACCAGTAGTTCAGATACCTACAGGATCCAGCACATACAATTATAAACTTCAAAATTTGCCACTGACAAATATGGCAAGTGACACTTCTGTCAACTGTCCAGAAACTCTCATAATGGCTACCTATATTGTTGAGCCCTAGAGTACTGCCATACTATTTTCTGCTATGTCTACTGTGCATAGTATGCTAATTTTCTGTATTCGTGTAATATAACCTGGCGAAATGTGCCATATACAACGGCACATTGCGCTGGGTTTTGTATTCTACAATACAGTCCGTTTGACCTTCTATTTCCTGTGTCATATGAACTGCTAGTAATATAAGCCAAGATGGAAAAAGAAAAAGAGAGAGAGAATCGACTGAGAACTCTTAGGATACAGTGATAATGAAACAACTTCTCTTGGCTATCTGCTGTAACAGGTAGGCTGTAGTGAGCAAAACAACACCCCTGATGGCAGGATGCACCTGACTGTCACATGATCACACCTTCACAAGTTCACAGAAATACTTGACTGAATTTAGACTACCAGTCAAAAGTGTGGACACACTTTACTGGTTTTGGATTCCTCGTGATCTTAAAAACCTATTAATTCGCAGGCTAACTGTGTGCGTAAGTGTTTGGAATTAGTTTATTGACAAATATAAATTGTACATTTACTAACTTCTTTACAGAACAATTTTTAATGGATAAAATTTGGTCAGTGAAGAAAAAGCAGCCGAAGCCCAGCATATTTGGGAACTGCACTGCGTCCGAAATCGTATACTGCATAGTAGGTATACATGTGGTTTAAAACGTACTTCTTGACTGAAATTCAGACATACTACATCCGCCATGTTGTCACTGTCATGTGACCTATGCCGTCAGTTGCGTCGCTTCACTGCTATTCACAAATCCTTTTCCCGTGGCCTCATGGGATAGTGTCCTTTAGATGCGCACTTACTGTGATTATGACATGGAGTGAACGCACATACTATTCTGCTCACATACTGTTTTTTGCCTATTATATAGAATGGAAGTAGGTTTATTCAGACGCAGGGCAGGACTGCCAGAAAAGCATCCCACAATGCACTTCATGAAATGAATTGAGCAGGTCAAGAGCGTACAGGGATGTTATTAAGGTAAAGTTTGGCTCCTTTAAATATAAGATGAGTTTGATTGTTTAACATTTTTGGTCCTGTAACTTGATGTGATTTTATTGTAGAAATGTAGAAAAGTTTATTACAATAAAAGGAAAGGCTACGGATTGCAGAAAAGGTGCACAAGAGATAGTAATTCTACACAGGCTGATGTTTCACATGACTACGTTTTTCTGCTATTTTCTCTGAGTTGGATAAAAGGAAAACAGTGCATGCAGAAGAAAACCTGTGAAAATTGAATCATCGATGAGCCCAAATTCAATTCGCCCCAAATACGAGTGGATATCTTGAGAAAAATCTGAACCTGAAAACGCAGAACGTGGAAAAATGCAGCAGCGTTAACCTGAAAGTGGGTTTTCAGATGCATTTTTAATCAACGTCTTGCACCTCAACCCTTAAAGCAAGAATAAAGGATGTGGAAAAAAATAGTGAAAGCGAGATAAAGAGAAATAAATTGCTCTCTCTCTTCACTGCATGAGTATTTGGCTTGAAGATAAGCTGAAAGATAGACGGAGTATCTAAACCTAAATGAATTTCTACTAGAGTTAACCAATAAAGCATTTCAATTGTGTTTCATATTCATTTTTCATGCATTCACGGATGCATTGTGTCAAAAGTACTTTTGTCATTGTAAGTAAGGTGGATGAAGCTTTATGCAGCGCAATTTAAGTCCCAGTCTGTTGATTGAATATGTGTGAACCAACCAATTACTATAAAATACAATCATAGTTTAATTGGATGCACAGTGGACAGTCAAACGCTAGGAGCGGAGACTAAATCTCTTTCACTTAATGCCTTGATTAAACCCATCACCCTCCACACTTAACAAAAGTAAAATATTTTTGATACCGTCGATCAGCCTCTGGGGAGGCCAGAGAAGCCAATTAACCTTGTTTGCCATTTACTTTGGGATGAGATATGAGGGAACTCTAACCCACTGTGTCATCTGTTATCATGCTACGGGATCTCATGGGAAAAAACCTGGCATAAATCTTGTAATTAATTTTTCTTGGAACTGGCAGCATTTTTAAAGTCAGCTGGAGCAATGGACTTTTGGGCCAGCGGCTGTGAAGCACAGGAACTTCAAGCATACTTGAACAAGTTTTAAACAAGATTAATTGGTGGAGTTGGCAGCTTCATCTGCATTTGCTTGGAAAGGTGGTCCAAGTGAAGGTTTAATGATATTGAAGGACCACATCACTCATAAGTTGTGAAGAATGTGCAAATTCCAGAAATTGGATAAAGCCAGTATCAAATATCTGTAATATATATAAAGTAAAATTATATACATTTTTAGTTGGACTGTTCTGGAACAATGTTGTAAATAAAGCTTAAGCACTGTTTTCTAATTGTGTCGTCTTTTGGAAGCCCAAACAAAGTAATTTGGCTTTCGCAACGAAATAATAAATACAGTGAGAATAAAAGTTCCACCTTCTTTCTTCGCGTGTACATTTGGGCGGTGTTATGAAACTCTGACCCCACATACTGACGTAGATTTGTGGGGGCGTCTTTAAACGAAGCGTTTTAGGAAGGCGTGGCTGAGCCGTAACTTTTATAAAGAATATCTCTGAATAACTAAAGAATAACTCTGCAGATCTTATACTTGCGCTAACAGCTACATAATAATATTATGTAGCTGTTAGCGCAAGTATAAGATCTGCAGAGTTATTCTTTAGTTATTCAGAGATATTCTTTATAAAAGTTACGGCTCAGCCACGCCTTCCTAAAACGCTTCGTATTATGTATTATGTATTATGTATTATGTATTATCATATTATGTAGCCTATGACCCCTCTTTAAAGGATTAGTTCACCCCAAAATGAAAATGTCCTACTAATTTACTCACCCCAATGCCATCTAAGATATCCATGTCTTTCTTTCCTCAGTGGGAGAGAAATTATGTTTTTTTAAGGGAAACATTTCTGGATTTTTCTTCTAACAATGGACTTCATTGGTTACCATCGTTTTTAAGTCCAAATCAATGCAGTTTCAAAACTCTTTGAAGTGTTTAAACGAGCTGTACGCGATCACAGCTGTAGAAGAGCTTGTTATCTAGCGAAACGATAGGTCATTTTCAATTTAAAAAAAAATAATTTATAGACTTTTTACCTTCAATAGTTCGGATTGAGCTGATCAACAAACGGACAGGGAACTACGTCATCATGTTGAAAGGTCATGCCGGCGCCGGCAATACTATTTGAACTACTATTCATATTCATCAGAATGTTATTCATATACTATTCATATTCACTGAATACTATTACTATATATGTAATAGCAAACAATACTATTTGAACTATCCTCCTACGTACGGTTGCATTGTAAACAGTGGGGCGGTACTTCCGCCGGCGCCGGCGTGACCTTTCGACGTGATGACGTAGTTCCCTGTCCGTTTGTTGATCAGCTCAATCCGAACTATTGAAGGTAAAAAGTCTATAAATAATTTTTAAAAAAAATTGAAAATGACCTATCGTTTCGCTAGATAACAACCTCTTCTTCAGCTGTGATCGCGTACAGCCCATTTAAACACTTCAAAGAGTTTTGAAACTGCATTGATTTGGACTTAAAAACGATGGTAACCAATGAAGTCCATTGTTAGAAGAAAAATCCAGTAATGTTTTCCTCAAAAAATATAATTTCTCTCCCACTGAGGAAAGAAAGACATGGATATCTTGGATGGCATTGGGGTGAGTAAATTATTAGGAAATTTTCATTTTGGGGTGAACTAATCCTTTAAGTTGTTCCCTTACCTCCACACTGTTTGGAGTATTCTAACAAACCTTGTATGTATGTGTGTGTATATATATATATATATATATAATCTTGTGTTGGACTAATCATTTGTTGTGTTACTCTATTAATTGAATGGAAGCCAATGATTCACTTTCCCATGGTACACATGACACTGTTTGGTATTCTCACGGCTGCTATTGAATCTCAAATTGCAGCAATATTACCTGAGCCTCTACACGCTTCAATTTGCAAACTTGGCAGGGTATGGGAAATGAGCTCCACTGTAGCACAGAGGGGTACAGTCACACCTGTTCTCACACACACATTTACATCTGGCAGCCATTTTTTTTTTTTCACCAGCTATGAGAGTCATTGATTACTCAAGCAGGATAATTGTGTAAATTTACTGCAAAATTGCCTTTGCCTGTTCAGTTGAATTACTGGAGCTTGGGATTTTTTATTTTTTACGGTGTTGCTGACAAGCTACAGGCGCTCTGTGCTCAGCACATCTCTGTAATGGCTGGATACGGGCAACATCTTTTCCCATCAGGCATTCCCGCTGATCGGCCCCGCAGGCGTACATAGATGAACCCATCCTCGATGTGTTTTCACTGGCCTCTGCTGCGGAGGGAAGCATATTTATCATACACATTTGTTAGAGCTCAGAGTTTAGGGTGTAAATATTCATGATCTACAGTATCAGACTGCTGCCTGAGAGCAATGCACCATCAGGGAGGTCAAATGAATTCTGATGTTGGTGGAGTTTGCGGTTGTTTGTGCCATGTAACATTTGTGAGGAATGTTCCGATTTCAGCTTAAGCCGAACAGCACTTGTTGCACATTTTCGATTTACATAAAAGGTTATTTCTACTCGGCCTAGTTTAAAAAGGCAGAAATCATGATTAGAATAAAGAACTTGGTGAGAGACTTCTTTCAAAAACATTAAAACATCTTAACTTTTGAGGACAAAGCTTTAATAGACAAGACCCAGGTTTATTTTCTTTTAACACACACACCTGATTTTATCCCATGCATTAATTAAAGGAGCCGTATGTAAGATTGTGGCCAAAACTGGTACTGCAATCACTTTCAAATTACTGTAGAGCGGTGTATCCCCTACTGACTTCGACAAGTATTTGAAATGAACATGATTTCTTAATGTCTAGTGACATATCAGGGCCATTTTATGATTAATTGAAATACATTTCTTACATACAGCTCCTTTAAAACACCTGGCTTCATTTACCTCTTTAAATTAACTGATCATATAGAAAGTAGAGGATTGTATGTCCTGATTTAGAATAACTGCGTCACACATTGTTAATAACACAAAATGTCCTCATCCTCCACACTGTAAAAAATCCAACTTACGTTTTGTATGACAAATTCAGTTTTTAAAGTTTATTCAACTATTTAACATGAAAAAAGTTGAGAAAAGTTGAGATAACTCAAACACGTAAGTTGAGAAAACTAAAAAATGTCCTGCAGCTGGTTGCCTTAAACTTTTAAGTTTTCTCAACTTTTTTTTTTTTTTTACAGTGCATGTAAACAAGAAAGTTAAGTCATTATTACTCTTTCTTGTGCAAATACCATGGGAAAGTCACTTACTGTCTTTACTGGCCTTAGTTTAAAGATCATTTACACAGGGTTAGTGTAAAAAAAAAAAGTGGCTGCCTTAAAATTTGAAGTACAATCAACCTTAATCTGACTTAGAAAATTAGATGAATCTTGTATAACATAAAAAGCTGAAAAATAGTTAACATTTTGACGAGTTAAAGCAATGTAAAAACACTTTTTGATCATATAATTTTAAACAGTGTAAGTGATTGTATCCCTCATGATAAAATATAATATTTAAGTCTTTTGGCTATATTAAAGTTAGAGTATGTAGCAAACTGGGAGTTGATCAACTCAATCATAAGATTTGAATGGTAACTCTTGCCAAAATGCAACCTAGGGTCTTTTTGTTAATCTGTGTATACACAGAGTTTACTAAAAAGAAAGATTTTGAACAACTCACTGTCGCTGTGTCCGCCGGCATTCTGTCAGTCAAAAATAGTCGATCTCCGAATGTGAATGAACTGACTCTGAATTGTAGTATTGTTTCTTATATGAGCATCCTTTTTCAAATATAAGGTCAATATTGATTTTTACTAATGACAAAACAACAAATTATCCGTTAATTTATATGGAACTAAGCTTTAGGAGCTTTCCATCTTTACTCCCTGTTACGGAGATCGACAATTTTTTACTGTCAAAATGCCAGCGGACACAGCGACAGTGAGTTGTTCAAAATCTTTATTTTTAGTAAACTCTGTGTACACAAACAATGTTCTCAATGCTCGAGTTCATGTGAAGAGCCCCTGGTGATACTTCCAGCAAAGTTTCATGTTGTGTTGAGCCTTAGTGTTTTAAAAATAGCGATTTTTGATGCTATCATAGAAGTGCCCCAAGCACTCCCATTCAAAAGGCAATTTGACCGAAAACGAAAATACGGTCAAACTTAAAAGTGGCGTTTCCATTCTAATTATGCTCTTAAACGAAAGTTTGCTTGGGTAGATTAACATAAAGACCCTAGATTGCATTTTGGCGAGAGTTACCCTTAAAGGTTTAAACTTTATCGTAGCATGTGCTACTAGATCTGGATCTTTTTATCACTGACTAAAAACCTGAAAGAGCAACAAGCTTCCGTCTTATAATGTTCACTACAAGGACCAAGCAGTAAGTACACATTCATGAGGACATGAGTGTCCAAAACATCAAGAAAGGGCCTATGTGCTTTTGAGCGTAAATGTGCAGAGAGATCAATAGCTCAATTTTTCCTCCTGCAATAAAAGAGCAGAACTGCTTCATTTGGTTTGATGGTTTCCGCAAAATCCAGTGGCAAGTGTAACTTCTGACCAGTCACATGATGCTCATGCCAGTAAAGAAGAGGTCATTGAACAGGATGAGGCTCTGTGCTCTTGGAAGTGGAAAAATATGTACTTCAAAGTCCATTGAACAAAGCCATCAGTGAGAGGTCTAATAAAGCAGCGTTTCCAGTCGCTCCTCAGCTGGAGATGTTCCCGGCATTGCTCTATCCTAAAAAAGCAAAAACAAAGCAGTCTCAGTATGATTGAGTACTGACTGTCATGACAATTTGTTGAAAATATTTAACGTGCTAGAATTTCTTTCACCTTCATCACCTTTGGGATGAATTAGTACATCTGTGATGCTTTTGTCTCTGAATGTGAAGATTTTTCTCAGTGTATATTTTTTTAAAAATGTTTTTGAAAGAAGTCTCGCATGCTCACCAAGGCTGCATTTATTTGATAAAAAATTCAGTAAAAACAGAAAGTGTGAAATATTATTACAATTTGAAATAACGTCTCGGTTACGTATGGTAACCCTCGTTCCCTGAGTAGGGAACGGAGACGTCTCGTCGGAGGAGTTTCCAACGAATTGGGATCACGCTAGGGAGACCAATTGCCTTCGAGTGAGATAAAACGAGCCAATAAACATTGGCATGCAAGATTTGCATCCCGCGGCCCGCCTACCAGCGCGGGTATAAAGCGGAAGCAAGCGCATACACAAACGCTTTTCGCTGAGGAGCCGAACAGTGTCCAGTCCTCCGCGAAGGTACAGCAGCATGGCGACGGGACGAGACGTCTCCGTTCCCTACTCAGGGAACGAGGGTTACCATACGTAACCGAGACGTTCCCTTTCGTTCGGGAACTCCTACGTCTCGTCGGAGGAGTTTCCAACGAATTGGGATCCCTAATAAAACGCCATGCTGCTGGCCCCTTCCAGCGCCCTGCCTAAGCTTCAGCCGCAGTTTCTTGAAACTTATCTCTTATGTGCGGAAGCTTAGCTGGGAAGAGTCACACTGCTGTTCCGCAAGACCCGCTCAGTGGACATTGGATAACACTGGGAAAGCGTGCCCATGATGTAGAAGGGAACGCTGCGGAGCCCATAACCTGCCCGAAGGGAGGCACTAGGAAAACACATGTGCACTAGCCCGTAGGGTAGTGAACACACGGCAGTCTCTGAGGTAGTCCCAGCCCGGAGGGTGGGAGCGAACTCAGCAGAGACGACAGACAGAGTCTGTCAAGGGGAAGACACTGGCTAACCCGGAGGGTAACCGAACGTGGAAAAACACCTATGGGGTCGCCGTAGGGACCACTACATAGGACCCCAGCCTGTACTCAGCTCAAGAGAGGTAACAAGCTTGGCGACTGGCGATCCGCCTCGCCTGTCGCCGGGGGGGGGGAGACGGAGGAACTCACGAGGTTAACCGTTTGTTGGGTAACCCACGGAGCAGAATAACGCACGTATCTGGCCCCTAGGGCGAGAATGGCGTAGCAAGCCGACACTAACCTAATCCCTCGCGCTACTGGCCGAAGCGAGTACACGGGAGGAAACAGGTTCAACACGAAGGCTATAAAACCTAGCGAACGTGTTGGGTGTCGCCCAGCCCGCAGCTCTACAGATATCTGTCAGCGAGGCGCCTTGAGCCAAAGCCCAGGAGGAGGCAACACTCCTAGTAGAGTGTGCCCTCAACCTAGGTGGACAAGGCACGTCCTGGGACTCATAAGCCCGGACGATAGCATCCACTAACCAGTGGGCTAACCTCTGCTTGGAGACAGCCTTCCCCTTCTGCTGGCCTCCGTAACAGACAAAGAGCTGGTCTGAGGTCCTAAAGCTTTGGGTCCTGTCAATGTAGCAGCGCAGAGCGCGAACAGGACAGAGCAAAGCCAGGGCTGGGTCTGCCTCCTCTGGGGGCAGCGCTTGCAGGTTCACTACCTGATCTCTAAAAGGAGTGGTAGGAACCTTGGGCACATATCCGGGTCGGGGTCTCAGAACAACGTGAGAAAAGTCCGGCGCGAACTCTAGGCACGATTCGTCGACCGAAAATGCCTGCAGGTCCCCTACCCTCTTGATGGACGCCAAAGCGAGCAGGAGGGCTGTCTTCATTGACAGGATATTCAAATCGACTGCATGCAAGGGCTCAAAGGGTGGATTCTGGAGTGCTCTGAGCACTAAAGTCAGATCCCAAGAGGGTACGGGGTGCTGATTACGAGGAGGATTCAGTCTCCTAGCACCCCTGAGGAACCTGAGGATCAGGTCGTGCTTTCCCAAGGACTTACCTTCTACTGCATCGTGATGTGCAGCTATTGCGGCAACATACACTTTGAGGGTGGAGGGAGACAGCCTTCGCTCCAACCCATCTTGCAGGAAGGAAAGCACGACACTGATCGGGCAAGTTCGGGGGTCTTCCCGGCGGGAAGAGCACCAACCGACGAATAGGTTCCACTTCAACGCATAGAGGCGCCTCGTAGAGGGGGCTCTAGCGGAAGAGATGGTGTCAACCACAGCCTGTGGTAGGCCACCTAGAACCTCCGCGTCCCGTCCAGGGACCAGACATGGAGTCTCCAGAGGTCTGGACGCGGGTGCCATAGAGTGCCCCGTCTCTGAGAAAGAAGGTCCTTCCTCAGAGGAATCGGCCAAGGAGGGGCTGTCGCGAGGAGCATAAGTTCTGCAAACCAAGTCCGGTTGGGCCAATACGGCGCAACAAGCAGGACTTGCTCCTCGTCCTCCCTGATCTTGCACAAAGTCTGTGCGAGAAGGCTCACTGGGGGAAACGCATATTTGCGAAGGCCCTGGGGCCAGCTGTGTGCCAGTGCGTCCGTGCCGAGAGTTCCTTCGGTCAGGGAATAAAACAACTGGCAATGGGTCGTGTCCGGAGAGGCAAACAGATCTATCTGAGCGGCTCCGAAGATTCCCCATATCAGCTGGACCACCTGGGGATGGAGTCGCCATTCTCCCGGAAGAGGGGGCTGCCGTGAGAGCTCGTCGGCCGCACGGTTGAGCACACCTGGGACATGAATGGCTCGAAGCGACCTCAGATGCTTCTGACTCCAAAGGAGGAGATGGCGGGCGAGTCGCGACATACGACGGGAGCGTAGACCACCTTGGCGGTTGATGTACGCAACGGTCGCAGTGCTGTCCGTACGGACCAGTACATGCCTGTGACGAAGTAAGCCTCTGAGGCGGCACAAGGCTAAGCGTACTGCTTGCAACTCTAGGCAGTTGATGTGCCAATGCAGTTGGGGCCCCGTCCACAGACCCGAAACTGCATGCCCGTTGTACGTGGCCCCCCAGCCGTTGGCGGAGGCATCTGTGAACACTACAGCATGCCTGGACACCTGGACTAAGGGCACTCCGGCCCGTAGAAACGCAGGGTCCGACCAAGGACTGAAGGTTTGGCGACAGTGCGGGGTGATGTTCACCCGGAACGTGCCGCTCTGCCACGCCCATCTCGGGACTCGGTCGTGAAGCCAGCGCTGAAGCGGTCTCATATGCAGCAAGCCGAGCGGCGTTACTGCGGCTGCGGCTGCCATATGCCCCAGGAGCCTCTGAAACTGTTTCAGTGGGACCGCTGACCTGCCTTGAAAGGACTTGAGGCAGTTGAGCACTGACTGGACGCGCTCCTCCGTGAGGCGTGCAGTCCGGCTGACCGAGTCCAGTTCCATACCGAGATAAGAGATCCTCTGCGTGGGGCAGAGTTTGCTCTTGTCCCAGTTGACCTGAAGCCCCAACCGGCTGAGATGCCGAAGCACCATGTCCCTGTGTTCGCACAACAGGTCTCGCGAGTGAGCTATTATAAGCCAGTCGTCGAGATAGTTGAGAATGCGAATGCCATGTTCTCTCATGGGAACAATGGCCGCCTCCGCGACTTTCGTGAAGACACGGGGCGACAGGGCCAGCCCGAAGGGTAGGACTTTGTACTGATACGCCCGACCCTCGAAAGCAAACCGAAGAAACGGTCTGTGTCGAGGAAGAATCGAGACATGAAAGTACGCGTCCTTCAGGTCGATCGCTGCAAACCAATCCTGGGGACGGATGCATTCGAAGATGCGTTTCTGCGTGAGCATTTTGAACGGGAGCTTGTGCAGGGCCCGATTCAAAACCCGCAGGTCCAGGATTGGCCGTAACCCACCGCCTTTCTTGGGTACAATGAAGTAAGGGCTGTAGAACCCAGACCTCATCTCGGCTGGAGGGACCGGCTCGATTGCGTCCTTCGCCAGCAGGACGTCGATCTCCTTCCGCAAGACAGGGGCATCCACTGACCGCACCTGGGTGAAGCGGACGCCCCTGAACCTGGGAGGCCGGCGAGCAAACTGAATTGCGTAGCCGAGCCGGATGGTACGGGTGAGCCACCGGGACGGCCTGGGAAGCGCTAGCCAGGCTTCGAAGAACCGTACCAGTGAACCGACCCGGACCACCGGCGTACCCGGGGTGGGGCAGCGAGGTGGAAGGCAGGGACTCGACTCCGGAGGCACTGAAGCGGCCGGAAGTGGAGCCTGCTTCCACGCGGGGGCAGACGACAGGGAAGGCACGGAGGCGTTCGACTGTTCGTTGCCCCGAGGCGAAGGAGGGAGGGGAAACGAGGAACGACACCCGAGGGGATCGAGTCCAGGTTTCCACACCTCCCTGACCAGCGAAAGATGAGAGTGATGAGGCCGGGGCGGCATCACTGTCACCTGAGCACTGAAACGAGGGGAATGAGAGCGGCGAGGCAACGTGGCGGCGCACACTGTCATTCTGGCCCTCTTGGCAGGAGGAGACTGGGAGTGGCGAGGCAAATGAGCATCGTCCTGGACTACCAGTCTCGACCGTGTTTGACCCAAGGGAAATGGAAACTGCTCTTTTATTGAAACTTTGGGTACCGCTGGTCTGCTGGCCAGCGGCGGAACAGAAATAAAAGGAAACAAAAGATTCTCCACCCGGCCCTCCTCCGGGGGAAGGAGTGGTGCAGAAGCACACTCCCGTAGAGCAGCAGGCATATCCCCTGGGTCGCCTGTCTCAGGGTCTCTTCCCTCTCCTCTTGCCTGGAGGTTTAGAGGCGCTGGGAGCAGGCTGGGCGGGTCTCTTGCGGCCGGCACCCTGCTGCCTAGGTGGAGGCTGCTGCCTAGGCTGAGCAGGGGCGGAGGCGGCGGCAGGAGGGCGCCCTCGGCGACGAGCAGCCGGAGGCGCAGCCGGTGAGGACTGGGCAGCAGCACCCTGTCTCCGTGGCATGATGTGTTTGATCACCTCCGACTGCTTCTGGGCGGCGGAGAACTGTTGGGCGTAATCCTCCACCGCGTCGCCGAAGAGCCCACCCTGGGATATGGGGGAGTTCAGGAGCTTACTCTTGTCCGACTCCTTCATATCAGCCAGGGTGAGCCACAGGTGTCGCTCCTGGACCACAAGAGTGGACATCGCCCGACCCAGGGAACGTGCGGTGACTTTCGTCGCCCGTAGGGCAAGGTCCGTCGCCGTACGCAGCTCTTGGAGCACCCCTGGATCAGTACCACCCTCCTGCATGTCGCATAGCGCCTTCGCCTGGTGAACCTGGAGAAGCGCCATGGCATGCAGGGCAGAAGCAGCTTCCCCACACGCACTATAGGCCTTTCCGGTCAGACCGGAAGAGAACCTACAGGCGCGGGAGGGGAGCGAGGGGTTACCCCGCCAGGTGGACGCGGTCTTGGGACACAGATGCATCGCCACAGATCGTTCCACTGGGGGGATGCCCTCGTATCCCTTCACTGCCCCGCCATCGAGAGTGGTGAGGGAGGAGGAGGGAGTCGATCTGTGTCGGGCCGCCAGAGGGGCCTTCCACGACCTCGTCACCTCATCATGCACTTCCGGAAAGAAAGGAACTGGAGCGGCGCGCTGAGAACCAGCACGGCCCGCCCCGAGATACCAATCGTCGAGCCGCGAGGGTTCGGGACACGGTGGAGGATTCCACACGAGCCCGACACTCGCGGCCGCCCGGGCAAGCATAGCGGCCATTTCCGGGTCCGACTCGGGCAACGCTACCACACCCGAAGGGGGCAACGCAGCCGGGTCGTCCTCCCCAGAAGATGACCGCTCTCCCTCCGATGCAGCGATCGACATCTGATCGTCCGGTGGAGCTCCGAAGGAAACAACCGGAGCCACACGAGATGGCCCGGCCGTCCCCACCGAAGACTCCGATGGCTGCGACACGGAGGATTGAGGGGCCCGTGGGGGTCTTTCACCCGGCGGGTTATTCCTCACAGTAATCCTCAGATCACCAATGGGATTAGCCGAAGTAGGCTTTTTCTGAACTGAACCAGAAGAAGCACTAGATCGGGGAATCGCCAAAGGGACTCCCCCTCGTTTGAGGGATCTCAGTCTCGATCTCAGTGTCGCGATGGTCATGTTCCCGCAATGAGAACATGACTCATTCACGAACGCTGCCTCAGCGTGCGCGAGGCCCAAACACGTGAGGCAGCGATCGTGACCATCAACCGGAGGCAGATATTGACCGCACCCAGAAACACACGGGTGAAACGTCATCCTTAAAAGGACGCGATCTTCACTCGTGTTGCTCTTTCAGAGAAAGCTCTTTTTAGTGTGCTGAAGCACGCAGGGATAAACGCGGCAACACAGCGGGGAAACTGCAAGCCCACTGTGTGCACTCAACCGAATACCAGCTGTGACAACAGCTCTTTTGAAAAAGCAGATCGCTTGAAGTGACAGATGGAATCCGGGAGATCGCGAAGATCACTGCCGCGCCGTAACACCAACACAAAAGAGGTCCCGAAACAGCAGACTCGTTGAGCTTCACGGAAACACAATCCAAAAACGCTCATACACTCAGAGGACACAACTGGTCGGCTCCGAAGCAGAAAGCGTTTGTGTATGCGCTTGCTTCCGCTTTATACCCGCGCTGGTAGGCGGGCCGCGGGATGCAAATCTTGCATGCCAATGTTTATTGGCTCGTTTTATCTCACTCGAAGGCAATTGGTCTCCCTAGCGTGATCCCAATTCGTTGGAAACTCCTCCGACGAGACGTAGGAGTTCCCGAACGAAAGGGAACTGTACTCTATTTTAATACATTTTAAAATTTAATTTATTCCTGTTATGCAAAGCTGAATTTTCAGCATCTTTACTCCAGTCTTCAGTGTCACATGATCCTTCAGAAATCATTGTAATATGCTGATTTGCCGCTCAAGAAACATTTCTTATTATCATCAATGTTGAAAACAGTTGTGCTGCTTAAATGTCTTCAAAGGGTAGCTCTCGCCAAAATGCAACCTAGGGTCTTTTTGTTAATCTACCCGAGGCAAACTTTCGGTTAAAAGCATAATTAGAATGGTGTTTGACCGTATGTTAGTTTTCGGTCAAATTGCCTTTTGAATGGGAGTGCTTGGGGCACTTCTATGATAGCAGCAAAAATCGCTATTTTTAAAACACTAAGAAGTTTCGACACAACATGAAACTTCGCTCGAAGTATCACCAGAGGCTCTACACATGAACTTGAGCATTGAGAACACTGTCTGTGTACACAGAGTTTACTAAAAAGAAAGATTTTGAACGACTCACTGTCGCTGTGTCCGCCGGCATTTTGACAGTCAAAAATAGTCGATCTCCGAATGTGAATGAGCTGACTCTGAATTTTAGTATTGCTTCTTATATGAGCATCCTTTTTCAAATACAAGGTCAATATTGATTTTCTCTAACGACAAAACAACAAATTATGAGCTTTCCATCTTTAGAGAGGGGGTTCAGCGAAAAATCGGCAGCTGGCAGCAGGAAGTAGCTGCCACTGGCAGCTGACGTCACCTGCCACTCAGTGTTAATTTCGTTGACGAATAATTTTCGTCATTATTTTCGTCAACGACATTTTTTCACAGACGAAAACGAGACAATAACTAAATAAAAACTAGTTTTGAATGACAAAAACTATGACGAAAATCTATTGACATTTTCGTCAACGAATAAAAACTAGACGAAAATGTTAGATAGTGACGATTTGGGAAGCGATCCAGTCTGAACTGATGTCCTGCGTTTGTGGTAGATGCACATTTGTACTGTAACGTGATCTACCCGCCAGCGGCACACGAGTTGGCATGCGCTGCATGTCTTCATAAAACGTTAAAACATGTAAACGTCTGGGAGAATGAGTAGAGCAGACATGAAGATCTGAATAAGAGTGACAACGCAAAAAAAAGAGCTCTATTCGGTACGGTTTTCTGTGCGCACACACCCGACCCGAAGCGTGCAGCCATTCACATAGACACCTATACAGCGCGCGAGTACTGAATTGAGCTCTATTTCGTGTCTGAATGGACAAATACACACAAATATTATGTCTAAATGTCCGTTTTGGAGAGTATTCACGTAAATTATGTCGGTTATGTCTTAAACAGTTGTGAGTGTATCTATGTGCATCAGTGCATTGGATCCGCATGTCATTGGACATGATCCGATGTCTTAAAGTGACAGTGGGTAATAAACCTAATGCGGTCTGTGTCCTTAATATTGATCAAGCAACAAAAGAAAAAGAGAAAAGCATTCACTGCTCGTTAATAGCTTTAATAAGGATAATTAAGGAAATTATATTTAATTCATACAAATATGTCTGCTTGAAAGAATAGAGAATGATGTATGCAAGTTATAAAGAATGCATATATCATTCATTGAAAAAAAGACTGTCTTCTACTTTAGGAAAAGTGGTTTTATTTAATTTTAAGATATTTTTTAAGTTACAGTAGTTAAATCTGTATCTGTATTGCACGTTCAAACTTTAAAATCATATTAGCAGGTTAATATATGTTTTCTCCGGGAGTATATGGGTTTGGAAATTTTAGAGAAATTGAAACCCATTATATTTTAGTCGACTAAATCTACTGTAGATTTAGTCGACTAAAATCTTATTGTATTTCGTCGACTAAAACTAGACTAAAACTAAAACAATTCAGATGACTAAAATATGACTAAAACTAAATGTCATTTTAGTCAAAAGACTATGACTAAAACTAAATCAAAATATGCTGTCAAAATTAACACTGCTGCCACTAATAACCGGAAGTCGGAGGTGGATGCCGCTTTTAGCCAGGCAAATAAATTATTATATCAATATAAAATGTTAGTACTTATTTAAATAAAATACTTCTATTAGTAATTATTTTATATTATTTGATGAAAAAAAGGTTTATCAAATATAAATCAAGTAACGAAGATCATAGATATAGCCTAATACAAAAACAAAACAAAACATTAAGCTACACTTGAAATAATGAATTTGTACGTGTATAAATATAATTTATGAATGAGTGTAGTACATGTTTGTTAAATAATGAAATCTATACAAAGAAATGCCTATAATCATATTGTATATTTATTAAATATACATACCCATTTATTAAACTTAAATAATGAGAACAGGCAAAGGCAAAATTCCTTTCAGGATAAATCTCTGTCCAAATGCCCTATCTTAATTAAATTATAAATATTGTAGCTAATGTAGCCTATTTAAAGGTTTTTCATAAAAATAAAAATAAATCAATTGGAGTGTTCAATCCAGTCGTTTCAACTGGTTTCGCAGTTTTAGAATGTTTGAGCAGTGTGTATGATTGTCAACAATATGGCCTTATTTAAACATGAACTGCAATTTTAACGAAACGCGTTCATGCCAGCTAGAAACGAATGCGAGTGAGCAGCAGATACAGAGCGCTTTCATTCGCGATCAACCGAATTCAAAAAGGCATTCTTTTTCTTTGGAGCAACAAAGGCTAAATCATTTGTTATAGTTGTTTTTTTGTTTGTTTTTGTAATTGGTGCGGATGACACGCAGCGAAATATAATGTATAGCCTATTATAAATATAATATATAAATTATGAATTTTTACGTGTATAAATATAATTTATGAATGAGTGTACATGTTTGTTAAATAATTAAATATATACATACATAAATAAATGCCTATGTAATCATATTGTATATTTATTAAATATTTATTCTTTATACATATTATATACAACATTTAAACTTAAATAATGAAAGTCCTGTTTAAAAGAAACTTTATCTCATCGATTACCTTTATTTAAAATAATATTTTGCTATCATATAAGTTCAGTTTTACATTTGTAGCTACTTTAAGACATTCTTGTCTTTGTTTAATGAAGCAGCTGTAACTGTTGAAACAGGCTTTGTATATTTGTTGTTTTGAAATCAGAATGATAGACCACAATCCTGAACTAGATGGTAAAGTTCGTAGACAAACTTTAAGTTGGCTTGAAAAAGCCTAGCCAGAAAGTTTGAAGAAGTTTGAAAATGTTCTAGTATGGTTTAACATGATTTACCATGTTTTATGGTTATCGCCGGCGCCACCATTGACCATTGGCCGCTGTCGCTTGACTTCCAGTTACATGTGATTGGTTGCTACTACGTTGGACGATACTGATTGGCTGCCACGAAATGGCAGGTCCATCCTAATATGGCAGGGCTTCCGGCTGTCAACGGCAGCTACTTCCTGCTGCCAGCTGCCGATTTTTTCGCTGAACCCCTACTGCATCTTTACTCTCCTCTCTGTTACGTTGCATTCGGAGATCGACTATTTTTGACTGTCAAAATGCCGGCGGAAACACAGCGACAGTGAGTTGTTCAAAATCTCTCTTTTTAGTAAACTCTTTGTACACAAACAATGTTCTCAATGTTCGAGTTCATGTGAAGAGCCCCTGGTGACAAAGTTTCATGATGTGTCTTCTTAGTGTTTTAAAAATAGCGATTTTTGATGCTATCATAGAAGTGCCCAAGCACTCCCATTCAAAAGGCAATTTGACCGAAAACGAAAATACGGTCAAACGTTAAAGTTATCCTTTAATGTCACTTTTGATCAATTGACTGCATCCTTGCCAAATAAAATTATTAATTTCTTTTAAAAAAAGTTTTACCGACCTTAACTTTAAATCATGTAAAGTTAAGTATTTACATATTTGGCCTAGTGAACATTCAATATTGAAGTATTTTAATATGATAATTCAAGGGCACTTTTTAAAAATTATTATTCAGAGAGGATTGACACACAAAGGGAAGTTTTTGATGCAGTGGAACACAACCTTCTGCATATATTAATTTCTACTTGCTATGCCACAAAAATAAGAGTGCAGCCGAGATTTTGATCATTCTGTTCCATTGATCAAAGAGTCATGAAAATATAATGGTTGGGGTGCTGAGAGAAATGTCTGAGAAATACAGCACACAGACTCATATTAGATACATTTATACATTTACATTTATTCATTTAGCAGATGCTTTTATCTATGTGACAAGAGCAGACAGTTCCTTCAGGAAATCAGAGGATGAAGGCTGTGTGAATGCATGTGGGGGGGTTTTATTAAACTTTAGTGCACGACTCGACCTGCACTGTTTGAGATAGCGTTGGAATGATTCCTCAAACACCTTACACAATCAATTCTAAAAGCAATGCCCTGTGACGACCTGCAACACAACATCAACATCAATTGAAGCATAATCAAATGTTCTTACTCCTCTAAAATCATACACAGGTATCCAATGTGTTCAGAAAATCAAAGCCTTCTCTAAAGCGTCTACACAAGCTAAATGGGCAACGCATTAAAAACTCAATGGCATAAAAAGTAATAATTTCTACTCAAAGTTGATACTTGTTGGAATTGCTCAAAATCAGCCACTTAAGCTTTGATGGGATCCCAACATCTCTGTAAACTGCTGATTGGGTGTCTCTAAGGCTTGTATTTGACATAATGGGTTTCTGGGAATTTAGGCCATTTCAAAAGCTTAGTTATGCCTCTGGGGAAATAAAATCAATACACAATTAAAGAATTACAGGAAATGGAAACTCCATTAAAGTGTACTTTGAACCTGAAACTGCAGCACTGATTTTTTTAAATGATCAGGAACATCTAGTTTTGGCAGGCCGTTTTATGTATATGTCAGACTTCTTACTGGTTAACACTATCACTTCACCATCACCACCAGTTTTAGTCAAAGAATTGAGATATACAGTACAAAGATGGTGCACTCATATTATTATGAATGGGAGAAGGTATACCGAGCAATATGATGGAATAAGTCATAAATAAAAGAGCCAATCACCAATTGGTACAGTCATTGCATCACTGCAGCTGCCTTTAGAAGCTTTGCGTACTAGAAACAGTCAGTGTTCTGACTGCACATGCATTGGCTGGTCCAGCCTGACATTTTTTTTTATGATATTTTACCATAAGAAACCACATTTATGAGATTGATGTTTTCATTGGTGATTTCAAATATGAAATTGAATCGTAAGCTTGATGAACAGCTTTATATAATTGATGTTTCCCCATTCAAAGATGGGAGCTGCACTTGCATGACTGAAATAGGTGCCCGAGAGGCGTTTCAAAGATGGCCACCAAGTGAAATTAGTGAAATTTTAGTTAGGGACTTTAAATCTATAAAATTGTATTATATTATACTTTTATTATTATTAGTAAGAAAAAAATTTGGATTTGTTTGTATTAGTAAGTATTCATTTACACGACAACGGCGTTTTGGGGGCCTGAAAACGATACTGTTATTGTCTCAGTGTAAACTTAAAAAAAAACAAGGATTTGTGAAAACGGTGACGTCATGCGCATGTGTATTACATGTTCAGACTATAGGCTCGTAGTGTTTCTTTATAAAGTGACATCGCCAGCTACTGGCCTGGCAGCAGAATACAGCGTTTTTAATAGATTTCACGGATCCGTTTGAACGAGGATCGCTTTGACAAAATTGTCTTCTGTTCGCAAAAATAGCAAAGGAAAAACGTCTCCGTTTTTAGTACATCATTATCATGTAAACATACCCTCCGAAAAGGCAGAGAGTAGGATCCAGGTGCAAAAAAATTATAATAAAAAATTGTAACCAAACACAACAAAAGAAAATCCAGGAACTGGGGAAAAACAGAACTGAAAACATCACAAATACACACATAACATCCACAAAGGACAACACCAGACAATGAACAAAGGAAACACTGGGGTATATACACAGGGAAGCTAACAAGGAACAAGGTGAGGGCAATCAATCACTATGGGAACAAACAAGGGAAACTATAGAAACAAAGTAAAACAGGAACTAAACTCAGGACGTGAACACTGGCAACAATGGGAACAGAAAATACACTTCAAAATAAAGTCCTAATAGCAAAAACAAGACACAAGAAACAGGGAACATGTAGCACCCAGGCATCATTTACATTTACATATGAAAATTAAATGTACTATATAACAGATCATAGTCATATAAATTTACTGCCAGTTCAGTTTAAATATATATTTTTTTTCTTTGATGTGCTTTGTGTGAGTGTGTACGTGTGTAGCATGAAGACAAACTTGAAATTGCACACCACATAATCAGCCTGTAACCTCTCATCATGACACCATTAAACCTTCAATCAACACTTAGAAATAACCCTCAGTCTCTTCCACAACAACACATTCTGTAGAGAATTAGTCAACTGCTCTTGCAAATGCTTTCCGTACAAATGAACATACGCTAATTTCAGATAACGTCTTTCCAAAGTAACCTGGAGGCTGGAGCAATGGCTATGGAGCAAGACCAGGGCTTCAGTTATTCTCCAGTTCATAGGTTATGCCAATTTGGGAATGAACCTCAAACATTTGTAAGATCATTCCGGATCCATATCCATTACACAACTACCAGGTAGCTATTATAAGAAGAATCATAGCAAAACAGTCTTAACCTTTAGAAAGAGCAAACATAATTTGAATTTACATTTATGTTTTTATAATCACCATCCAAAGCAACTTTGGTAAGAAAAATTACTAATTAAATAACATTATCATATTAATGGAAATTCCCTGGACAGATAGCTGAGTGTACACAATTAAGCAAACACTCAAATGCCAAGAACCACATATAAATTCAAGAATCTTCTCATTACATTGATACTGAAAAGAGTGATTAAAGCAATGCAACTGTCTTTACTCTGCTTTACTTTAACTACTTTCTAAATTATGTATAGTTTGTAGTTTGCAAGCTATAATTAGCTTTCCCCAAAACTGTGACCAAAGCAAATCAGCCAACAAGGGTATTCAAATGATCAATAACAAGAAGCACGGCTATTTGAAATGTGCTAATGTGTGTTAAAATAGTACACGGTTTGATTAAAGGTCAAAAAAGGAAATAAGACCTAGTTAGTTTTGGCCAAAAGTACTTTGAAGAGACATTTTGCTTTAGTCAAAGCACCACGTCTATCCGGCTAATTAGCAGGAACTTACATGACAGCCCAGAGGCAATATGGGAATAAACACGTCTTTGTTCAGAGCTAGTGACACTATAATGTGGTAAGTTTTTAGATTTCTTTCTGAGGGAAAGAAATTTTAATCTTGTTAACGGGCTCCAACAACCATTGCAAGCTGAGAATTATGGGAGTTCTCTTTTTAAGATAAACACATCTTCTTTAAGAACTTCACACTCTTGCACATTATTTTGGAAATTCTCTCTGATTAAAATTAATTTGAAAAAAAATATTTAAAATGATCAAAGCTGCCAAACTCGTCAAACTACAACAACAAAAAGTTTGGTTTAAACATAGCTCTTTGTTACACAGCCTTTGGTTGAGGAAAATGTGTTATATTGGGAGTAGGCCAGAGGGGAGAGAGATCTAATTTGGTATTCTCGTCGATTCCCCTGTATATTTGTCTGGAACAATCAGGTGATTACGGCAGCGGAGTTGGATGGCAAATCAATGGCATGCCTTTCCCAGTTGTTTCTCTCTCCCACCACCATCTCATCAGGAAGGCCAGATTCAGTTCAGACACACAGAACATACAATGCAATATGCTAAAGGTTAACAGAGCACAGGTCAACCGTAATCAGATTGCTTGAAAATGTCAGAAGAGGGCAGAATCCTTAAAACTGCACGGGCGCATTAAAGGGATAGCTCATCCGAAAATGACAATCATGTAATTTACTCAACCATTGTAATGTTTTTGCAACAAAGTCTTTTTACAAAAATCTATTAGGCCAATTCCTGGATCAGTTAGAACTCCGTTCCCAAATCTTTTGCAGCCATATGATCATTTTGTGTGAGAAATCAACCCAATCTCACGGCAATTCGTACGTATTTTACGAGGTAATTCGTACAAATTCATATGACCTCACTCTTACGAATTCGTACGATTTTTGTTAAATCGAACATATTTTACGAGTTGCCCAATTCGTATTCGTAAAATGACCTACTGAATGTACACCGTTGCACTTGACTCTTCAATGATACGGCTTGAAGAGTTTGCACCCTGTAATGAATGTGATGCACTAAAATGACAATGTACCACAAAATAATGTCAAGAAACGTCTTTATATTGGGCTGTCCTTATTGGCTACTTTCAAAAGCAAAGATACAACCTGACCAGTGTTGTTCGACTCGCTACCGAATGACTCTAATGAGCCGGTTCTTCTTTCTGAATCAAAAATATACAGCAAAACCAGTGTTGCCTGATTCCCGACACAAATGCCTCTTATGACCCTGTTCTTTTTAGTGAATAGTTTTAAAAAAAAAGTCAACTGGTCAAGTTACCAGTTTTAATCAGTCTGAAACCATGCGTAATTCACAGCATTAGTGGATCATTTATTTTATGCATAAGCAAAATTGACAGGCTATAACTGAACCCTACTGAATTGGAATTGAATTGAATCAATAGCTTCTGAATATAATCTGTATAGTTAAATAGCCGTGTGAGAAGTTCTTGTGCATGTACATATGTACGGGCTTTTGCTACATTTTTACTGAGATATTTTCTGTAAACTAGGTCTTATGTCTAGTAGATGTGTTTGAATGGACTCTAGCTTTGATTAAAAAACCCGAAGGACTATGTTCATCTTCATTTTTCACTTCACAGCTATACCCTAACGCCTGCTAATATACCAAGACATTACGTAAATGGCAGATTAGAGATGTTTAATAACTTCATCTAAATACAGCGAAGCAGGGAGTCTTCAATCAGGAGACCAGGGATGACATTTAAACCGGCACCTGAGCAAATTAAACCCAGAGAAGGTTAAGCTCTGTTAACACCATCGCAATGTCAAAAAATCCTGCATAAAGTTACTTTCCCATGCCTCTTTTATTTGACGTGGGATTCAGTGTGATGGCTCACAAAGCCAGGAGAGCTCTCATACTGTGCTCTGTCTGAAACGAATTATCTACTTTTAGCTTACCAGGATTTGTAGACAGAGTGAACAGCAAGAGAAATGGGACTTTGCCAGTGCGACCCCTTGGGGAGGGTTGTGAATCTGGTGCACTGTCGTCCCTTTATGTTCCTCAGAAGGCCTGGATGCAATGAAGACTTTTCTTATTAGGTGTTTTTGACAGGGTAATGGTGCAAGAAAGTTATCCCATTCTAGATGGAGTAAAGTTATAGGTTGTCTGTCAGATCCAAATTACTCCAATTAACCGGTTCTTCATTGTGTATCAAAATACAGTGTTGCCCGATTCCCGATACAAATGCCTTTAAAGGATTAGTTCACTTCAGGTTTAGGAATTAGGATTAGGACATTTTTCCGGTTCTTTTTAGAGACAATTTTTAAACAAGTCGAGTTACCAGTTTGAATCAGTCTGAAACCGTACCATGTGTAGGCTTCTGGTTGTTGAAAATGTAGCCACATAAATCCACTGTGGTTGTTTTGTGAGAACAAAGACAAAACATAAGGAAATGCAGAGGAGTTGTGAAGAGAGGATTTATCCTCGGCTTGGTTTGTGTATTTCCTCTCATGTTTTGTGGGTGTGTGTGGCGTTTATCGTGCAGCGATATTGCTCTTCTACTCTTATTTCCCACCGCCACCTGATTAACGCGATACCTGCTCGCTATTTCCTCTCCCTTTATAAGCAGCCCTTTCGTGTTTTGTCTGTGTCGGACCGTTCTCGTTTATCATGGTGTTTGTTCCTGTTATGCTCTTGTTTTCTCTCCTGTTTCCAGTTAGAATTACCCATCTTTATTTCCCGTGCTCCAAGCCATCATCCTTCAGTCACTCTGCCTTCATCTCTGCTGTCATCCATTTACCCCATTGCAGTTACTGCTGTGCCTGCCAAGCTTCATCATCATCATCATCAACTTCATCAAGACATTTGGATTACCTTTTCTGTTTACTGTCTATAATGATTCCTGATTTCATTATTAAACTTGATTTATTACATTTCCTGCACCTGGGTTCACTATCTACCAAAACAGGTAGTGATGGGAAACCGAGGCTTTCTGAAGCATTTGAGGCTTTCATCAAATTGTGCCGAAAAATGGTTCATTACTCGAAGCTTTTAACACAATGCGCATTAGCGACATCTGGTGGTCAGAATTGTTTTCTCCACCACATCTAACAAATTATCGCGGAGCAAAGGATATACGGTTTGTGAAAGCACGTGACCAAACAAAGCTTCAGAAGTCCGTGACATAAAAGAGTGGAATCAATCTGGGATCAATACAGTTCAATCTAATCTAATCTCAACTCATCTAAATGAATTTGTGTCAATGAGACCACAACTCATGTCGTGTGTAGTCTGGTCTTTTTTTTTTGACCAGCTGTAACAGGAGTACTGTATATGTTGCTTATTTTACTTCATTGATTGATTGATACTTCCCTCATGCTAAAAACTAAACATAGCACATACATTTTTTTTAGTGATTGGTTGTTTGTTGCTAATGCCAAGGTCTTGGGTCTGATTTCCATGAGATTTCAATGCAATGCTTTAAATTACAAAACAACTAGAGGACATTTACCTCCCAGATGACTTCTTGGTATAGGAAACATGTTTTACCACAGGAGCTTCCTCAAAATATGCCCAAAACTGAGTCAAACTTGCTATCACACTGATAAATGATGCAGTTAAACACTGGCATCTCAAACTCACAACATCTAATTCACCCCCCACATTTCAGAGGTTCATTACATGCTGTAGATTTAATGGCATTCTTAACTAAGATACCCGTAGAAGCATTTTCTTTCGGCCGTGTTCCTAAACCGTAAGAAAATGAGCCAGAAAAATCAATAGGTAAAGTAATTTCACTTCACTAGTGACTTCCAATCAAACACCAGCCCAAACAAAAACACTCAAGCACACTTTTCCCCCCCGATGCACAAGCCACGATATCACTTTTCTCCTGAATAAAACATGCGTCCCATTTAGATTCAGTTGGCTTCATCTTAGGGAGAGAGAGAGAGACAGAGAGAGAGAGAGAGATCTGGCCTGATGGGACGTAGAAAAGAAGCAACGTCTAGAAATAGTGTTGGCACAAAGAATCGACTTATTCATGGATAATTATGTCAATTATACAACTCTGAAATCCTGCTTCCTCTTTAGCTTAATAGCTTGCGACGAAGATGTCTGGTTGCATCCGAAATTCTCCACTTGAGAAAGTAAGTTCACAATCATAAACCAGCAACCAGCAGCTCAGCACCTGCCATGATGGGACTCCTCTCAATATGCTAATTAAGGAGACAAAAAGTTGAAGATTTGACAAGTAGAAGATGTCGAGAACACTTCTCGGTCACATAAGCTGGAGCATATATAGAAGAGACATCATTAATGCGAGCACACACATCCTAGCTGCACTTCAGACGTTTCCCTCTCTAAACTTCAGTGAAGAGAAAAGCAACTTTGATATCGGCTCAGCGGAGGAGCCATGTTTATATCGGATGAGTGGGCTACCATAATTTTCCTCGCCGGATCAATAATATTAATCAAAAAAGGGAACGAGGCTATGTTTGGACATGCAGAAACCCGATAAGCACGACTGCACCTGTGTTTCCACACACAGATCCCCGGCTCGGCGCTTGTCGCTTTCCTTTATCCACCCGGAAGGTTTTCTGTGTGTGACACATATTGACGTTTTCCATGCATACTGTCACCATGATAGATTTTCAGTCCTTTGCCATAACTCCCCGCAGTCCTGAACCTCACTGTTTCCATCAGTCTGTCTCTCTTTTCAACCTTCTTTCTTTCTCATACACACACAAATTGATCCAACACGTGCAGGAGAACCAAACGTCTACGGCAGTCAATCAATGCATCCTACCGTTGAATAACAAAGTCTAGCAAGTACGACTATTCCCACTCAGCATGAATAATTAAAGACGGCTACTTTTATGGACACAAGCTCTATATTTTCTTCTCTTACACTAGAATCAGCCTCTGAGCACAGCATGCTTTTCATACACCGTAATCAACAAACCAAATGCACTGCAGGCTCCAGAACAAATATCCTTTTTGATGTAAATCCTTAATTAGTAGACACTATACAATTCTGGCCTCCAGCTAGCCGTATCATAGCCTATATTTCAAAAATGTACTTAAGAATTTTTATGGTGCTTTCATTCAGGCACAACATAATCAATGAACAGGGACAGTAAAGTCTATTAGACCCAGCACGTCTATATAAAAATTAAAGATGTTTATTAAAAGGCCGCTCTGCGAAGAGAAACATTACCATAACATAAGGATGTAATTCAGGGTTGAAGGGACCAAATGGAATTATTTTGTCAATATGAAATCAAAATTGACCCTATTTACATTCTTGGTCTTTTTGTGTATGATCTTCAAACACCACATTCACTTTTTACAATCCAATATTAAATGTAATAATTTAGTCTATATGAAATAAACGATTTCCATTATGAGCATGGTTATTGGTACGTTATTTAAAATAAAATGTTTGTGTTCATAATCATCACTGTATTGTATCCAATAAATTCGGCCCAACATTTTTTGTCATTATATATGTATATAGACATATAGCCTATATGAGAAAAGATATAAATATATAACTCTTGTTAACTTAATCTTTTTATTATAAAGTTTTATGTATCTATTTATTTATTTTATTGTTATTATTTTACTTTTTGCACTGTCTAAACATTTCCACGGCCCCCTGGGGGTCCCTGAACACCACTTCAAAAATCCCTGTGCCAGAGCATATAGCCTATAGAAGAGCCATACATAACACACACACACACACACACACACACACACACACACACACACACACACACACACACACACAGGTTTCCATGGGGACTTTCCATAGACATAATGATTTTTTTTATACTGTCCAAACTGTATATTATATCCACCTATACTAACCCTATCCATCACAGAAAACTTTCTAACATTTATAAATGTTCAAAAAACATCATCTTGTATGATTATAGCTGCTTTCCTCATGGGAAGCAAAAAATGGCCCCACAAGGACAAGGATCTCGGGTATTGCCATCTTTGTGAGGACATTTTATGTCCTCATAATGTAGAGTTTACCAGGCCACATACACTCACACACACACAACCCGAATAGTGCGGATGACAATGTTCACGGAGGTTACAGCCGAGCCCGTGACGTCAAGCATTGTTGAAGATTATTTCTGAGGAAACTAACTAGTCAAATCCACCCTCTTCAATTGCTCTCTTTGAGAATTTTCTGAATGCCTCTTATTGTTCTTTGTCATTTCCTTCTCTCCTTTCATTTGAAAAGATTCCACAGAGGAGGAGATGCTCGCAGGGAAAAGACGAATTGCTGCAGCCCTCGAGAGCATAGAAATTAGCGCCGCTGAATGTAAATTACTGCCATTGTAAATGATGACAGAGGAGAGGCGACACCAGATAATATTTTTCTACTGTTCTCACTTCTGCTATTGAGCTACAGTAATAGAATCAGAGCTATTGTTTTATTTGTGATTAGAAGCACAGTTTTAGACGGTAAAACGGCGAGTCTGTTCAGTGATATTGAGAAGTTGTTCATTCAATCCAACCCACCCAATAGTATCCACTCTTACTGTGTTGCTTCTCTTTTCTCCAAATATTTCGAACAATTGATCCATGTTGCACCTCAGCTTTAATTCTAAAGGGAAACTAGAGGAAGAGGCAGAGTATTTAAAATGTTTCATGAGGACTGAATGTCTCTTTTCAAACGATATGCAACTTTTTTTTTGAAGACTTTCATCTATAAGTTTCAGGTCCTGTGTAACAGCGCCACCTGTTGACATTTTCCTAAAGAACACTGTTTATTACATAGGCCTACATCACATTCAAAGAATAATTCATCTAAAGTTGCAAATTAGTCACTATCCATGTTAGGTAAGTTACTTCAACAGTGTAATTAGATTACTGTGCTAATTACTCTTTCTAAAATGTATCGCATTAATTTCATATCAACCTCGACCAGATGAACAATACAAGGATAGACATGAAACTGCTCTTAATTCTTTCAAATAAATAATATAAAATTGCATTAATTATTCTCGAACTGACCTAAGAGAGGTTACATTAAAACATACATTTTAACATTTGACGTTAAAATTTGATGTTAAATCCTAAAATGTTTTCAAATGGAATAGTTCTGTAGTCTAGACAGTACTTAATTAAATTACATCAGACGTAACTGTGGATGGATCGTTGAATGTAAATGCATCTGAAGGCTGATTAAATACATAAATCTGTTAGTTTTGCACACTTGTATAACAGATTAAAAACTACATTACAAAAAAACAACAATATGACATCAGAAATAGTGCATACTTTATTAATATATTTGTAGATTTCGTACAGAACATAGTGAAATTTATTTAAAAGCTGCCAACAAGCGTATTAATACATATTTTGCCAAAATGCGTCATTCTGTGAATGCAGGCTGTGATGAATTCATAAGCTAGTTTTGCTATAGGTCTAAATATTGCTGTAAAGTAAAATGAAATGACTGTAATTAAAGAGCATTTAAAAAAAAGTAACAAATAAAATCAGCACATACTGTAGCTAAATGCACAAACACACAAAATATAATGTATAGAGTAGAAATGTAGTGAGGTTTTTTAAAATGTCTTTCATACTTAAAAATAGATGAAATCAACCGTTACAAGGACAGTCAAATCATGTTTAAGTTCAGTCGATTGTTACATAAATCAAAAGCAATTGCTGTCGATGTAAATAACAAAACACGAGGGGTGAGTTCATTATATTTGAAGAGTATAAAAAGCATTTTTTCTCCAGAAAAATAAGGCAGGCGTGTCATAAAACTAAACGTATAAAACGAAATGAAAAAGACAAGGATGTTATGATGCACGACAGTCAACAGTTCATAAACCTCTTAGAAGAAATACAAGTGGTGTATTTTATTGCATATTTCGAGAACACAGCAAGGGCTTTAATAAAGCACGATCATTTAAGTTGAGAAGGAGATTACACAGCCTGAGCACTTTGTTCAGTCGAGCGAAGAGTTTGGTTTAGAGGTTGTCGTGTTCCTCCAGACTCATTACATCATGCATTAACTTTTGATCCCCTGTCTGACAGAAATATGTGAGGCTTGAGCATACATTAAATATCAAATACAACTCTTAGATCAATAGATCAAAGTCGGACCCAGGGTCAGACACAGGAAGGGTTTCAGCCTTGAGAAAAAGTTCTGTGGCATTGCATACGAGGAAACAAATGTCAAAAACATGCTCTGAACAGTGTGACTACAACTAGCATTATCTTCATAAACATGCAAGTACATATATATCAATAAACAATATAAAAGTATTTGGTTTTGGTTGCATTGTGTTAAGAAACAAGAACAATCTGTTGGAACGAGACCAAAGAAAATCTGCTGGCTACTTTCCATCATAGAACGATAAAGTAAGACACAAGTGAAAACTAATCCGAAATGAAATGCGGTCCAGATTTTGTTTGGTCTCCATTCATTCTTAAAGCACCAAAGATGGCGAGGAGATCTACTTGCGGCCCAAGGTCTCTGCAAGCTTCTTGAGTCTCTTCTTCAGCTCCAGAGGAAACTTCTCGTAACACTTCTTACACACTGGCTTCATGTCGAACTCCACAAACTTGTTCCTAAAAACACAAATCTTGCTTTTAGGAACGTGCTTTCTAACACGTTTAGGCCAGACACATATAATATGCAAGTATGCAACCCATTTCATTTAATTACAGTGCTCTTTATGTGTTTTTTATTGTTCATTAAAACTATTCAAAATAACAATTCAAAATATTAAACCATATAATAGAATATAAACAATACTATTATATAGTACAATAATAAATAACACTGTATTATATACATGATATAGTGTTTCAGCAGTTGCATAAATTCATTTGCATTATATGTGCATATTTTATGTAAAAACTTTGAGGGCAATGGGTCTATGAATGACCAAAAAAATGGGGGGAAAAAAACATCAATATGATGATGAATATCAAAAATATGATAATGCTGAACTGAAAAATGAACACTGGAAAACAGGGATGCACCGGCATTCAAATTCTGGCTGACACTGATAATTATTCTGATGTTATGGCTAATAACCAATAAAAAAATTTTTTTAATGTAATAAATAAATAAATAAATAAAACATTAATAAAACAATAAAAACATTGCAACAATTGATGTTAGGCATCACATTATAGAATGAAACATACAGAATTAAAAAGTTATATAAATTTTGAAGTTTGCTGAAGATTACATTCCAGTGTTATTAAATGATTCATATTTTTAAAGTTTAAATTAAAGTTGACAGTATAGGTAGATTTTCCATCTAAATTAAGGTAAAAAAATTAAAAATATGCATGCACAATTAAATATCCAATACTGACTGAAGCTCTTAAGAAAAACAGTATCAGCCGATAACTGACATGTCCATCCCTACAGGAAAACATTTTTGAAAGGAATACATAAAAGACACTAAATAAACGGTGAGGTTGAAAACACTAACCAATGATAAAGAACGAGTGAAGCAGATGAGCATGAAGAAGGAAAAAGAGAGAAAAGGGTTACAGACAGACGGCGATGGCTTTCTTTCGGCGTTCGCGAGAGTCGCGTTCACGTTTCGCCAAGCGCCGTTTCAGCTCTTCCGGCAGGCGTTCGTAACACTGTTTACACACTGGCTTCAGGTCCACCTCCACAAATCTGTCCCTGCAGGGCCACCGTCAGGCACAGTGAGGGACGAAAGAGGAGAAACAGGCGAAAAGGAGGGGAAATTGGATGGAAAATTGGGTTTGAAGTGGGAGAGAGGAAGAGAAATGGAATGTGGGAGCATTTTGAGAGCGGAGGAGAGAATTGAAGGAGACAGAAGTAGAGAATACAAGAGTTAGCAGGACAGAAAGGTTAGTTATGATCCTAACTTCACAGCACCCGGGAGACTCAATTTAAAGACACTTCTGAACAAATTTAAACAGAGCTAGCGAAAAGCCACAAACAGAAAAAGGAAAGTGGGGTAGATTGTGATATCGGATGAGTTTGTGTGTGTAAAATCACTTACTTGAGAGTGAGCTTGGTGTTACAGGTCGAGCACGAGAAGCAATTCACACACCAAGCCTTGTTCAGAGCCGACACCACTGAGAGAAAACACAAAAGCATCTTAACAACTCACAACAGCAGTTCCAGTAGCCATAACTACTGCACTACAAAGCATTATTAGTTTTTGCTATTATATAAAAACTGAAGCTTTAAAGGTTGAGAACTAAATGTCAATATCATGTTCAAGTAAACAGCAATTACCGTCTCCTTCGATCACACGGTTGCAATGGTAACAAACATCACCAAAGAGCTGCACAACAGACACAACACACACTCGCATTAAAAGCTAAAAGTTTCATTATCCATAATGTTTATAAATAATAGATTTTTGGGGGGGAACAAAAGAGGCTTTGAAAGAGGAGTCAGGCCTGCGTCACCTGGTTGTAGTGAGTCTCGCAGTAAGCAAGACCTTTTCTCTCGTAATGACGGTGTCCCAGGAAAGGCTTCTCGCATTTGGCACAGACAAAATGCTGCAAACACACACAAATATACAAGCTGTCAGTGTGAAGCTCAAATATAAACTACCATTCAAAAGTTTGAGGTAAGACTTTTGCTCAAGTCTTAAGCTCACCAATGCTGAATTTATTTAATTTAATAAAACATACATATAAATATAAGGCATATAAAATCTAAAACAGTAATACTGTAAAATATTATTTGTAATACATTTTTTAAAGCTGAATTTTCAGCATCATTTCTCCAGTCAACAGTTTCGCATGATCCTTCAGAAATCCTTTTTGAAACATTTGTAACATTATAGATGTCACTTTTGATCAATTTAGCGCATCCTTCCTGAATAAAAGTATTAATATCTTTTTTAAAAATCCCACTGACCCCTAACTGTATGATTGAACAGTAGTGTATGATAGAAGAGATCTAATGTGACCAATTCAGTGTCAGAGGCAGTGTCGAATCACACAGCGGACACCTCATGCACACGCACATTGAAAAAAAGATTGGTATAATATTGTCTTAATTGGTCAAAATTAAATAGATATTATTCAATTCAGTATAGGGTTGTCACAATTTCAACATTTCAGGAGTCAAAAATAATATGCTAATCGTTTTTTAATATGCTGAACACACTCCTTTAAATAAACAATTAAAAATGAATTAAAAAATATTAAAACAACATGAAGCCTATTTCTCTATTTTTTCAAGCAATTATTCAAGTAAACAGTCAGTAATAAACAAATTACAAGCAATAGAACAAATTAAACAAACAGAACAAAGAAATAGAACAAATTAAATAAAAGCAGCTTGAAGCTTATTACAGTCTTGAAATACCACTAATAAAATACTAACTGAAATATCACTAGTAAAATGACCCCCGACATGATTGTAAAGCGCTTTGGGTGTACAGTAGTACATATGAAAGCACTATATAAATGCCTCATTCATTCATTCATTACTAATAAAATATCTCTTTTAATTTTTTTACTACATATTATATAAAAAACATTAATATTGATCTGATGCATTTTGCAGTTTGACTGTGTGCTTCTCCTTTTCTACTATATAATTGTTTGATTTATATTACAAATATCATATGTGGCAGGAAAGAAAGGCCTCATGGACACCCGATATCCCATTCCCAGATCCGCTTACATACATCTAAGACGTTACTTATGATGTTTGCATTGATACCTAGTCAAGGCTGGCATTTTGACCCGAAACAGTTTTCCGTTTTATTTTGTTTATTAACTAGCATCCCTGATTAAAAACATATTCAGCTACATCCATGAATTGTGCTAGAAATTTGTCACTGTGTTGAATATTTTATTTGCTTAAAATAAAAAAAGAAAGCACACGAACCTCGACGTGCCACTGTTTGCCCATGGCATTGACCACACGGCCCTCGATTGGACGCCTGCACGCTCCACAGATCGGCACACCCATCTTATCATGGCAGGGGAGGCAGTAGAGTTCACCTTTCAGCTCGCGAGCATCCGCAGTCAGCTCCTTACTGTAAAACACACAACCTCCAAATCACATCACTTTCAGTAAGTGGACACAGCAGAGGAGTCACTTGGTGCCGTACTGACCCGCAGTTGCTGCAGTTGAAGTGATCGGGATGGTAGGGGTCATTTTTGAAAATAAGGGGGTTTTCCTCAATGATGGCGTGACACTTCTGACAGATGTACTTCCCGAGGCCCCGAGCTTTCTCGCGGTTATGACACGGACGACAGAGATGGCTGGAAAACACAGACATGCACATCAGCCAATCAGAACACACGGACAGCAACTTTCTGATTATTTGTATTTACATGCATCAATTTGGCCCCGTACACAATCAGAGCTAAAGAACATCTCAAAGGGATGACTAAGGCTGGTAGGACTACAAAAATTGTGTATTAAAGAAACAAAACTGCTCATGAGAATAAAAATATTTAATTAAAGGATTAGTTCACTTCAATATAAATCCTGTCATCATTCACTCACCCTCAATTTGTTTCAAACCTGTATGAATTTCTTTCTTCTGCTGAACACCAAAGATATTTTGAAGAATGTCGGTAACAGTTGATGGACCCCATTGACTTCCACTGTATTTTTTTTTCCTACTATGGAAGTCAATGGGGTCCATCAACTGTCTGGTTACCGACATTCTTCAAAAGTAATGAGTAAATGACATAATTTTCATTTCGAAGTGAACTACTCTTTTAATGAAATCATAATTTCATCAGTGGGCTGATACTAGACCAGTTTTCACATCAAACTGAACGTATGGAGCCTGTCAATCACATGCTCACGGTCATCCCTCATTGGCTATAAACTCACCGGCCGGCGTTCTTGACGAATCCAACATCGGCGAGCACGGCTTGGCAGATATCACAGCAGAAACAGTCAGGGTGCCAGCTGTTATTCATGGCCTTAATCACACGCCCAATTATAAATTCTCCTGTGGGAATATGAGGGACACAATTCACAATTAGCACAGTCAATAACATCACCTGTTCGAGTGTTTATGCATGTGCGTCTCTTACCACATTGGTGACAACAGGGAGCAAACAACATCTGGAAATCATGCTCACAGTATTTCCTTCCCTCAAACTATGGACAAAAGAGAGAAAAAATTAAACATAACACATCGGCTCTGGTGGGAATATGTCTCAAAGTCAATCAACTGCAAATTCTGAATTCAACTAGTAGACAAAACATACTGTAACTTCAAGATCTCAACACTTCACCCAGTTCAAAAAAAAATATTTACTAAATTTAAAACTTAAGGATCAGAGAGAGGGTGGGAAAAAAGTTATTTCATATATATATATATATAATTTGTTTTTATTATTATTATTTATAACAAATATTTAATATTAGATCTTATATCTGTTTGTTCCAGAAAAACCCATTATACAACAAATCTAACATTTTAATTCGACCTCCAGAACTTTCTTTAATTTAATAAAAAACAAAACAAAAGAAATGTAGGATATCACCGCTATAACCAGTAGGCTTCAAGATTAAATGCTACATGACAGGTTTAATGGAAGTACCTCGTAAAAGAGTCCTTCAGGAAACTGCTGGAAGCACTGGGCGCAGACGAAGCACTGTTCGTGATACAGCTCGCCATTGCTGTTGACAATTTTCTCCGCCGGGGCAAAGCCGCTTTTACACCGTTCGCACGAGGCGTTTGCCAGGGCATTGGCCATGTTGCTGTTAGAAACAGATCAATGTCAGGAGAAACAATCAGCAGCGTCTATGAACAGCTTTGATTTATCTATGGTAACAAACAAATGTATATGCAAGAATCACACTACTAACAAATGTTTGACGTCACAAACATGGGGGTTTAAAGAAATTTCTACTTTTATTCATCAAGAATGCATTGAATTGATCAAAGTGTCAGAATAGATGTTTATAATGTTGTTACAAAAGATTTCTATTCTGAATTCTGAAAAAAATGTAATTACAAAAATAATAATTTTCAACAAAAATATCAAGCAGCACAATTTTTTTTCCAACATAATAATAAGAAATGTTTCTTGAGCAGCAAATCAGCATATTAGAATGATTTCTGAAGGATCATGTGACACTGAAGAGTGAAGACTGGAGTAATGATGCTGAAAATTCAGCTTTGCATCACAGGAATAAATTACATTTTTAAATATATTCAAATATAAAAGTGTTATTTTAAATTGTAAAAAATGTTTCACTATATTACTGTTTTTGATTTTAAAAAATGCTTCTTACCGACCCTAAACGTTTAAATGGAATTGTATATAACTTCATTCATTCACTAATATATTGGCCAGGTAAATTAGCTGATAAATGCTGGCATTTAATTTCCTCAATTTTGCATGTGTCTTTAATATTATTAAATTGTGTTACATCTGTATCAGTATCATATCATCATTTGCTCTCCTGCTCTCGAGAGTGATTCAAGATGATGTTTCTCTAAACAAAAGTCCCATGATGTAGTCTTGTCTGGCACTTTGCGAGATATTAAGTTACACCGTTTAGGAGCGACCGGGCAAGACTTCAACCAATGTTTACATCACACAAACAGAATTAGCCTGTCGTGGCCTGTGGTCACTGCCAGACAAGATCCCAAATGACTCAGTGATTCCCTGCACAGACATCTCTCCTCTGACATCACAGGTCATGTGGCTATTAGAGGATGGATCGTCTTTACAGCTTCCCCACACTCCCTTCACAGCGTTAAAGCAGACTGACTATTCCAAGGACACATTTCCTAATATGGTGCTTTGAAAAGAAAAGACCTGCTTGTGTACCAACACACTGTAGATGTAAAAATAGATCATTTGTGTGTTTAAGAGATGGAGACTGTTTTATGTCAGGTCTTATCATATGCAAGAGCTCACAGAACAACAGTGGAGGTCTCACACTACTGTGTGAGGAAGCTGGAGCTGTGCCATCTGTGTGTGTGTGTGTGTGTGTGTGTGTGTGTGTGTGTGTGTGTGTGTGTGTGTGTGTGTGTGTGTGTGTGTGTGTGTGTGTGTGTGTGTGTGTGTGTGTGTGTGTGTGTGTGTGTGTGTGTTCTGGAAGTATGACGACACATTCCCAGTTTATCCAACATGCATTTAGGAAGAATATACTATGTGGCATACAAAGTTTCAAAAATAAATGTTTTGGGTAACATTTTGCATTAAGGTTTTATTTTTTAACATTATTTAACAGCATTTGTTAATCTTAGTCAATGGTAATTTCAACATTTACTAATGCATTTTTTTTTTTATATGTATTTTTAACATTAGTTAATGTACTTGCATGTGACCTAACATTAACAAACAATGAACAAAGATAATACATGCCTCAAAAATATATTGTTCATTGTTAGTTTATGTTTGCAAATGAGACCTTACTGTAAAGTGTTACCAATTTATTCAACTTCTCTATGAAGTATTTCACTAGTGTTCTTAGACCTAGAAATAAGTCTCTTATGCTCAATCAAGGCTGTGGTTATTTGATCAAAAATACAGTAATATTGTGATTGTGAAATATTATTACAATTTAAGAATAACTCGACCTGTCACGCGATCCTTCTAATCATTCTAATATGCTGAATTTGCTGCTTATTAAGAAACATTTCTAATTATTATCAAGGTTGAAAACAGTTGTGTTGCTCAATATCTTTAAGGAAACTGATAAATTTTTTCAGAATTCTTTGATGAATAGAAAGTTAAAAGAACAGCATTTATTCGAAATATATAGATCTTTTGCAACATTACAAATGTCTTCAAATTGAATGTGTAAATAATTCCATCCCTTAACACTATTAAGACATGATAATTGTCAGTTTTTAAGGAGCTCAGGATCATCTCAGGAAGCAGATTACATCCATGTTTTCCCAAAAGATCTGATAGTCTGTGGGAGCATACAGATCAGGAATGTTTGGGAATTTGGTCTCCAGAAAAGCAAAACGTCAAAAGCACAGACATCACAAAACATCTGAGAAAGCATTTGAAGGATGAGGAGCACATAGCAGCACTCCAGAAATACTATGAATTTTAATAAATAAATTATAAATAAAATTCATGTTATTTGTTAACTTATATCAACGTATGCTATTATATAGACCGTTAACTGCAGTATGATAGGGCTTGTCTAAACATTTGTGGTGTGTTGAATGTCTTTCCAGCTCAGTGTGTTGAATGTCTTTCCAGCTCAGTGTGTGTGTGTGTGTGTGTGTGTGTGTGTGTGTGTGTGTGTGTGTGTGTGTGTGTGTGTGTGTGTCCCAGAAAAACTCAACTAGGGAGGCTAATTAGCTTAGCATCCGCCCTTATCTAGCAACCCATACCATTTTAGTTATTCTCTCTATATAAAACAAAGATTTAACACTAAACGTTACAGTTTAACAGTAATTAAAGAGATAGGGTGGGGGGGGGGGAAAGAAAGAAGAAAAGTAATAAAGTAAACAATAAAACTGTTAGATATCAGCTGCATCTCTGGCTAGAGAGGAAGATTTATCTATAACATATTTTTAAAAAATCTATTTCAAACATCGTAACGTTACCTGCCCGTCATCTCTGCCACCCCCAGCATCCCCTACAGCACGACTTATCCTGAGAGACGATTCAGATTTTATTCGACAACATAAACGCCCCTCAGATCTGTTGCTTTTCCACTTTTTCCCTTCACTCTAAGATAAAGATGTTTTCCTGAAAAACAGACTATCCACTCAGCTCGCTTTTCCGGGTTAGATCACGTGCTGCTCGGCTAGACTTCTGATTGGATGATTGCATGAATCAGTTACTCTGCTATGCAGAACTTAGAAATATTGGGTTCAATAACATAACATAACATAACATAACATAACATAACATAACATAACATAACATAACATAACATAACATAACATAATAGTCTTTCTTCAAATAATCAATATCAGAAATAATCAAGCGTACGAAGTATGATAAATACATTAGATTTTATATAACGGTCACTCAGAAATAGTTATTTTGTTAAGTTGCAACACACACACAAAAAAAATTTAAGTCCTCTATAAAATGCACATATATTTGATATATATTAATTTTAAATTAGTTTATTAATATACAGTTTATTTAAAAATCAAAAAAAATATTTGAACAGCATTAAGGAATTTCGGTTTTTGCGCCCTCTTGTGGTGATTTTGCGCTGTTGCTAAAAAGTAGTGAAGGCGCTGGGAGAGAGTGGACAGGCTAGATTACAGGATAGAATTGAGCTACACACTTCTCTGACGTCAACACTGTTTAGCGCGTTCTATCAAACAGAGACTTATATGGCAATTGATGCGGGTAAGCCATAAAATCCTCTAATTCAAAGTAAGAATCCTCAGCCTACGGTTCAGTAAACTACTCCAGTCTTAACTGAATAGGAAAGACAGTTCTATTTTGGCAAATACACAGAGATATGTAGCGTTCCACATAAATTACAAAAAGTTAAGTTTTGAAAATGTATTATGCCACATATCCACCACACGAGGGCACTGTTGCAAAAATGAAGACAAAAATAACTTGGACACAGTTAATGTGAGGAAATACACAACATGTGGTTACTCTGCAAGTACAACCTGCTGTGTGCTGTGAACTATAGGTGAGCTGAAGCATCAATTAATCATTAAGTCACAAATCTATCTATCTATCTATCTATCTATCTATCTATCTATCTATCTATCTATCTTCACAAGAATAAGATCCAATAAAACATACAATTATACAAACAATGCATTAATGAAAGTGAAATACAGACAAAGAGAAAATACCAAATAAAAGCATAATATCAAAAGTTCAACAAGTAAATAGACAAATATAATAATTTCTAAATATTTTGATAAAAGGTACCCTAAAAAAATAAGCTTTAAGGGACGATTTAAAAACACTAAGGTATTATGCTTGGCTAATCTCAGCAGGCAGAAAATTCCAAAGTTCTGGAGCAATTGATGAAAAGGCCCTATCACCCATAGATTTTAAGCGAGTAAGCGGAACAACTAAAAGGGCAGCTTCAGAGGAGCGGAGATCACGCACTGGTGTGCAAGCGGTTAAAAGCTCAGAGAGATAATGAGGTGCCAATCCATGCAAAGCCAAGAAAATTTACCATGAGAATTTTTAAATCAGCATGGAATCTGACAGGAAGCCAGTGTAAAGTCTCCAAGACAGGAGTGATGTGATCCCTTGTCCTGTTTCCAGACAGGTTTCGAGCGGCTGAATTTGGACTCTACTGTAATTTATTTTTAGGGTAGCTTTTGAAACCCCGGCCAGCAAACCATTGCAATAATAAATGCGGGAAAATACAAAGATGTTAATTAACTTTTCAGCCACCAGGGATGACAACATAGGACACAATCTGGTAATATTTTTTAAGATGAAAAGATTATGTTCTGACAATGTTCTGAACATGAGGAACAAATGTTAAATGAGCATCAAATATCACCCCCAAATTGTTTTATTTTGTTTGAAATTCAAGTGTAGTGTCATACACTTAAAGTTAAAGACCCAGCCTTACACAGCTGGTGGGATGAACCACCGTCGGTGGAATTTCCAGACATCCATTTTTTATTCTCAGAAATACATTGAGAAAGAAAAGACACAGGCACATTAACATCAAGTTTTGAATGTATATAAACCTGGGTGGCATCTGCATAAAAGTGAAAGTTGAGACCAAGTGATCTTAAAAGTTGGCCAAGAGGAAAAATGAAGATGCTAAAAAGCAAAGGGCCCAAGATTGATCCCTGAGGAACACCAGACTGCACCACATAGTATCAGACCTGCAACCACCCATAGTGACAAACTGCTTTTGATCTGAAAAATAGGACTTAAACCAGCTTAATGCAGTATCAGAAACACCAAAGACTAAACAAGTAAGTCAAATTGAGTGATCAACAGTGTAGTCGAAAGCGGCACTAACATCAAGAAGAATCAAAATAGAAAGACAGACAGAATCAGAAGTGATTAACAATCTAGCTAGCAAAAAGTTGTCTATTAGACGTTAAAGAGACGTAAATCTTCAACATCTACTGTAATTATGACTTTTCAACGTTGAAAACAGGTCGATCTTCAACGTCTTGATGGAATATGTAAAACTCGTTAAATTTATTTGAGATAATAATGAACATGGTTTGGGAGTTTGTTTTTCTCCGTTATTTTAACCGGTATAACAGACTTATCCTGTCTTAGATGATCAGTTGAAAACACGTAGTGAAACAGTCCGGCCGAAACTACTTAGTTGAAATCACATCGTAAACCAGTCCAAGGCGGACTGACTTATTTTCAACCATATTTCAACGTTGAAAGATGGTAATTGTTTACTGGGAAGTCATTAGTGACCTTAACTAATGCTGTTTATCTATCTATCTATCTATCTATCTATCTATCTATCTATCTATCTGTCTATCTCTGTCTGTCTGTCTATCTGTCTGTCTGTCTGTCTGTCTGTCTGTCTGTCTATCTATCTGCATGTATATGTATAATATGTATGTATGTATAATATATATTAGGGTCTAATAATAATGTTTTGGTATTTTTACCAAAACATTTGCTTATTGGTACCCTAAATTTACACATAGGCCTAGTATTTTGAAAAAAGCCTTAGTCATGATTTTTGAAGGTGATATGTGCATTGTTAGCAGTTCACAAAAAGATGGCATCTCTTGCATCTTCAGCAACAGTCGGTCAAGGTGATAAACAGAAACAGCAGTTGATTGGCTGCTTCAGAGAGAGAGAGCACCATTGTTTATTAATGTGCTGGATAAAGAGCAGCCGTGTCTAATCTTTCTGTGATGCTTTCTAAGCTATAATCATGTAGACAGAAAAGCTGTTACTGGATTTTGTGTCTCTTTTAAACATTATAATTTTTTTGGCCTCTGTTTTTGCCCTTTAGTCTGAATTCATCACCCCCCTGGTGTCGTTGTCATGGAGACCCATGGATGCACAAAAGTACATCTGAAGTACTGTGTAAGAGAAATGCACGATTCCCTGATTCACATTCAGAGTTACATAAAGATGGTATAATAACCAGCAGGCCTATGGATGATCAAACATGAATATATGATATGAAATAAACAGATTCATAACACTGTTTATCTTCATATTACACAGATTTGTGTGTGTGAACACATGAACCAGTGTCTATATTATGTTTTTTCCAGATCTCGAATCAAATCTACAAATCTAGATCTAAATCACTCATTTATCTTTTTATTAAAAGGGCAAATGTTTCCACGCAAAATGCTGTGAATATCTGAACGGGATTTACTTTTGACATTGCAAATTACCTATGAGAGGTGTAAAAATGTAACTAAAGACATGAATAGAAGTGTAATACTCCACTCATAGAGGGCTGTGAGGCTTTGAGCAGAATAGGAGATCAATGGACTGTGAATGGCTCAGGTCTCAAGGACAAAGAGAAGTCCATTCGTTGAATGAGATGCTGAGTTCTCTGTGAAAAGTTTGTTCTTCATTTGCACTTCAAATAACACACTTATTCTCAAACGAGCCACATACACTGTCACAAATTAAAGGGGACATATCATGCTAAATGCACTTTTTTAGCCCTTAAATGCATTTTGTTGTATATTTGGAGTGTTTAGAAGTACAGAAAAGATGAAATTATTCTCTTCAGGTGCTTCGTTGATATCTTTATATTCTGTTTTGGTCATATTTTTCAACCGGTTCAGATTTTTCTGTTATCTATGACGTTTTTTGAACTATCACGTCACAGTATTTGCAGCGGAACTGCCAAATAAGGACATTGACTTCCGGCCCAACACTTCGAGCAATCCGCCATTATTATTTCTCGCTGCAATTTTGTAGTCCAAGCTAAAGGATGCAGAAGTTACGAGAGGGTAAGTTAAAATGTTCGGTTGTTGGATGTAGTAACCCACACGCTTCATTACACCGTCTAATTTAGATGAACTGCCGCGCTTGTGACAGGAGCATGTTTAACTGAAAGAACGAGCAGAGAGAGAGACCCGGTCGCGCGCGCGCTCACTCTCTCTCTTCAGAGCCAGGCGAAAGTGTAAACAAGACATCACCGTCTCCAAACTAGACGCTGTCTTGCTCTCTCTCCCTCGGACATATTAATCAAAATAAATCGACACGGTGGTAAAAGGTCGGAAGACCAAAGTTTCATGTGTAAATACAGTACACACCATTGCGATACATCCATATGAAGACGTTGTTCTGCAGGTTCGTCGTCTTCATTTTCATCTCGCTCCGGCTCTGGCTCGAACATGTAAGGCTGGCTGGACAAGTCTTCCGTTGTTGACATTTTGTTAATAACGTGTGAATAAAAGTTCTCTTTCATCATCTCGTTTCGAGATCCACCTATGGGAAGGGCATCCGTACCTGACCTCTGCAGAAGCATCCAATTGCACCAAGTCTGGCTAGACAGACAGAAGCGCGCAGCCAATGCCAGGTAAGGCCACACCCCCTTACCTAAGGCATATAGCTGTCAGGCGCGCTGCTATTCCTCAGTTGACATTCGCTTCTCGCGATCTCTGCACTGACACAGTTCGGTTGGATTAACGTTACGCTGCTCACTTTCGAGTCTTCAGGAGGACATATCGCCAGATCAGCCTCCGCCAGACGTGAGTGACAGTCGTTTCTTCAGCCTATCCGCTGTGTTTTTTGCATCCGGAGCCGCCCGCGCTCTCGCTGTCCTTCACCTGCTCCTCCTTACATGGCTGCCCGCCACGGATTTTTCCGAGTTCTTCACCGCTAGCCCACCCATGGCTATGTGACCGTCTAAACAGCCGCTTCTCCGGGGAACAGCCTATCACGACGAGCCTGCCCGGCCGCGTGTGGTGCTCTAATAATCGCCGCTAAGGACCCTCTCGTTCTGCGCTGTTTGCTTGAGCTTAACACGCTCAAGAAGCTTTGGAGAACCCGGAGAATTGCGGTCATTGTAATTGCTGCACGTAGCTTTTTACTAAGCCGGCTTTTAGTTGCACGACCCAGCGCGCCGTGCTCTGCCTTTCTGACTCGGATGGGGGACACGGTGATGATGACGCACTACCGGGGGACTCCCGGAGCGCCACCTCTCTAAATATTTGAGCTGAGATCAGCCCAATCCGCATTCCCTGAAGAGGACATCTTCGCGGGAAAACCTCACTCTCGTTGACGAACCGGCCGGTTCCGGCGACGGGGATGACGCGGTCCTTTTAGCGTTCCCTAGGCTAGCGCTCACGCGGCTTTGCCTCAGTCCATCCTCCTGGAAGTTTGTGAGCGAGCGGCCGTTCGTCTCAACATTGTGTGGCCAGCTCCACAGAGCGCCACCGACCAGGATAGGAATATTTACGACGGGTAAGCGCTGAGACCACCGCCCAGTCTGAGGAAACAACTCTTAAAACTGGAGCGTCCCGCTAGACTGTTAACACGGTCTCACGGGCCTTGATGTGTTACGATTACGTGTTGAGGCTTTCAATTTATGCCTTCCTAGGAAGGCGGCCCCGAACGCAAGCGGCCTGCCTGTTGTTCGACCGTTGGGAGTATCGAGCCCGCGTTCACGGGCCACGAGGACGTTTAGTGGACGTTGTGTGTGTGTACCCCCCCAAGCGGGGCTGTCGTGAGGAAAAGTACGTAGCAGTGTTACCACACTGCACGCACTTGGTTCCCCTCACCCAGTTATTAAAGGCTTCGGCCCCAGTGTTTCCCAACACAAAACACACACATTACTAAACAACACATTTAACAAACGAATCAAATGAATTCGTGCAGATTTATATATCTGCCAACATAGAGAGCAAATCTCTCTGATCCCATGCATGTCGCCCTGAGTCCGTCCACAAGAGGGCTCCATTGCCTCACAAATCAACTAGCTGGGCTCACACAGCTCAGTTGCGGCTGCCCAGCCATGTGTTTTTAGTGGACGTTGTGTGTGGAAGGCTTCGGCCCCTGTGTTCCCCAACACAAAACACACACATAACTAAATAACACTTTAAAACAAACGAATTAAATAAATCCGTTACAGAGAGAGTATCTCTCTCCGGGGATATTATTTTTCTGCCTGCAGTGTGTTTTTAGTGGACGTTGTGTGTGGAAGGCTTCGGCCCCTGTGTTCCCCAACACAAAACACACACATAACTAAATAACACTTTAAAACATACAAATTAAATAAATCCGTTACAGAGAGAATATCTCACTCCGCGGATATTATTTTTCTGCCTGCACTTAAGACTGCCCAGTTCATGTGTTCAGGAGATATGTGTGTTTTCCGCCCACTTTCAGGCCTTGTGAGGGAAAGTTTAGCACAGTGGACACCACACTATGTTCCCCTCACTCTGTCAATAAAGGCTCCGGCCCCAGTGTTTGCCCAACACAAAACACACAAAGTTACGAATCAAATGAATTCGTTTTGGAGAGAAGACCTCTCTCCGCAGAGAAAACTTCTCACTGCAGAGGGAGGAAATCCCTCCGAACCCCTGCATGTCGCCTCTAGTGTGCCCACTAGATGGCGACTTTGCATCACGAATGAACCAGCTGGGCCCATACACCCCCGCTCCGGCCCGAGCGGGGGCGCTCTCGAGTCACGAAGCGGCTTGGCAAGCCATTTCAGCGCCCGAGTGGGTTTTGCGTACCGTAACCTAGGGTTACAGGCTGCAGTTTGCAATAAAACCTCCACTTTTCAACGGCGTTCTCTCTTCTCACACAGAAGAAAATGCCTCACACATTCTGAAAGAGGAAATTTCCTCCCTCCTAAACAAGGGAGCGATTCAGATGGTGCCACCCAATCTTATAAACCATGGTTTTTATTCCTGGTATTTTTATGTTTCCAAAAGGCGTGGTGCCCCCCGCCCTATATGGACCTTCGAATGTTGAACAAACATTTGAGGAAATACAATTTCAGAATGTGACACAAGGCTCTCTCGCCCGTGCCATTAAGCAGAACGACTGGTTCACATCAGTCGATCTGAAAGATGCTTTCTTTCACATAAGTATCTACCCTCCACACAGGAAATATCTTCGTCTCGCCTACCAAGGCATTTGTTACGAATTCACAGTTCTTCCGTTCGGGCAAAATTTGAGTCCCCGAACTTTCTGTCTGTGTGCGGAGGCGGGCGTGGCGCCCCTGAGACTATCAGGGCTGAGAATTCTGAATTACATATACGATTGGTTCATCATAGCCAAATCGAAGGAGAAGGTGTCGCTGGACACCGGCCGGGTGCTCGCGCACATCACATCCCTCGTGTTCAAGGTGAATGCGAGCAAAAACAATCTGACTCCCAGTCAGAATGTCTTTTTCCTGGGCTTGGAATTGAACTCAGTCTCCTTGCGAGCGCGTCTCTCTCAAGAGCGTGTTCGCTCTCTGATGAACTGTCTGTCTCAGTTCAGAGAAGGGGCGAGAGTACAATATCGCACATGCCTCAGGCTGCAGGGTCTCATGGCTTCATCTATCCAAGTTGTGCCGTTGGGTCTCCTGAGAATGAGAGCGTTCACGAAATGGGTTTTGTCACTACATTTCAGCCCGATTCGCGATCTCTGCCGCTCGGTAACAGTGACGCGCGCCTGCTCGGCGGCCCTGCGCCATTGGGAGAGCGAGAACTTTACGCTCGGGGAACCCCCTTGGGACGGTTACGATGCGGAAAGTTGTGACGACAGATGCGTCCTTAACAGGCTGGGGAACCACCCAGGAAGGCAGAATGGTGAACGGTCTGTGGCTGAGCAGACTACGTTCAGCGCACATTAACTATTTAGAGCTTTTACCATTTGGAAAGCTCTGAATCATTTTCTGCCTCGCCTGCAGGGACATCCCGTTCTAGTACGGTGCGATAATACCACGGCAGTGGCTTATATCAACCGTCAGGGCGGCATGCGCTCGTCGAAACTCCACGCTCTAGCTTACAGGCTGTTGGTGTGGAGCAGACAGGTTTTTCTGTCATTACGCGTGACTCATGTTCGAGCATTCTGAACAGAGGCGCGGATCTGCTATCGAGGGGAAACCCAATCTAAGGGGATTGGCGTCTTCACCCGCAGATAGTGGAGATGTTATGGATGAGATTTAGACAGGCAGCCGTAGATCTTTTCGCCTCGCGCGAAAACCACCATTGTCCTATGTTCTTCTCGACTAAAGGACGTGGACGCGCCCCTCAGGGCAGACGCACTGGCCCACCCATGGCCCAAAGTGCTGCTGTATGCTTTTCCTCCCCTGTGCCTGATATTTTCACACTGGCCAGGGTGAGAGGGCACGGCCTGTCTCTCATTCTGATAGCACCCAGGTGGCTCAAAGCCCCGTGGCTGGCAGAGATAATCCCTCTGTTGTACGCCGAGCCATGGCGCCTCCCCCCTCGCACGGACATACTGTCCCAAGCCAACGGGGAGATTTACCACCCCCACCCGGACAGGGTGACTCTCTGGGCCTGGCCTGTGAGAGGACGAACCTAAATGCACTGGGGCTCCCGCCGCGTGTAATCGCCACCACTCAGAATGCCAGGGCCGTTTCCACACGATCCCTATATGGCTGGAAGTGGCAAGTGTTCGAAGGGTGGTGTGATGGGCGTGGTCTCACATCTTATCAGTGCTCGGTGCCTGATATTTTGTGTTTCCTGCAAGACCTCATGGAAAGAGGCAGGTCCTTTTCCACCATTAAGGTCTACCTGGCTGCGTTTTCAGCCTGTCATGTGGGTTTTGAGGGCTTCACCGTCAGGCAGCACCCTCTAACCCGCAGTTTTATGAAGGGTGCACACCGCTCTTTGCCGGTCATCAGGAGATCTGTTCCAGGGTAGGACCTCTCCATGGTGCTGGAAGCGCGGTCTCTTTATCCTTTTGAGCCTCTGGGAAGTATTTCCCTTAAGCTGCTGTCCCTCAAGACAGCTTTGCTCTCGGCCTTGGCATCTGCTAAACGGGTCAGTGAGCTACATGCACTCTCGGTTCAACCCTCGTGCGCCAAATTCTCCTTAAGTGGAGATAAGGTTTCCCTTAAGCCTAACCCGGCCTTCATGCCGAAATGCTTCCCTGTGTTCACTTCGGAGGTTTTGGAGCTATCCGCTTTTCACCCTCCACCCTTTGCCTCCTCGGAGGATCAGGGGCTGAATGCTCTGTGTCCCGGTCGCGCTCTGCAAGCATGTATGACCAGGACCAGTGCTTTCCGCAAGAGCGACCAGCTCTTTGTTTCAAGGGCTCCCCCGCACAAGGGGAGTCCCATTTCAAAGCAATGCCTCTCACATTGGCTTGTGGACGCTATACTATGGCTTATGAAGCAAAGGGAGTGCAGCCCCCAGGGGGCATCAGAGCTCATTCTACAAGGGGCTTAGCCGCCTCTTGGGCTTTGTTCAGGGGAGTGCCACTGCAAGACATCTGCTCCGCGGCCAGCTGGGCCTCTCCTCATACCTTTGAGCGTTACTACCGGTTGGATGTCACCAGAACCTCGGTGGCACATTCGGTCCTAGGGGTAGGGTCCTCTTAGCCCTTTCCCACAGCCCCGTTGGGTTAACCAACGAAGAGTGAATGGGCCGGCTGGCCATGTTCATTCCTGTCACCAAGCATTCGCATTCCTTCTTGGGTTTAGCTATGTGCATTGGTGGTGCGGGGGCCATTATCATGTATGGGTCTCATGCATGTTTCATGCCCTGCTTGTCCACAGCAGTTTAGCGTGGCGTCACCCTTGCAGGGTCATGTTTGTGGGACGTGTCAGGCACCGCCTCTCTGAGGTGACCGTCCTTCTCTGGCCTTCAGAACCTCACTGTGAGTGTATTGGGCAATCGGGGAGCTGTCCATGTCTCTCCCATAGGTGGATCTCGAAACGAGATGATGAAAGAGAACAATAGGTTACTGTCGTAACCCCGGTTCTCTGAAACATCGAGTGGAGAGATCCACCAGCTTCGCCCCACTTGCCGCACGAGAAGCGAATATACTTACTGAGGAATAGCAGCGCGCCTGACAGCTATATGCCTTAGGTAAGGGGGTGTGGCCTTACCTGGCATTGGCTGCGCGCTTCTGTCTGTCTAGCCAGACTTGGTGCAATTGGATGCTTCTGCAGAGGTCAGGTACGGATGCCCTTCCCATAGGTGGATCTCTCCACTCGATGTTTCAGAGAACCGGGGTTACGACAGTAACCTATTGTTTCTGTGCGCTAGATAATCCTATCTCTGCTACCAGACTACAAAAATGGCCGAACGGGGTGGAGTTGAACCGAGTGTCACCGCTACAACCTGGAGAGGGGGCGGGGTATGAAGTGTCTCAATATTATTTAAAGGAGACATATCATGCTTTTAAATTGTTCCTTTTTACATATAAATCATACATTTGTAGTCTATATAAAGCGGAACTGCAATGCTTGGGTCTGAATTCCTCATTATTATAGCTCCACAGGCCCCTTTTTTACCCCTTTTCTAATGAGCTTCTGAAAGCAACTCGTTTTGGTGCGGTCTCTTTAAAGGGGACATATCATGCTAAATGCACTTTTTTAGCCCTTAAATGCATTTTGTTGTATATTTGGAGTGTTTAGAAGTACAGAAAAGATGAAATTATTCTCTTCAGGTGCTTCGTTGATATCTTTATATTCTGTTTTGGTCATATTTTTCAACCGGTTCAGATTTTTCTGTTATCTATGACGTTTTTTGAACTATCACGTCACAGTATTTGCAGCGGAACTGCCAAATAAGGACATTGACTTCCGGCCCAACACTTCGAGCAATCCGCCATTATTATTTCTCGCTGCAATTTTGTAGTCCAAGCTAAAGGATGCAGAAGTTACGAGAGGGTAAGTTAAAATGTTCGGTTGTTGGATGTAGTAACCCACACGCTTCATTACACCGTCTAATGTAGATGAACTGCCGCGCTTGTGACAGGAGCATGTTTAACTGAAAGAACGAGCAGAGAGAGAGACCCGGTCGCGCGCGCGCTCACTCTCTCTCTTCAGAGCCAGGCGAAAGTGTAAACAAGACATCACCGTCTCCAAACTAGACGCTGTCTTGCTCTCTCTCCCTCGGACATATTAATCAAAATAAATCGACACGGTGGTAAAAGGTCGGAAGACCAAAGTTTCATGTGTAAATACAGTACACACCATTGCGATACATCCATATGAAGACGTTGTTCTGCAGGTTCGTCGTCTTCATTTTCATCTCGCTCCGGCTCTGGCTCGAACATGTAAGGCTGGCTGGACAAGTCTTCCGTTGTTGACATTTTGTTAATAACGTGTGAATAAAAGTTTCTGTGCGCTAGATAATCCTATCTCTGCTACCAGACTACAAAAATGGCCGAACGGGGTGGAGTTGAACCGAGTGTCACCGCTACAACCTGGAGAGGGGGCGGGGTATGAAGTGTCTCAATATTATTTAAAGGAGACATATCATGCTTTTAAATTGTTCCTTTTTACATATAAATCATACATTTGTAGTCTATATAAAGCGGAACTGCAATGCTTGGGTCTGAATTCCTCATTATTATAGCTCCACAGGCCCCTTTTTTACCCCTTTTCTAATGAGCTTCTGAAAGCAACTCGTTTTGGTGCGGTCTCTTTAAAGGGGACATATCATGCTAAATGCACTTTTTTAGCCCTTAAATGCATTTTGTTGTATATTTGGAGTGTTTAGAAGTACAGAAAAGATGAAATTATTCTCTTCAGGTGCTTCGTTGATATCTTTATATTCTGTTTTGGTCATATTTTTCAACCGGTTCAGATTTTTCTGTTATCTATGACGTTTTTTGAACTATCACGTCACAGTATTTGCAGCGGAACTGCCAAATAAGGACATTGACTTCCGGCCCAACACTTCGAGCAATCCGCCATTATTATTTCTCGCTGCAATTTTGTAGTCCAAGCTAAAGGATGCAGAAGTTACGAGAGGGTAAGTTAAAATGTTCGGTTGTTGGATGTAGTAACCCACACGCTTCATTACACCGTCTAATGTAGATGAACTGCCGCGCTTGTGACAGGAGCATGTTTAACTGAAAGAACGAGCAGAGAGAGAGACCCGGTCGCGCGCGCGCTCACTCTCTCTCTTCAGAGCCAGGCGAAAGTGTAAACAAGACATCACCGTCTCCAAACTAGACGCTGTCTTGCTCTCTCTCCCTCGGACATATTAATCAAAATAAATCGACACGGTGGTAAAAGGTCGGAAGACCAAAGTTTCATGTGTAAATACAGTACACACCATTGCGATACATCCATATGAAGACGTTGTTCTGCAGGTTCGTCGTCTTCATTTTCATCTCGCTCCGGCTCTGGCTCGAACATGTAAGGCTGGCTGGACAAGTCTTCCGTTGTTGACATTTTGTTAATAACGTGTGAATAAAAGTTTCTGTGCGCTAGATAATCCTATCTCTGCTACCAGACTACAAAAATGGCCGAACGGGGTGGAGTTGAACCGAGTGTCACCGCTACAACCTGGAGAGGGGGCGGGGTATGAAGTGTCTCAATATTATTTAAAGAGACCGCACCAAAACGAGTTGCTTTCAGAAGCTCATTAGAAAAGGGGTAAAAAAGGGGCCTGTGGAGCTATAATAATGAGGAATTCAGACCCAAGCATTGCAGTTCCGCTTTATATAGACTACAAATGTATGATTTATATGTAAAAAGGAACTATTTAAAAGCATGATATGTCTCCTTTAAGCTTGGTGACAGGACATGAATTACATGGACTTGATACACATGCACACATCACTACCTGATTATGCCAGCATTTACCATCTTTTAAGATCAGAATGATGTTGTAATGGGTTTCCCCCATTTGAAATGAATTTGATATACATTTTGTTTTCTGTTTAATTCAATGACTAATTTTCTTTAATAACTTCACAACCAGGTATAATTGCAATCAGAATTACCTTTTATTTCTTGAAAGAATTACCCCCAAAACTTTGTTTTGGCTGTTGGCCTTTTGGTCTCATCCCATGCTGCACCATCAAACAGTCCGTTTGATTCAAACATGTTTTTGTAGCGTTAGCATTGCCTAATTGGACTGAACCATTGGTAATTTTGTATGGGGGAGGGGGAATATCTGGTAAACAATTTTTCCCTTTTCATTTCCTTTTTTTTTGGTTTAGTGTGTTGGTGGTTAAGTACCCATGGGTTTACACAGTGTTATTTGTGAATATGTTTAGTGTTTTATTATTTTTATTTTTTTGGTGTATAATGTGTTGTATGTGTATTCCCTGCTTGTTCATTTGGAACAGGCTGAGGGTGGAGTTAGCCCTTACAAATAGGGAACTGTAGAGACTATCAGGCAGTCTTGGTCTGTTTAAGGCTGGAGGTGTGTGAAGCAGTTGCGAATTGGACTGAATTATTCGGTGTAGCCTTTTTGCACATTGTTGCAGTTTTTGTTTTGTCTTGTTTGTACCTTTCAATGTAAATATATATTTTTTTCTCACTATTATAAACCACCGTTTGGAGATCCACTGAACCTCTGCCTGCTTGTTCAAATTATTCTCCCTGACCACTGGGCCATCTCTTACATACACACCAGACAATGTTCTGTCTGTCTGTCATTATATAGTTCTGTCTATCGTTCTATCTATAGTTTCATTGTTCTATCTACTACCTTTTTAATTAATTTTTTATTCCATGCATGGTAGAAACAAGCTTCAATAGATCACCTCTGTGAACCATTGACATTTTTTAAAGGTTTCCAAATTAGCTATGGGTTGTTAGGTGGTTAGAAAGTCTCTGAAACTGTGGTCTCTAGAGGATCCTCCAGTGCAATTTTTAAGCTTTAGAAAAAATCATTAGTATGATAGCCACACGATCATTCATTTTTAGGGCATAAACATTTCAGGATGAGTAATCCTTATGGTTAAACACCCTGAATCCCAAACTATGAGCAATAGTAAAGCTTGACTTAGAAAGCACCACTAACGGTGCATGAAATCTCAACATTTTGATTATTAAGGCAAAGGAGATTAGAATGCTTTCTGTACAAATTCTAACAAGAAATGTTTGTGATCTGATTAAATGTATGAGATTATCACCAGGTTAAACTCTTTAGAGTCCAGTCTGATTTGCTTTGAATGGCAATCCATTATTTGACAATGAGATAGAGGAAGGGGAGGCGGGGGAGTTGAGTGTTGGAAGAGTGACGGAGAGAGAGAGTGAGCGGGCGAATGAGAGAGAGAGAGAGAGATAGCTAGTGCTGCCAGTGTCCGCACACCACACAATCCCACCTCTCTGTCTCTCTCCTCTCTGCCACTTTATCCTCAGCAAGGGCTTCCCACTGGGATAATATTCTCTATCTGTCTTTCACGCACATTAATCAGTCATTCTCTCACTCTCTCTTTTCTCTTCCTCATTATTTGACACTTTTTCTCCATCCTCCTCTCTGTCATCTTCCTCCTTCACCTCCCTGTCCTCCTCCTTTATCACTTCTATTCTGCTGCTCACATCATCTCACCGGCTGGAGAACCCACAGGACGCTGGAGGACAGGTAAGGCTCTGTGTGTGTCTGAGAAGTAAAAGACCCTGTGCGTGTTTAGATGTTTGACAATTTGATGGATGATAATCTACAATCTTTTCAGTGAGACTTTGTTTTACTGTATATTTCTAATTTTACTGCTCAAGGAGCCGCTCTTTTATAGCTTCAGTTATGGTTATCATGTTTCAGGTATTAACTTGTTTTAGGATGCTTTAGGAAAAACCGCCACAAATGTGAAAAGTATTGTCATGCACCGTTGTAAGAGTTATGAAATGAATGTAGGCTGCATAGCTCTAATAAGTTGCTTTTGGTTGATTTGGATGAAAAATGTTTGAGTTCATACTGAGATCTCTGACATTTGATTGCAGAGACTGGTATCTTGGCAAATCTGAGAACATTGTTGAGATCTCTTCTGAAACTATAGAGGAGACGTGAGATTAAGTATTAAAAGGTGATGCTTGTAATTTTCCTAATTTCCTAATGTTCCTTTAATATACAAATTAATGTATCTAAAATAAGATTTTGAAAAACTAAATATTGTTTCTTGTTCCAGATTAATGTAAAGAGTAGGCAATATGTAGGTTGCTTTCTTGTAAACACTGTGATTCTGTGGTGCTTTTTTAAATGTCTAGAGTGGCCCGATACCACAACATTGAGTCAACCAATGGTGTATGTTTGGGGGCGGGACTATCTGTTTGAGTGACCCATGGCAGATGGAATAGTGTTCAAGGAATGTTGTTTGAAAACGGTCATTATTTTGGTATCACTTTACAACAAGGTCCCGTAAGTTAACATTAGTAAGTGCATTAACTAACATCAACTAATAAGCAATGCATTTGTTACAGTTTTTATTCATCTTTGGTAATAAAAATACAACTGTTCATTGTTAGTTCATTTTGGCTCAGATTATGAAAGTCCCATTTGCTCTCAGTGCTGTCTAGGATAAATAATTGAGAATTGAAGAGATCTCCTTTGTGCTTTGTATATGACCATGAACTATTCCAGTCACAGGTTGTTTTAGGCAGTCGATAGAAGTTTCTATCAAGCTCGTCAGGCAGTCAATAGACTAATTTAGTGAGCCGATAAAGCCTCCCTCCTTTGAGAACAAAAAAGAAAGTGACAAAAACAGCGGGCAGAGATAAACAGACGTTTCTCTTCATGTCTGAAGACATTTATGGGAATCTACGTGGGCAATGTGTCCTTGATGGCAATCCGCCCATGTCTCTTCGAGTTATTTAAGTGTTAAAAGCAGGTGTATTGGTTACAAGATTTGGTGTGTCATCAGGCTGACTTCATCCTGAATTGTAAAGAGAACTCATCTGAGCATGAGACATATGGCTGCTGTCTTTTCCTGCCCCACTTTTAATTGAATTTTCCACTAAGGTTGAGGCAGGCAAAGGCTTACCTGTCTTCTGTCATCTGGTCTTCACAGATGGGCTGCTAATGGCTCTAATTTACAGTTTCACCTCTCTCAAACTAATTTCTTATCTCTTAATATTCCCTCTCTCTTTCCAACTATCTGTCTATCTATCCATCTATCTGTCCACCTATCCGTCTGTCTATCTTCCTAGCTAATGTTTAACTGTCTATCTTTGATCCATCTATCTATCTATCTATCTATCTATCTATCTATCTATCTGTCAATCTGTTGTTTTATCTGTCTGACTTTCCTTCTATCACCCTTTCAACTCCTCAACTTTTTCATTTTGTTCAATTTTTGTTTCATTTTCATGTCCTTCTTTTTTTCATGTCTCCCTTTGTGCTCCATTCTTCCTTTGTCACTTCCCTTTCTTTTCACACCGGCTGGATTCTTGCTGTCACTTTGACAGATCTATGTTGTGATGGATGTGCGTATGTGTGTGTGTCCATATACAGCCATAAAATATTTGTGCGTCCATTTTATGGCTCAGAGGGTCATGAATTTGGAATGGGCCCATCGTTGCTTTGTTCAGATCCATTGTGAGAGAACAGTGCAGTGTGCATTTGTGACATGAACATGCGATTCCTGTGTTACAAGTGCACATTAGTGACAGAAGATTGAATGAATGTGCTGTGGACTGGAGTGTGTTGTGAGTGTTGTGAGAGTTAAAGCCCATTGCATGATTCATAATTAATGCTATTGTTTTCATAATTTATATGAATGGGTACAGTAGTTGGGGGCACTTAGTAATCAAAGTTTTTCTGGGGATATTATGTTAATTGCATAAAAAAAAAGGGGGCAGGCACAGTACCTAACATATGCGCACTGGTCTTTTGAAAGTTTAAAAGTGCATTTGAATCTAATTGGAGTTTATTTTCGTTCTCAGAGGAAGCATTTATGCTGTTTTTGTCCAGAAATGATTTCAATTGTGCTGTTGGATTAAATGTCAAATGTGTTGCCATGTTGTGAACACCTCTGGCTCCTCGCTTGAGTTGTTCCATTCAATAATTAAGGGATGTAATTATAATTAAGGTTATATTTCAGAGACTTTTCCAAACATCATTTCTCCTCTGGGAAAAGCATTGATTTAATCTGGGAAGTAGAGTCAGATGAAGTTTTGTAAATTCTTATTTGAAATGGGTGTATGAGAGAGACTAAAGTGTCTGTGCACGCATGTTTGTGAGAGCGAGCACGACTGTGTGTTGTTTCCTCTCCACGGAAATCAATCCAAACATGGAGTGCCAGAGCACTCATTGCTATTCACACGCGTGTCTGTCTGTATCATATCTTTAAATCTGCTAATTAACCTCATTACGACGCTCAGCCTGCAGGGGATCCAGCGTAAACCAAAGCATACGCTCATACACACATAGATTTGACATAAAACTCCCCAAACTCAAAGGAGACTGCTTCTCCAGTTTAATTATAAAAAGCCCATGATTGAATAATTAATGCTGTTGGGTCGTCCTCAGCATCTCACTAAGCAGAGGCCAAGTGGTCATTGTGGTGCAGCTAGACATGCTCTAAATAATCCAAACAGGCACAGACCTCTGTAAACTGCGCCTGCCAAAAATATGACCCATGCAACTAAGATTATACCCTTCACCACACAAACACAAATACAAGCCTTCTGTATGGGTTTACAGACCCTGAATGCGGAACATTACCAAAACATCAGAATTACAAAATGTGGTATAGTAAACCTGTTTGTATTTTGCAGAGCAAATTATGGTGGTCTTCTAGCTTTAGCAGCTTTGTACGCAGTCATATTAATGGCTGAAAATTGCATTTATTCGACAACAGGCTTGACTGATTCTGTGGATCACAACTGTTCAACAACAGGCACTTCCGCAGATAAAAAAAAAAAAATGTCATATATGGATAAAGACTCTAAATGTGTGTTCACACTTGGCAGGTTTGGTTCGATTAAAACAAACCCTGCACACCAAACAAGAGGACCGAGACCGCTGAAAAGGTGGGTCTTGGTCTTCTTCCAAATGAAATCTCGAGCGGTTCAACAGAAATATGAACGCAACATGGACCAAAGACATCTAAACAAACCAAAAACCGAACGTGAACGTCACCAGATACTAAAAAAGATAGAATGCTGAAGCACAACATAGGAGTTATGTTGCCCATTACGGTTCGGCACAGGCGTCAGAAATGCTGTATCCTTGCAGCAGATCTCTTTTTGTGTTTGTGATGGAGGAATTCCTGCCACTGTTTGACTCCTTTACACATTTCATAAACTCTTCACGAGTTCTCAGCTCGTCAAAATGCCATCATACGTACGCACATATAATGAGCACATTTAGCCTAGCACACAGCATTGTTTTGGATGTTCAGTAAGTTCCTTCGCAAAAACGCATTCTTTTTTTTTTTGTATCTTTCAGTTTGGTCGTAAAAATGACAATGTGAATGCTAAGCGAACAAGGACTAAATGTATTAGGGTGTGTTCACACTTGTAAAGTAGTTTGATTCGTTTGGTTCATTCTATCCGGACCAACAAAAAAAAACCCATTTAGTCCTGGTCCGCTTAGCGTTTAGATTGGGATTTTTACCTCTGAACCTAAAGGCATAGTGATACGTTCACAACCTGATTGGTCGGCTTTTACATATTGCCTATTTTGAGACCAAAACAATCCAAAACAATGCTGTGTGCTGGCCAAACCCGCTGTATATGCATAGCCTGCATATTATGGTATTTTGGCCAGCTAAGAAATCATGAAGAGCTTATAAAATGTGTGAAGGAGTCAAAACAGCTGCAGGAATCCCTCTGTCACACACACAAACGAAGATCTGCTGCAAAGAGATGCGGTCTGATGCCTGTATCAAACTATGATGGGTAACATCGCAACTATGTCGAGAAAAAACAGGTATGCTTGAGCATTCTGGCCTTTTTAGGGTCTCATCTTCCTGTTTTTGGTTGTTTACATATCCTTGGTCCATGTTGCGTTCGTATTTAATTTGAACTGCACCAAAGTTAATTTGGAAGCAGACCGAGCAGATTTTTTCAGCGGTCTCGGTCCTCTTGTTTGGTGTGCACCAGGGTTCGGTTGGCAGCATTCACACTTATTCAAATGAACTGCACTAACAGAGTAATCGCACCAGGGTTTGTTTTAATCAAACCAAACATGCCGAGTGTGAACACACCCTTTTTTTGTTGGTCTGGACCAAAAAGATCTAGGAGAACCAAACTATAAGTGTGCTTTCACACTTGGTTCGATTTATTGGTCCGTACCAGCGTTCGATTGCTCCCCCCTCCCCTTCCCCCTTCCCCCTCTGTTCTCTGTTCAAATTATTTTATACACTTTTGTTATTGTAGTTTCCAAAGCGTCAGCACATAATGGCACTTTCGTCTCTCTGCCGCAAATGTACCACAAATTCTCTAAAGAACGCAGGAGTCCATTTCTGTTGAAGGCAAGTAGACATGACAAAAACATTTTGCTTGTAGTGTGTCAGTCACGCTTGTCAGGAAAGGGAGTGAGAACACATACAAGCTCAAACATTTTCGAATCATACATCATCAATAGTGGTTAACTTTCACGATTTAGTACGATTGTGTTCATATCAGCAGTGAACCATATGGCAGTTCACATGAATGAACGTTAACATCATCCAAACGAACTCTTGACTTCAATTAAACCCATGTGCGCACTAAATGTACTAGTGTGAAAGCACCTTAAATTAGCATTTTGAAGAAAAGCGGTGATAGTTGCAAGCTTTCTGGACATAATTTTGTTCCTCATTACAGAAATTAGCTATGAAAAAGGTTATGTTCTTGTAGCGTTTTGCTAGCAATGGTTGTGGTTTTGATTCTCTGGGAACCTTGATAAAAGAATATCTTGAATGTACTACCACTTTCATTACAGGTACAAGCTTCATGTGAGAAAAATAAACCTGTGTTTGCTTTAAAGACAAGTTATACAAAGTGCAGTCAGGGAACTGAAGCCCATGGTCAAGCATTATGGTAGTTTGTGCTTCTCCAGTCTCTTGGTTTATTTGATCACTGGTTTGATTTACAGCACACTTGAAGGTTCCTGGTATCAGGCATCGTATGAGAAAGTCTCAGCAGTTGCTGTGCAAAAATAAATTGTTGGTGAGTGAGAATGATTTACAGTAGACAGACACATCTAAAGCAGTGCAGCGTGGTCGAAATTTCCATTTGCTTCAGTTGATTCCTCTCTGCAAAAAAATATAGTTAAATTTGTGGTATAAACAAGCAGCTGTGGTTGCCTTAAATTCACCATAAAAAATATGGTAACTATGTTTCAGGTATTACAGGATGGCATAATGGTGCCTATATATTTTATAACTTATAACAATATATTTCATTAAGTGATATAATGTTAATATACCAAACTACTTGAACTGCTAAATCAGTTAAATAGATTCCTTCTTTGAATGTTCTTTTACTGTTTTTCACTTTAAATTATGTTAATTAATAGGTTATACTCGCAAAAAACATGAATTTGACAGTATTTTACAGTAAAATGACTTTTTACATTTTAAACATTTAACTGGTTTCCACCGTACATAACTGTTCATCAATTAACAGGGTTTTACTGTAGCATTTTAATAGTGTTGTTGATTTATCTAGCCTGAAAAGCCAGACCTACATCATCAAGATGTTAGGTCTGTCAACTCTCCATAGACACGGCTCAGTCAGAGGGGCGGGATAAACGGCTGTCTTTCAAATTCCCTCTGCACGCAATAGGACAGCGCTTCAACCAACCAGGGCCCGGTTTCCCAAAGCGTTCTTATCTCTAAGTAGTTCTTAACCTATTCCTTAACCTCTCTCTTAACCTTATGGGACGGTTCCCGAAACGTTCGTACGCTAAGTATATCTTTTGTAAGTCACACTTTCGTAAGGTTGGTCTGGACCACTCTTAGCTTTACCTTATCACTGTTGCAGGTCTATATGAATATAATTCTGAAGTTTTAATACACCCAGACAGTGTTCAGTTAGGCTAATTCAAGTGTTTTCATGCAAAGAATAAAATTGTCATTACACTGATTTTTTTTTTTTTATTATATTATTATACAATATTATTAATTTAATTAAAACGCTCTTTTAAAGGCCAGTGAAAGCATAGGCTACTGTCAGTTAAGTTCTATTCGGACGCTAATATTGTTTCTCATGGGCTCGTCCGGTATTTTAAACATTTACAGGGGTAAGTCGGTGATTTTAGTGCCGTCCGAATCCATAATATCAGTGTTTTTCTCACCCAACCCACGTAAAAATCCCTGGCCAAATTAGTACCTTCTGTTTTTTGACAAACAGGTCGTGTGGTAATTTAATTGCCGTCTGAATCCACATCTCCGAGTTTACAAGAGATTCGAAATTCACGGTTTAAATCCTTTTTGATCACTGCCGAGCACCGTACGCAAGATGTAAACTTATATTATTGAAATGCTGGAAAGTATTTCCAAGAACAATATTTCATCGCAGCTCCACCTCAGCGAACAAAAATGGGAAAGAGAAGGCGGAACGTACATTTTTGAAAAGGTTATTGTGGCAGCAATATATGATGCAATTTTAAAATATGTAGGCTAGGCTATTATAGGCTATTATAGTTTGGATTATTTTTTATAATATCCAATAATCATAATAAATGCAATTTCAACTATTTCTGAAGTGCTTCTCTAATAAAGAACACCACTTTCTCACATAAACAGCCCCTGCACGAGAGAATAATTGATTCTCGAGTCATCGATTTCAACAGATTCAGCACCATCGCCACGGACAGCGCCGGGTAACGTCGCATGTAAGAAGGGATATCTTAAGCAGCTTTCTAAGGTATAGTTAGGGGAACACACTTAGGAACATAAACAAATTTGGTAAGATATATCTTTCGAGTCTTCTTAGCACGCTAAGAGTGAGCGTTATCGGGAAACCGGGCCCAGAGCGTTTTGCCAACAGCGGAGCTAACGTTAGTTGAAAGATTCAACTTTTGAATCTGTCCGGCAAAACTACGAACACATCTTCCTTTTTTAAGAATGACTTAAAGGTGCTCTAAGTAACTTTTTTTACCTTAATTGAACAGCTTCGGAGTCATTGGAATGGTTATATTACTTATTTCGGGTTGAATGGTGGTCGTTTCGCACCCCCCTGGTGCCCGTGAGCGGAAAATCCGCACTTGCAACTTTGAGCGTCAGGAAGTCTCGCGTGATATCAGGTCTCGCGATGTAAACAATTGCTTTATGGCCAAAAGAAATCTGCTAAAATGCTGTCATTATTGCACTCCCTCACGCTGTTCGAACCCGAATGAAGAAGACGTTTTAAAGAATGTCCCATCTGCTTTGATGTCGTTGATCTACTAGCCTCTGGTGTCTGAGAATCGCCAACGAGTTTTTACAACAGTGTTGTCAAATATCTATTCCGAAGCTGTGGGGGGAGCTCTAGAGAGAAACCTGCGAGCAAAAAGCGAGAATACAGCGAAGAAATCCCGAAACTACTGAGCCCTGCTTTAAGTGCCTTTCTTTGCTCTTTTCTCAAAGAAAAACTTAACTCCAAGTCCTCCAGAGTCGCGGCCAAAGCCGATTCGAAAGACTGTTCTCCAGCAGCAGCCATTCTTTGTTTTCAAGTAGCAGGGAACCGTCGCAACTCTGTCATCATTATGTTAAGCCCGCCCCGCCTACTCTATACACGATGTGATTGGCCTGACCCAATTAAGGTTTTTATAGCTCCGAAAGTCAACGGAGAGTTGCTAGACTACCCTGGCTGCAAAATACATTTTGCTGCCGCTAGGGTGCATCTAGATTTCTAGGCTAAGATTTATCCACTTTTAGCGGAATTTTCAAAATAAAAATTCTTTATAGAAAATGTATTGAAACGCGTACACGCAGGGACGTGACTCTTTAATACAAAATATTTAGATAATGAATTTTTGGTAGCTGTGAAAGTAATGTGTTTCTTTTTTCTTTTCTTTTTTTATTACAGCATAATGCGTAGAAAGTGTAACTTTTAGCTGCATATTTTAGCACCTTAAGGTGTTTTTTTAAAACACCCAATTTGTCACTCACCAATTTTGGATGCAGTAAATATATGTTTTGCTGCTTGCAGAATAGACAGTTTTCTTGATTATAATGGAAGCAATTTTGTTGCTTCACATTGCTCACTTCTCATGCAGAGCAGGTACCATATGCACCTTTTAGGGGTAGATAAGGTACAGAGGGGTACCTTTCAGGTACATTTTTTGCACAATATTTTTTTGAGATGCATTTCTCAGCCGTAAGATTGATGTTCACATCTAGAATGGAACATACGCATTTACAAGTTTACGCTGTCCTATTATACAGTTGTCTTTTTTTATCATTCTAATTGAATGTTACTAACCAGACACCAGTATTCAGCTGTTTGATCTCAAAGCTGTGGAACTTCCGATGGAGAGGTCCAGGACTTTGTGAAACTAGTGAAGTTGTGCTAGAGTCTGAGAACTTCAGAGATAAGCCTAGTGATGCTAAAAAGACATCAAAGGACTGACAGCAGCTGGTCGTGTCCGGCCCTTCAAAGTGTGTAAAGCATCTGAAGTTTGGCAGAGATAGCGTGTCCACAGCGGCACACACCGATGATTTTTAGAAGCAACCTAGTGACTTCAGACAACCCAATGTATGTCAATGGGATTAATCGGACATCACATGAGCTGTTAATATTCTGGTAGGCCTGTAACCATATTTTTTATTTTATTTCATTTCATTTTATTCCTGAGCATACATCCTTGTATTCCTGTACCTGTCACTATGATCAGAAGGACCGCTTCCAAATCTATCAGTAACGCACTGTCTAATCTTTCATAAACCCGCAGCGTTCACAGATAAAAGAAGAAAGCTTTATAAAAACAAGGTTAAAGTGTCGACATTTGTCTGAGAGTTTCTCTCTGTTGTTTCAAATGAGAGTTGAGACAGTGACTCCAGCTCTCAAAGATCCTGAGCCCAGTTTGCAGCCTCGCGGCTAAGAATCACAATGGGACTATGAAGATGAAAGAAGAGACAATCAAAGACAACTCAAAAACATGTTGAGTTTGCTTTAAGTGAATCACTTTGAAACCCACTTTTCGGTCTGTTTTTTATGCAGAATCTCTCATTAGTGTGGCACACATGAAAACTGTATTTCAATCTGTGTGGAAAATTAGCTCAAAGACTAACAAACTTTCTCTCTCTCTCTCTATCTCTCTCTCTTGATCTGTCTCTTCAGTTCTGCAGCAGTAAGTCTTTGCTGTTTGTCCAATGTTGTTTTATTGAATGACTGATGCTGTCACTGAGAGCTCCTCAATATGGCAGTTTGCTCAGTTTCATCTCAGTTATAGGAGAAGAAGGCATAGTTTCTGATGCACTTGAACAAGGTTCAATATTAGATTTTTGCTGCACTGGCCAATGGTAAATTTACTTGCTATAAATCTTCCTTACTGGCCACAAAATTGTATTTTACATCATTTTTTAATATTAAAGCAATATTTTCTTGCCTCAGGCAATGCCATTTTTCCTCTGTTTTCTCCAGTGAATGTTACCATGTGACTCGCAGCATCATAAATGAGATCTCTACTGAAACTATATCTGATACATGATTGTGTTGCTCATATTTTCATGTTGGTGGTTTAGTGGTTTAATCACTTGTTTGATCTTAAAGCAGTCAGGTACATTATTTTTTTTTTTTTTTTATTACTAATCATTTTTATTATTATTTTATTATTATTAATATTGCACTATATTACATTACTACATAAACTGTAAAATGTGTGTTAATAAAGCAATAATAATAATAGTTAAAACCAATAATAATAATAATAATAATTGTATTTTTTATATTATTTTCACTGAGATGAATAAAGACACAAATCCTGGCATGTGTTCTTCAGCGACAATGATGACAACAACAATGATGATAATAATAATACTAATAATAATTGTAATAACATAATAATAATATAATTATAAATTATTTTAATGTTTTATTATTATTGGTTCAAAATATTACATTACTAAATATAAAATTACACTTAAAATAATAACAATAATATTAATACATTATAATTTATTATAGATAAATGATGTTAGAAGACTGACAAGTCCTAGCATGTTTTCTTTAGTAGAAACGAGTAGAATATTTTGTTGTTGTTGTTGTTGTTTTGTCTTGTGTCCTTTTATTTTATTTACATTTTTTATAAATGGTTTGTCATTTACATCAGTGTCAGACTATCATTCGGAACAGGTTCATTTAAACCATACATTATTTGCAGTTTCTTTTAAAGTGACTGGCCGATTGAAGAATAACTTTGAAATATTCGCCAAAGCTAAATTTGGTGGCGAATGCAATTTTTGGACCTTTTTTAGTAGTGACCTGTATTGAAGCCTGAAAGCCAATCTCAAAGCCCTTGTATGTATCTGTAATTGGAATCACTCCATTTTTCATACACTTTCCCAATTAAAGGTCTACACCTCATCCTGTTTAAGTCCTAGCTTTCTCCAGCCACCAAGGAAATGACCAGAACAGATGTTCTATCCAGCTCGCATTTGAACCCTATATAAAGTACGTTTTATTGATTCTTTCATTTCCACTTGGGTTCATAAGTGTTTTTGCGACCGTTTCCAGCTGAGCTGGAGCTGGTTTGGCCATAGCTGCCATATGCTTTCTGCTGCAGAGCTCGGGTCCACAGCAGGGTCTGTGTCCTAATTGAAGTGTAATTGACTCAACAGCAGGGAAGGTCAGTTTGTCACCGAGCACTGCTTACAGTTCGCCGTCAAGCCTGTTACCTGATCCAGCCAGTAATGACTCATGCCACGGTCTCCCAGAGACTCTTTTTACAAGATGAAACAGGAAATTGATGCACATATTTATGAACGCACACACTCTGTGACATGTGGATTAACATTGACACTAAAGTAATAACCTAATGTAGTTGACGCCATTGACTCTTGGGTGTCTGTTTTCTAATGTGAACACACTATTTGGAGACAGCAGGGATTTACTCTACTCACTCTCTGGTTCTATTACACATGCAGTATGTTCTTTTTGGGGGTTGGAATACAGACATTTATTTAAAATATATTTAAAATATTATTTATTTATTTATTTTAATTGTATTTCATTGTCATTTTTTATTAATATTTCATTTTTTTTTTTTATACTTTTTTTAAAATATATATTTTTTTTTTTTAATGTTTTTTATTATTTCATTTATTTCATTTACACTATTATTCAAAAGGCCAGTAAGAGGTTTTGGGCACACTTTAGATTAGGGTCCAATTCTCACGATTAACTAACTAATTACAACTTTTGCCTCAATAATCTCATAATTAGGCTAATGCTTATTAGTAGTTAGTAATAATGTTATAAAACATTTATATTTCAATTAAATTCTTTTTTGCTGAACTTGCTATTCATCAAAGAATCCTGAAAGAAAATACATCAAGATTTCCTCAAAAATATTAAGCAGCACAACTGTTTTCAACATTGATAATAAAACAATTATTTAAAAACTGTATTTAATAAACTGTAAAAAAAAAAAACGTCGTAATTGCTACTGAAAATCCGGCTTGGCATGACAGGAATAAATTACATTTTAAAATATATTAAAATAGAAAACAGTTCATTTTAAATAGTAATAATATTTCACAATATTTCTGTTCTTTTTTTAAAAAACTTCTTTCAAAAACATTCAAAAATCAACCCTGACACTTTTGGACGGTAGTGTAATTATGAAAATTCCAAAATGATCTGGACATACAATTGCATAAACATATAAAATTTTTTAATATCCTGGACATTTGTTTTTTGGTCCAGACTAAAACCTATCATCATTAACCATGTGCTACAAAATCTTTCTTTTAACAGTGCAATTCAGTACATAGTCAATGTGTTTGCATTGTGTGAAAGAGCATTGTTAAATGCCAAACTTGAAAGATCTTTTAGAAGTCGCTCTCTTCCTTAAAGTAACCAATGCATTTACTCGTTAATTATCCTAATAGAGAAAAAAGTATAAGATTCACAAAGAGACAACATCTGCGAGAGCAGCCGCTGCGATAACGCAAGATTAGCTCAGTTGTCCTCCGGGTTAATTACTACAATACTGTTGAAGTAAAGGTTAAACAAAGGTGAGTCATGTTGGCATTTAACTTGGATTTCCTCCACACCTGAAGCGTGAACATTTGAGTCAACTCTAAAGCTCAAGCACGGGAGACGTTACAAAGGAAGGATGCATTTTAACACGGGAGTTAAATGTTTTAAATGAAAAGGCATTCCAAGGGTGGCATTATGAAAATGTCATTGCACTTCTAGCAGGTGAAATGTGATTTCAAGAAGTGAGACGTCCTGCAAACCCAGCTGAAAATTGCCATGGAAATGAATGCTTGGTATTCCTATGATTAAAGCTGCAAAAAGACTTCTAAATGCATGCATATATATATTAAAACGACTGAAAGAGACCGCCTGGAATAGACCTCTTATATTAGGAAGGGGGAATTGTTGTTTCCCATTGGCTTAATGATGCCTGTATGCGGCAGATTAAGATAAATTTGTTCATTATTCTTCTCTTTACACCCTCTTGACCCTCAAAACAGAGCTGAAGATTTCTGGGTTTAATGAAAAGGATGCACCCATTTAATCAGCCAAACAAACTATTTAATTAAACTTTTCAGTGAATACTTGAGCCCCGCAATTCCTCAAATCAGTCCGCCCTTCTTGAAAAATTAGTGTTTTAATCAGGCAGTCATTTGTAGATCGCTACTTCTACTTTATGTGTGTGTGTGTGTGTGTGTGTGTGCATTGGAGTCTGCACGTGTGAGAGCCCGTGAGTGAATGGAGCCCTGTCGAAACTGATTAGCTTTGTAATTACTCTCCAGTCTCCGGTCAGCGCTAACAGACATGTTTAATGCTATGCGTCAATCTACAGTCTCACGATGGAACGAGCAGGGAATTCTAAGATAACAGCACTTGGAGGAAAGGAGCGCAGAACTGTGTCTCAAAGCTCACTTTAGTTGTGACAGGCCTTTCAAACTGAATGACAAAGCCAAGGCGGCTAACCAAATGCGGATGCAGTCAGTGTTATGCTGAATGGAATGTGATTTACATTTTTGGATGGGAATTGGAGTGATATGGGGATTATGGCAAAGGGAAGAGACAGATGTGGAGAAAGAAGAGGAATTATCTCTCAGAAACATCAGGGGAAATGCAGTGGAAAGTAATGGAGCTGAGTAGCTAACAAACATGAGGCTAGTAAAGAGTCTTGGACGCAGAAATAAAAGCTGTTTAGACTATTGCAGCCAGTGAACCGTCAGTAAAATCAGGGCTGTGTTTGTTTTTAAATGTCGGTATAAAGTTTTATATTTATATACACTTTCACCTTAAAACTTTAGTGACTTGATGTCTCATCATCATTATGTATATATTTGCCGAAGGTGCCCATCTTCTCAGGCTTATTTCACCAGATTTTTCGTGTTTTGTATCCTATTTTCCGTTATTACAGTTAAAGGATTAGTTCACCCAAAAATGAAAATTCTGTCAGTAATAACTCACCCTCATGTTGTTCCAACCCCGTAAGACCTTTGTTCATCTTCGGAACACAAATTAAGATATTTTTGATTAAATCTGAGAGCTGGATCACTCCTCCATAGGCTTCTAAGACACTCTAACTTGCTGGGACAGAAAATGTATTAAAGACATCGTTAATATAGTCCAAGTGACTACAGTGGCTCAATCTTAAGTTTATAAAGCGACGAGAATACTTTTTTGTGCGCAAAAAAAAATAAAATAACGACTTTATTCCACTATTTATTTCCTTCTCTCTGGGCCTCGAACTTTTTCACGTAGTATTTTAGCGCAGCGCGTCTGTGTTGTACGTCACACGTAGGCTCACTATTGGCCGACGCTGGTCATGTGTGTGATGCGTGTGACGTACAACACAGAAGCGCTGCGCAGTTACACTACGTGAACTAACTCGAGGCCCAAAGAGAAGGAAATGAAAAGTGGAATAAAGTCGTTATTTTAGTTTTTTTTGCGCACAAAAAGTATTCTCGTCGCTTTATAAACTTAAGATTGAGCCACTGTAGTCACTTGGACTATATTAACGATGTCTTTAATACATTTTCTGGGCCAGCAAGTTATAATGCCTTAAAGCCTATGGAGGAGTGATCCAGCTCTCAGATTTAATCAAAAATATCTTAATTTGTGTTCCGAAGATGAACGAAGGTCTTACGGGGTTGGAACAACATGAGGGTGAGTTATTACTGACAGAATTTTCATTTTTGGGTGAACTAACCCTTTAACTACGCAAAGTGATATGGAACTGTAATGCGGTCAAATAATACAGTAAAAGAAAAAGTAATATGAGAAATAATATTACAGTTTAAAATAACAGAATTTTCAGCATCATTACTTATCCTTCAGAAATCATTCCAATATGCTGATTTGATGCTCAAGATACATTTGTTATTATTATCAATGTTGAAAATGGTTGTGCTGTTTAATACTTTTTATTAAAACTGTGATCCATTTTTTACAAATATTTTTTGTTGAATAGAAAGTTCAAAAGAACAGCATTTATTTGAAATAGAATTTTTTTGTAACATTATATGTCTTTACCTTTTCACTTTTGATCACTTTTGACCCCATATATAATATAAAAATAAAAATAATATAAAATATAATATAATATAAATTATGTACATGTCAGATATTATTTTGAAAATATTCTCTAAACTCTTAATCTTATAACTTTTTTACATTTATTTTATTCTATTCTATTTTTTATTTTATTTTTACATTTTTAATTATTTTTATTTTATTTTGACTTTTTTAAATTTAATTTAATTTCATTATAATTTTTTTTATTACAATTCCGCACTATAGTGTACTGTACCATACCATAGCATGGTATGCCATACAATACTGTTCTATTCCAAATTATCATCCAATACCATACAAACTTGTTGAGGTATTGATGGAGATGTACACAAACCGAAAGAAACACACAAACACACACTGTATTTAGTTCCACTCTTAGAGGACTTCTCTCATTCTTCATACCGACGGTTAATTGACTACGGTTTGCCTGAAAGAGATGTTCCAGTGGAGATCCACAATTATAAGTGAAGTTTGGAGTTAATTGTCTCTGTAATTTAGTCATTCGGCTTAAAAAAAAAAATCCACTGGTACATAAAAAAAAAATCTCTATGCAGTATTTTGTCACCATCTCTCCTGCTCTTTATCGCCTTCTGTCTGCTCACTCTTTCCCTCCTTTTCTGTTCAACCTTGCTTCTCTCCCCTAAGTAACGGATTTGACATGGCGGGAATGTGGCAGACATAATTTAGCTGAGTGGAATCAGCCGCGGCTCTTTGTGTCCTGTTCATCTCTTTAAATGTTCTCCTTGAGCAGAGCACACGCTTCATCCAGTCAGCTCTAACGAGTGCCAATGAATTCCCTTCAAGAGACTGCATGGACATTTTCCCCCCTTAGGAAGGTGTTTATATGTGCCTTAGAGACAGAAGAATAAAACAAGACAAGAGGGAGAGAAACAGATACAGAGGAAGGATTTCACAGGTTTAGCTTCTGTGTAAATGTGTTCAGTGTCTCCAAGGGGGTATTCTTCTCCTAGAGTTCTCACTTCCTCTGACTGATTGTGCTAAAACTTCTATACAGAAATACTGAAACCAACATCTAGGTAATGAAACACATCTGGATCTGTGGCTGGAAGTTCATTAGTACTAATCAGCAAAATAGAGGTTCTGTGGTGTGCTAGACAAGGAAGGATTTTATAAAACGACTTTATACATTTTTATATATTATTGCTTAGTTTTTTATTATTTAGGAGATTTCACCATTTTGACTCATTTCATTGGCAGGTCTTGTCTGGCCAACTATGTTATTTTCTTGATCAGGTTAAACCTAAATTTCAATGTATATATAAAAATTTTATATTTTAATATAAAAAAAAAAAAAGACTTTGCAAACCATAGCAATCCCAAAATAGTGGATGGTCAGTTAATATTCTCTCTGACAATAGGTTATTGTATGTAAAATATCGGGGGGAAATACTTAATGTAATGTGTTCAAATGTTCACCTGAAGAAAATAACATGCTGGTCGAAGAACTTTTGCAGACATGAGATATGTTCCTAAATTCATTTTAAATTCAGTCTAAAAAAACTGTTTTTCTGAAGCATTTAGAAATAGAAATGAATTCAATATTTGTTCAAATTAAATTCTTTTGAACTCTAGACCGACTTCAAAAACAGACACAAAACTGTAATTTAAAAGACAGCTTCACATAACAAATATTTGTGTGAGATTATAATATGTTTTCCTTTAATGGATATTTCTGAAAAAAATTGTTGGAAAAAAAATATTGTAAAATGAGTGTGGTGTTACTTTTCTGTGTGATCAGATGCTATGCAGATCCCATAGACTTACGTTGAAAGAGGGACTAGAAACCAAATTATTACAAACTTTGTCCAATATGCAACCACTTCATAATAACCACCCACAACAAACTTCATAGTAACGTGCATAAAAGTCTTTTTCAGACAATATAAAAATGTGAAGTTTGTGGTATTTTTGTATCCAATATCTAATTTTCCACACAACTGTACATAAGGTGTCTTATCTTTCTACAACTAGCTATTGTGTGTATTTCTGTTGCAGGTTCGATAGCAACAGGCTGACATAAGATGGCATTTCTCAGGCATGACATTACCGTTATCTTCTCCCTGTGGGCTTCTCTCCTTTATGTTGCGCTAATGTCTCTTCCACTGATGGCAGAAGCACCAAAAAGAAGCCAGTACATCTGGAATACAGGTGGGTTGCCAATATTTCCTCCGTTTTTTCTTCTTGGGACGACAGGAAGAAATTAATTTGCGCTGTCCCTAGGTGAATTATGAGTATTTTCCCGCCATGATTACTTGCCATCCCTTACTCACTGTCATGTCGTTACAAACCTGTATGACTTTCTTTCTTCTGTAGAACCAACACAAAAGGGGACTTTTTTGAAAAATATGCCCAAAAAAACCCCAAATCAACAGAACTATTTGTTCAGACATTTCTCTCATGAAAGTGCCATAGGGAGCTAAGGTTTTCAATGACCCAAAATTTTGGAACATGTTACTTTAATGTCGCTTCTTTTGGTCATTTTTGGATCTTGACACCACCAGTCTCTCTTTGATATGAGAACGATCAAGATAACCTTCAAAAAAAGCCTTTTTTTTTAAAAAGTCATACAGTATTAGTAACGGTATGAGGGTAGGTAAACGTTGACATAATTTTCATTCTTTAAGTGCACAGGGTAAACTTGTGTGATATTTTACACAGACAAAAATGCATCAGTTATTTCAAGGTTTTCAGAAATGCTAAACACAGTTTGTGTTTGTAAGATCCATTCACATGCAGCCTGAGCCAGAAAATTCTGACACTCTGTGGTCAGATCCAGTTGGAGAAGTCACATATTATTGGGATTGCATAATCAAATGTGTGAATTGCCATTTTTGGTACAGTACATTCAGTCAAGAAGCAAGGTAATTCACATTTCTATCCTGCAATTGATAGAGGGAAACAGAAGTGTTGAATAAAAAAAGAATTAGTGGTCCATGTTGGATATTGATCCTTGTTGCCACAGATCTTGGATCAGCAGGCATACATGTACGGCAGTTCAGAAAACTGTGAAACCATCTGCCTGTGTTATCTGTGAAGTCTGATCTATCTTACATCCAGCTGGAGTTGCACTGAGAATTCCTCATGTCGCCATGGCAACAATTGTTAAGCGGGAGATTGACAGCTCGCAAAGAACAGAAGATTATTGCTTGTCCTATTAATGCCGTCCGGCGCATCCAAAGCTACTCTGAGCTTATTTCAAGATGCCACAACTAAGCACTTCTCCAGTACTTGTAACAAAACATCCAACATTTGGCTATGAAGACCCAGGAAGTTCATATCAGGCAACTGCTTTTCTCAGTAAATAGACACGGAAATGAGCTTCATTTAACTTCCTTGACTGAATGCAGGGACTAAATTGTGGGGGGTTTGAAATGTCTGAACACTTTTGTTTAAGGAATAGTCTACCCAAAAATAAAAATTTATATTAATCTATTGCACAAGCAAAAGTGTCCAGTAACATGGAGTTTATAGGGAAAAAGTTAGCAGTATTTGGATGGTCATTGGATCTGAACATGGAGGCCCTCATAAGACGACATAAGATGCAAGTTCATGTTAATTTCTTTGTAAGTGTTCTCTTTTTTTAACATTTATTTACTTTTTATTTCTTTATAAAAAACTTTTTTTTTATCTTAATAGAGCTTTCTCACATATTGTTCACAAGTTTGGGGTCAGTAAGAATTAATTTCAGAGCAAGGATGCATTAAATTGATCAAAAGTGAAAGATAAGACTTTTACATTGTTAAAATTATCATAAAAAACTGTTTTTAATATTGATAATAATAAAAATAAACGTTGATTGAGCAGCAAATCATCATCTTAGAATGATTTCTGAAGGGTCATGTGACACTGAAGACTGGAGTAATGAAATGCAGCTTTGCCATCACAGGAATAAATTACATTTTAAAATATATTCAAATACAAAACCCTTATTTTAAATTGTAATTATATTTCACAATATTACAGTATAAATGCAGCCTTGGTAAGTTAGGATCAAGTCAGACAAAACATAGCTACTTTAATATTTTTACATTTTAATCGAATTATAATCGAATTTGTAATCGATTTACATATCATAAATATCACAGATTTGTTTTAAAAAATGGACATTTCAGTAATTGATCTAGAAGGCACCAAAAGTTTCAGTTTCAGAAGTGTCTTTTAAAAAGTTGACTCCCTTGAAAGCTATTGTGAAATCCGCACTGATTGATGGCTGGATCATGGACATATCAACAGGTCCAATGCTAATGAAGGCAACTGTGAAAATGTTTTATAGATGAAGTATGGATGAGATAAGGACGTTGATGTTTTTCTGTGAAGCAGTGGTCAGTTCTCAGAGGTCTCCTCCCGTGCTGTGTGCGGATCGAACGGCAGCTCTGCAGGTCCACAGGGGTGATGATTCCTGGAATGTAAAATCGATACTGGTTTCATCCTGAAGGAGTGTGTCCACTTTTGTTCTGTCTATGAAGAAGGGCTCATTTGTGCACCTACACACTCTGATTTTCTTGAGCTTTTTTATTTGTGTGCTTAATTTTGTTCAGTTTCACAAGCTGTACAGAAAATGACTCTGTCTCACAAAACACGAAGGTGAAAATCAACCTTCAATAGCAGATGAAGACAGTCTGACTGTAGCAGATTGTGTTTTAACAGTGTTATGGATGGAGACATTGTCATTCTATCCTTTTCTTTTGACAAAAATGTGTACATGCAATGCAAACGATAATTTTTTGGTACGTTTCTGAATAGAACTAATACATTCTGTGCGCATGTATCTGCTAGTTTATTTTGTCAGCTTTTAAAGATGGTCTCAAAGCTAACAGACACGTTCTTAAAACCATAAAACCTCAATTTTGATGCCACTTTGATTGAAGTCTTTAACATTTCTCTTGACATTTCGATATACAAGGTTATTTAATCCAGTACATACTTTGCAGTTCAAGCTTTTGCATCAGTCATGTTTAACTGTTTCAGCTACAGGAACACGTCTTCATAAAATGCAGCTCACAAGTGCATTAGAATAAAATATATAACATCATGATATAAAAGTAAGCAGTTCATACAGTGAAAGCCCTGATAACATAAAAAATAAAATAAAAAACATTGAAAAATGCACTTAACTAGCTGTTTTTAATTTTTCTAAAATGTTTGTATATACCTGTGAAGCAGTGAGCTGCATTTTATTTATAAGAGGTTCTATTAAAAACATATTTTATACTAATAATATACTACTATACTGAAGAAATAATTGTATTATTATTATTATTATATTATTATTTGTCACCAGGCTGAAAAAGTATCCATATAGGATGGCTATTCTCAACAATAATTCATACATCAAATGTGCACAATAGTCTTCAGTATAATGCAATACAATACATAATAGATTCATTAAGGCAAAAGAGATAAATAGAACATTTTTGTATTATTTATTTTCCGTGGAAAGAGCAGGACCAAGAATGAAGCTGTGTGTCTGCCAAAACGATAGGACAGAGATGACCTCTCACAGTATAATATGTGACAATACACATTCTTTCCTTTTTCAAATACCCGTTTTTTATGTTTGTATGAAAAGCACACCGAAAAGAAGTGAGCAATTCTTCAGCAGTGAATATTGACCATCTATTATCCATTTGCCTTTTGTTTTCTGTTCAGTTCATTAGTTGTGCAGTCATTTCTTTCTTTTTCTCTGTTTGATTGATTACTGTGGAGGGAACGAGGAGAAATCAGCACCCTATACAGATGTATACACACACACACACACACACGCGCGCGCACAGAGAGAGAGAGAGAGAGAGAGAGAGAGAGAGAGAGAGAGAGAGAGAGAGAGAGAGAGAGAGAGAGAGAGAGAGAGAGAGAGAGAGAGAGAGAGAGAGAGAGAGAGAGAGAGAGAGAGAGAGAGAGAGAGAGAGAGAGAGAGAGAGAGAGAGAGAGAGAGAGAGAGAGAGAGAGAGAGAGAGAGAGAGAGAGAGAGAGAGAGAGAGAGAGAGAGAGAGAGAGAGAGAGAGAGAGAGAGAGAGAGAGAGAGAGAGAGAGAGAGAGAGACTTTCACAAAATGAGATGATTCCTGTTAAATCAGAAGTCCTTGTTCTCTATACAGGAGTTCTAGTTCACAAAAGGCTGCCAAAAGGTTGAAATGATCTAAATACTGGGATGGATAATTGCATTATCTTGAAGAACCTTTAACATCCATGAAACCTTTTCATTGCACAAAGGTTCTTGAAAAAGGCTTCTTTCGATTTTTAAAATGTTCTTCAGACAAAGAAAAATATGGTTGTTTGAAGAACTGTTCACTGAAAGGACATTGGTGAAAAAAAAAAATGAAAAAAAGTAAGAGTGTACTTATAAAAAAATATATTTGGACACTTAAAATGAAATGAATATATTTATACATGCATATATACATTTCCTTATGTGAAATTTTTAAAAATTTGAATTTTTTTTTTTGTCCATACAAGAAAAATGAGAACAAGTATGATTACATTTTTTGTTGTACTTTCACTTTAAGCCATTCTTTTAAATGAGCAAAGAGGCTTGTTGGGATTTAAATGATAAAACTATGAAAGTATTTTGACGTTTTGGTTGTCAAATGTCAGAACATGTTCATTGTTAATGTGATGACGTACACCTGCGATTACTCTGCCAGGAAAAGCTGTGTAAACTTGAAGGTAAACCCACACAATGCATTCATATCACCTTGTGTCTAGCGTTTCACAGACAAGTAAACCAAAATACACTTCAACATCATTGATTTCCAGAGCAACATCCCAAGCCTTTTGCATTTAAGACATCAAAATCCAGCAATCCTCAGCTCAAACTCCAACTGAATCGTGACAGGCCAAAAACGGCTCCATTTTCTTTGCTAAAGTGTCTGTGATAGGCAGAAAAGCACTGTAATTGAATCTGTGACCATCAGCGAGTAATTAATCTGTCATGTGCCCTATTGTTTCACCCAGAATGAATCCAAAAGCTGTGCGAGTGTCAGACTAGAACATTTCTTTGCGCTGTTGAGAGGGAGGATGCTGCCCGTCTCCAGAGACTTCTGGGTCAGGGAATGTTTTGTGTTTTAGCAACACTAATGGTCCTGACACTTTCAGACATCAGAAATTCATTATTCGATTTATTTCGGCATAAACAAGGGTTGTGTTGTTGAGTCGTGCTGTGTAGCATATGTACCAGGGTACTTGTTTGTAGCAAGACACAGCCAGTCTCCAATATACTTGACTCTCTAATTAAGCTGTGAATGTGATTTGGTTTAACATTGCATACTCTTATTTATCTGTTTTGGGAGTAGCTTGTACAAACTGTATAGCATAGTGTCTTAGCATTTAAATATCCTAAAAATGTCTGTACTCGCATTAGTTATTGGTTTACGCATATTACTAAGAGATTTTTAACTCTTCCCCGCCATTGATGGAAATTTCCGTGTTTTCACTGTTATATGGTAGGGGGCGCTATTAGGCATCTTCTGAAAGAATACTGAATCTCCTGATCAAAACACAGGCAAATAAGAAGCAGAAACAAGCGATATAATGTGTAAGCAGATGCACAGCCTATGTAAAATAATGTGATCAACATTAAACAACATATAAATCAAAACTGCCTAATGTTACTGAATGAAATGTCGACCCAGGACGAGCTATAGGACTGTGAAGCTTTGGTGGTGTTGATGGACTTGATCTCCATCTATGTTTTGATCATCGTTCTGAATCCTATCCAGACATAGTCTTTGTCAACAACGCGATTTTCTCAGCTTTTTGCTCAAAATATTTTTCTTTTTTTGAAAGAATTGCATACTTTTATTTAGCAAGGATGCATTAAATTTATAAAAAGTGACAATAAAGATATATAATTATAAAGACATTTACAAAAGATTTCTATTAAAAAAAAAAACTCATTTTTTCTATTCAAAATACTATTCATTAAGGAATCCTGAAGGATCATGTGACACAGTTGGAGTGAAGGCTCCTAAAAATTCAGCTTTGCCATCACAGGAATAAATTAAATTTGAAAATACATACTATAATAGAAAATAGGTATTTGAAATTGTAACAATATTTCACATTAGCGTTTTAAATGTATTTTTGATCAAATAAATGCAACCTTGGTGAGCTTGAGACTTTTTCAAAATTTCTAAAACATAGACCTTATAGACTTATAGACCCCAAACGTTTGACTAGTAGTGTATTTAAAATATGAATGATGTTCTTATATGTGGCTGTTTGCATCTATACGATTCATTTGAAAGGTGCTCAGAGCCTTAGTGTCACGTAATGAGAGCGCTTAAGATCTTGATTTAAAATTAGCGCTAATCATTTCTAAGAATGAGTGCGATCTAGTTTAGTTGCAGTGCATGCATGCATGGTAAACAAAACTGTGTACTGACGCACTAAAGAACTTTCCACAGCTGTTAGCTTGATATTTTTTAGGCTGGTAAAGACTTGCCAGGGTCACAGGTTAGATTGCCAGGGAATGCTTGTGTAGATGTAAATGTTGTTAACGTTGTTTTAGGACAAGAAGTGATCTGCCAAATGCATAAAATGTTTTTAAAATGAGCTCTGTTTTCAACATGAGGTGAGGAGGTGGTAAAGCAAGCAGTATAGAGCGCTTGTTTGCACCCGCAGTCTCGCTGGCGGTCTTCATAATGGAAGAATCCCACCATAGAGGGAACTCTGGGAGGCTTGTGGGTGATTAAAGCTTTTGAAAGTCTGAATAGCGGAAAATAACCTGTCTCAGGTGTGTTTGAACCAAAGCCTCTGATTGTTGCTAATGAAATATTTTCAGCTGTGGAGGCCGATGGGTTTTGCCTGAGGTTAAACCTGTGGGAATGAAAACCAATTTCAATTTTCACTCAACATTTGCATTTTGCAAGTAAATAGAAATTGATCATGTGGATTCTACTAGATAACATATCCCAGTTCAATCTGCCTTTGTGCTGCCAAAATTGAGTAAAACCACTCACGATCTTACCGACAGTGACTTTGCTTCCGATGCCCTCGGAGTGACCTCATCCTGTCTCACAGCTTTAAGCTGCTCTGACACCATGGGACAGGGTCCTGCTTGTATCTCAGTTCTGTTTCTCTTCGCCTGCCTGCTGCGTTTCAGTGATGGCCACATGAGAGACGGAGGGAGAGAGGATCAACTCCCTGTGAGACATACAAGTCAGTTTGAAAGTTGGAAGGAGCTTGTCGCGGCTGTGAGGGTGATTGTGAGTCTGTGTCTGTGTGTGTTCTTGTATATATGGTTTATGGACACAAATGTGTATAATGACATGGGAATTAAAACGTATACCACATATACGTGTGTGTTTTATAATTAAATCTTATAATTAAGATTTATTATATTTAGAAGTATTTAAAAAAAACTATCTATAATGCAATGCAGTTCATAGATTTTTTTTTTTAGTGTGGCTTAAGTGTTAAAATACTATATAGGGCCGCTTTAATTACTCTGGGATTTTAATTATATTTATTTATTTATTTATTATAGTCATACTTCAAAAAATATCCTTTAATGAAGAATTATGTTCTCCACAGTTTAAAAGAATAGTTGTTAATATGTTAGCATAAAACATAAGGGGCCCTATCTTGCACCCAGCGCAATTGACCTGTCCCTCGACAGACGCACGTTAACTAAGACGGTTAACTAAGAAATACACTTGCGCTCCCGGGGGCGGTTCAGCGCAAAGAGGAGGCGTGTTCCGGCGCAAACGTTCCTTCATGCTATTTTGCACGTTTAGAAAACAATTGCGCCACTAACCGAAAAAATCTAGTTTAAAGTCAGCGTTGCGCATGTTATTCATATGCTATTTTAAGGGCGCATGCTTGGCCATAATCAATGTAGCGTGTGCACAACGCGCATACACTTTGATTCTCTCACACAGAAGCAGCAGTTTTCATTTTTGCAAATCATACATTATTACGATAGATAGATAGATAGATAGATAGATAGATAGATAGATAGATAGATAGATAGATAGATAGATAGATAGATAGATAGATAGATAGATAGATAGAAAGATAGATTATTATAAAAGCATACATCTAGCTTACACATTTACATTTACATTTACATTTATTCATTTAGCTGACGCTTTTTATCCAAAGCGACTTACAATTGCTATATATGTCAGAGGTCGCATGCCTCTGGAGCAACTAGGGGTTAAGTGTCTTGCTCAGGGACACATTGGTGTCTCACAGTGGATTCGAACCCGGGTCTCTCACACCAAAGGCATGTGTCTTATCCATTGCGCCACCACCACATTTACCCAAATTATCATACGCCTCTTTAACCGAAGTTAATTTGGGTGAGTTTCTCCATCCCCAATGTCACTTCTCTGTGTTTTACGGCCCTGACGAGAACGTCGGTCTCCTCGGCTGTGAACCGCTCCTGGCGCACGCCTGGCAAATCCGCCGTTATTATAGGAATCCGCTATAGAACAAGAGCGCCTGCTCTTAAAGGGAATGTGAGATGTCGCTCTGATTGGTTTATTTCACGTTACGCCCAAACCACACCTATGAATAATGAAGCTACTTCAGACCAACCCATTTTAGATTTGCGTCGGGCGCAAGAGTCATTTATCCCGCCGGTATAATAGCAACAGCGCCCAAGACCCGCCCACAAAGTTACTTGCGTTTCGCGCTTAATTCTTGCGTTTCAGACTGTTAAAATAGGGCCCATGGTCTTCATGTAAATGTACAGTAAACTCACGATTTTTTTTAAATGAAATCAATACTGTTATTCAGCCATTCTAAATCTTGCAAATTGATCAAAAGACAGTAAAGAAGTTCTTGCAGGCTGACATGTCCTTAACTCAATCTGCTTGCAATCACATCATTCTCTATAGGGCACAGCTGATTGGTTCCTGCTGTATCAGCAGCCAATGGACTTGTGTGCTCAACCTTCAAATACTTGGTTAGCATTTGCCTTAGCAGTGCAGGACACTTTCAGAAACCTTCCCCAGCTCCAACTGACTAGATCTGCTACGGGTAATTCATGTATGCTATATTGTAAAGCAGCAGCAAGTCTTATTTGCTCACAGCAGCGCGTCATGTATGTATTGGCAGTAACAAGTCCTGTTCTGCAGAAGCAACAGCAGTGTAGCAGATCTATTCCGTTAAAACCAAATATATCAACATTGTCATACCCATTACCATGGCAAACACCCTGAGAGTTGTCATGACAGAAATGCTGTTCTTTATTAAAAGAATCCTGATGAGACCAAATCAGCATATTAGAAGGATTTCTGAAGGATTTAATTGGATCAAAAATACAGTAAAAACTTTAATATTGTGAAATATTTTTGCAATATAAAATAACTGTTTTCTATTTGAATATGTTTAAAATAATGAATGCAAATATATTCAGCCTTGGTGAGCATAAGAGACTTCTTTCAAATATATTAAAATACCAACCTCCAAAACGTAATGACTGCAGCCAAATCGATATATAATTTTCATAAGGATATGAAAAAAAATCAATGGATATAATCAATGGCAATGGCAATAAATCAATGGCAACATGGTTCCCACTAAATTCCACTAGCAGAAAAGTGTATATGAGCCACACTTCAGCTTCACAATATCAGTGATTTTCCATTTTCCTCTCCAAAAATGTCAGTTCAGACAGAGAAAAGCATAACAACAAAAAATCTCTTTCCTAGTGGTTTTCCTCACATTGCTTCATTTCAAAGTGATTATTCCCACATCTAGTTTTTAATCAGCATGCCATCCATCAGAATCCTGATTAGCTGGGAGATCTCTGTAGGACAGGCCTCTGCGGTTAAAGTCTTACCTGAACTGCCTCTGAATAAATTGATATTTGACTAAGGCGGATGAGCGCACGAGCAGTAATTAGCAAGCTGTGAAGACCTACTACAGTCTAATGATCAAATCCGGCTCTGACTTCAGTCCTCATACAGTAATGATGTCATCCCGTATGACTCGCTTTCTCTTTCCCATGGTTTTTGTCTGCTTCGTTGTGCATTAGGTGCATTTGAAGGATGGTAGGTCTCTTTGGTGACCTCACCGATGGCTTGATGAAGGGAACATGGCCTTTGACATCCCCTGAGGAACGATAGCAATGATGTCAGACTTTCTGCTGGAAGCATCTGTCCCCCTCTGCCTTTTTTGTCTCTCCTCTCTCTGTTCCTATCGCTTCTCTATTCTTTCTGTCCCCTTATTTTCTAATTGGGGATAATGGAAGCAATTTTAACAGATGCTGCAACTTTTGCTGCATTTCAGTTTAAACAAATATCACTATAAAGTTGTCGGGTTAAAATGAAGTTAAAATTAATGATCTACATCCAGGATATTAACATGGCTGTGAGGTCAGAACACTAAGTGTTACACTTAGACTTTTGCTTTAAATTGACAATATTACTAACCACTTATAGAATTACTTCTATTCTATTCTATTCTATTCTATTCTATTCTATTCTATTCTATTCTATTCTATTCTATTCTATTCTAATCTATTATATTATATTCTGTTCAATTATATTATATTATATTATATTATATTATATTATATTATATTATATTATATTATATTATATTATATTATATTATATTATATTATATTATATTATAATGGGGCCAGACCAAGGCTTAATTTATTTGATAAAACTCAAATTTTGTAAAAAATTCAATGAAGAAAATTCATTAGTTTAAATAGAATTCAAAAGAATATTTATTTGAAATTGAAATCTTTTGTAGCATTATAAATGTCTTTACTGTCAATTTTGATCAATTTAATGCATCCATACTGAATAAAAGTATTAATTTCTTACTGACCCCAAACTTTTGAATGGTTATTATATTACATTATATTATATTATATTATATTATATTATATTATATTATATTATATTATATTATATTATATTATATTGTCTTGCATTGTATTTTATTGTATTGCATATTTTATTGTATTGCATATTTTAATGGTTAAATTCTTTTAGCATATACGTATAGCCTATATATATACAGTAATCATTGTTCTGACAGTGCTATTCTAAAATAATTAAAGATGATTATCTGTCTGAAACCACACGTACCTGTACAGTATTTCTGTGCTAAAGTGAGATGAATTGAGGCTCATCGCTGTGCCTGTTTCGGGCTTTAATAGACAGTGGTTACAATAGTAATATAAATCACTTCATATCCTGTGTGTGTCTCTCTCTTATTTCCTGTAGGTGTATGGGGTGTGTGTGTGGCCAATGATTGCGGCTCTGTCGGGCTCCAGAGTCGCTCTGTGTGGTGTGTCCATTCTGAAGGCTGGAGCACTCATCAGTCCAATTGCTTTCCATCTGACCGTCCACCGCACCAGCGAGTGTGTGTGAAGATGTGTGAATGGCAAAAGGATCTGTTTGAGTGGCGCTTGTCTCCTTGGGGTCCCTGCACCCCGAGTCCTTTCCTCCCAGCCAATCGATGTGTGACCGCTCAGCGTGGAGTACAAAAGCGAGATGTGGTGTGTGTGAAGCATACTAACAGCACCAAGGTGAGCCTGCATGTGTGTGAAGCGTTTTCTTCACCTCCAGAAAGAGAGCAGGCGTGTTTGTTACCCTGCCCGATCGACTGCGTCGTCTCCGCCTTCACCCACTGGTCCACCTGCAGTCGCACCTGCGGGTCGGCCCTCCAACAGCGCACCAGGCATGTGCTGGCAACACCCCTCTATGGAGGAGCAGACTGTCCCATCCTCACCCAGACACGTCCCTGTAACCATGACAACGCCCACCCTGCCCTCTGTCCCTCTGACCAACAGGAATACAGTTACAGTTTGTGGGTGGGGCCCTGGAGCCCTTGCAGACTTAAAGGGACGGCACTTATTGGAAAGACAACGGTGGACTTCAATTTTGGGCATGATGGGAAAAAAACAGTCAAGGCTGCATACACGATCAAACGCCACACCGAGAGTATTCCCCACCAAAATCATTATGATGATAATAGCCACAAAGTATCCTGGGAAATCACCATTGGCTATCAGACTCGGCAACTGCGCTGTACAAGGAGTGATGGGAAGAATGCCATGCTAAGGTGGGCGTCCTTTATATGAACTAATGAGTTACTGAGTGAATACGTTTATAAACCCATCAATCTATTCACCCGTTCATCTATTCACCCACCCCTTTACCCATCAATCAGTCTGTCCATCCATTCTCACAGTTTGATCAGTCAGTGCACACATCCGTTTATTGTTTTGTTTTGTGAAACTCAACCCAGACAGTGTAATCCAGAACCCACAGCTACTTACTGAAAAATGGCCCTAAAATATTGATTTCAGTTTATTTTATGTAAGAAGAAATAGACCGTGAATAGGAACTAGCACAGCTATGTAGGAAATTGGCCAATTATAAAGTTGAGCTTTTTACAAAAGTACTTGTCCAGAATAAAGAGAGAGTTGTGTGATAAAAGCTTTTAAAGAATGATTGTAGATGTAGTCAGAATTGACTGCGTTCACATTGATTCATTACTGATCTGACCATAAATAAATGATACAGGCCTATTAGCACACAGTTATGCAACAATGTTATGCAATATATTTACTTTTTTTTTTTTTTTTTTTTTTTATCACTCTCCACAGTGAGGATATTAGAGTCTGCTATATTAAGCTCTGCTATCCTCCTAGTGCAGATGGATTACCATTTTACCACGTGATACTGTTTACATCAGAGAACAGGCTTTTATTTATAAATGCATTTCTGGTTACACTGTCAAATAACAGAATCTAAATTTTACCTTCTGTTGTGGGCGATACAGAAAAGTGAGAAGCCTTTTCACCTTTTCTTTTTTTCAAATCAGGGAATCCCAATTTTATTTGCTGCAAATATTTTCAAGTTCTATTCTGATATCATCCATCCGAGAGCATTCTGAATCTTGATCCATTGACAAAATATCTACAGCTCAAGTGGAAAAAAAGAAAAGGTGATCTGACTGAACCAATGTGAAATATTTTATGTGGGAAAAGTTTTGTTTTAACATGAGCATATGAAAGTTTAAAAATGTGCATATAAATCTGAATCTAAATATCCCACCTGAGTTTGATGATTTATGTGTTTTAATTCTCATTACCAAGGGAAATTTTAACAGTGTTCAAAATATTTATTCAATGCCAATTCTACGGTTGAACAAGCACGCTTTGCAATAAACACTTTGCAAGCAATGTTTTGTTGTCTATGCTGTGCAGCAAGCATCAATATTGTTACCAACAATAAGATGCTAATGCCAATCTTTATTTGAACCACTCGCTTAGGCAATGCATAATAAATTAACATCATTTTATGTCTGTAGATTACAAGATTTCCCTAGCGGTTTGCAAACTTTTTTCTATTGGTATTAAGCCAGACTAAACTTCGGAATAAATTGAACACCCACGGACCACCCTATCGTTCTCTCTCTCTCTCTCTCGCAGGATTCATAGTTTGCTTTAGCTTGTTTTGTATGCCAATATATTCAGCAAGAATTATCAGCAACGTTAAAGCCTTGGAGAGTTCGAGAGACAGCTTGAAAAATGTTCTGTTTATGTTGCTACCTTTTTTTTGCAATGGTAGCCAGAGGCTAAATGCATGCCAACAGCTTCAGAACAGGCAGATGGAATATTTATTTTTTAAATAAGGCAATTAACAAACACGAAACGCTTTGAAACTACCTGAACAGTGTCCTTTTCGTAATTGTAATATTTATACAATTCAATTTTTATTTTATTTTACTATCATATATATATATACATATACACAGGGCTTGACATTAACACCTGCCAACCCTCCAAATGCGGGTGGATTTCAGCAGTGGTGTGTAACGCAGTCACTCTTACAAGCCACTTTGGCGGGTTAAATTTTACATATAATATATATATATATTTCAACTTATTTTCAAGTCTTTTAAAAAGGCATCTGAAATAATAAACTGAGTGCAGTGTAGTGTTGTCAAATATCAATTTTTCGATACATATTGATACTGAAATATCTGAAAAGCTTTCAATACTCATTTTTCCATAATATATCGCTGTGTTTTCTCGTTCTCTCATCTCTCTGACAGCGAGTTGGCACACAAACCCGCCTCCACTCACTCACTCGTTTAATTTGCTCCGGGTGAATATTGTTGGTGTTACAGGGATTACATTTTGGAATGGGTTTGCACGTATTGTGCATAATTTTACACATTCCTGCAGATTTTCTGCTCACACCCAAAGTCTGCACACATAAAGCCACCTCTCAGTACTAAATTGAGTTCTTTTTCACTCCTTGTTGTGCTTAAACAATCAAATACATAAAAAATAATGTCAAAATGCCAGTCTTGGCGAGTATTCACGTAAAAACAGTCAGCCATGGTTTAAGAGAATGTAAACAGTTGAGAAAGAAAACGCATGTGTAACAGTATAATGGATCCGTGTGTCAGGTATTAAAGTGACATCAGCCTAATACACCTGCTGCCAACAATATCTATATGGGAGTTTTTCCCCATGGTATCAATGTCAAAATTGTGGCCAGTTAAAATGCTGAGTGGCAAATAACTTTGGAAAACCACTAGCCACAGTGGCTGGTGAGCAAAAAAGTAAATGTCAAGCCCTATTTAAATATATATACAGTCGTGCTCAGAATTAATCATACCCCTGGTAAATATGATCAAAAATGGCTGTAAAAAATAAATCTGCATAGTTTATCCTTTTGATCTTTCATTAAAAAAATTGACAAAAATCTAACCTTTCATTTAAGTAAAAAAATTTGAAAGTGGGGGGGAAATCACATTATGAAATAAATGTTTTTCTCCAAAACACGTTGGCCACAATTATTGGTACCCTTTTATTAAATACCTTTTTGCAATCTCCTTTTGCCAAGATAACTGCTCTGAGTCTTCTTCTATAATGCCTGATGAGTTTGGAGAACACCTGACAAGAGATCAGAGACCATTCCTCCATACAGAATCTCTCCAGATCCTTCAGATTCACAAGTTCATGTTGGTGCTTCTTCTGTTCAGTTCACTCCACTCATCAGGTCAGGGAACTGGGACGGTCATGGCAGAAGATTAATTTTGTGCTCCCTAACACATTTTTGTGTTGATTTTGATGTTTGTTTCGGATCGTTGTCCTGATGGAAGATCCAACCACGGCCCATTATAAGATTTCTAGCAGAAGGCGTCAGGTTTTGATTTTTATCTGTTGATATTTGATAGAACCCACGATGCCATGTATCTGAAAAAGAAGTCCAGGGCCTCCAGCAGAAAATATGCCCACAACATTAAAGATCCAATGGTATATTAAATTGTACACATGGGGTACTTTTTATCCTTGTGTGCACCAAACCCATCTGGTAGGTTTGCTGCCAAAAAGCTCTTTTTTTAGTTTCATCTGACCACAGAACCCAGTCCCGTTTGAAGATCCAATCATGTCTGACAACTGAATATGCTGGAGTTTGTTCTTGGATGAGCGAGGAGCATTTTTCTTGAAAACCTCCCGAACAACATGTGGGGATGTAGGTGTTTTTTTTATTTTTTTTATTTTTTTATAGGCTTTCTGACCCCAAGACTCAACTAATCTCTGCAATTCTCCATCTGTGATTATTGAAGAGTCTTTGGCCAATCAAACTATCCTCCTCACCGTCCATTAAGATAATATAGACACACGTCCTCTTCCTGGCAGATTCGTAACATCTTTAGTTGATTATAACTTAATTATTGCCCTGATGGTCAAAATGGGGATTTTCAATTCTTTAGCTATTTTATTACAGCCACTTTTTATTTTATGATGCTCAACAATCTTTTGCTGCACATCAGAACTATATTCTTTGGTTTTATTCATTGTGATGGATGATTAAGGGAATTTGGCCTTTGTGTTTCCTCATATTTAAACTCCTGTGAAACAAGAAGTCATAGCTGGACAATTTCATGTTTAGTCACCCTGGTGTGCTAAAAAAAAAGGTAAATATTAATGGGAATATACTTCAGAGATATTTTATCCATAAAAAATTCTAGGGGTACCAATAATTGTGGCCAGTGTGTTTTGGAGAAAAACATTTATTTCATAATGTGATTTATTTTTCTACAGCCATTTTTGATCATATTTACCAGGAGTATGATTAATTCTGAGCACGACTGTATATAAAATATGACACAATGCAATTTCTCTCTCACCTCCAGCCTCTGCGACCATGACAACAGCCCGGTAAACTTTCGTTCATGTGTGATGCCCAGAGACTGTAAAGTGTCTGATTGGTCACGGTGGAGTCCATGTTCAAAGACGTGTCGGACATCTGACCAATCACCTGGCTTCAGAAGCAGGAGCCGCAGCCTGAAGAGAGCAGCCATTGGTGGAGGAGAGCCATGCCCCGCCCTGGAAGAAAAAGCAAACTGTAACATTCTGGAAGACACACTGCCACTGTGCCCAAGGTGAAGAGACGGCATTGGCAGAATTGTGCATCCAAATCTTTTCAAATGTTTTGATTTTCTCTAAATACTTTAGTTCTTGAAGTCTGCAAGAAATTATAATTCACCCTATCTATTTCTCATCCGTTTCATCCACATAAATTCAAATCCACACCCTTCTTACAATTGACTTGATGTGCTTCCATCTAATCAACAACTGATGAATTTCTTTTTTTCTTTTTCAATAATCTGTTTCACTTGCGTACGTCATGATATGGAAGAAAATATATTTTGCTACTTCCGTTTCATTGCAGAAGACTAAACATATATGACTCTTTAATTTGACTTGAATTGTCTTGTATGTATTTTAATTGGCTGGAAATACAGGTATGAGTGGAGGGTGACCAATTGGAATCCATGCCAGGTGACCCCTCTTTTGAGTCAGCAGGACCATCGCCATAGCAATACCAGTGTCCTGTGCGGAGGTGGGATCCGGACCCGAGAGGCATATTGTGTTACCATAACCATCCATGACAGCACAGTACCATCCCAAAGTAAGAACACTGTTTTAGAAAAAGTCTAACTATGGATTAACAGCATAGAATTATGATTTATGAATTATTGTTTCAGACAACATTTAGTTTTTAGTACCATGGTACCATCACAGTATTAGTTCAATTACAATGCACAGAACATTTCTGCCTTAGAAGAGCTAGTCATTTATGAGATTCCATTTCAGTAAGGATGTTGCCCTAAAATACCTTTTTATTTGGGATGAGATTGCTAATAAAAAAGATCAACTAACAGTACAATAAACAAATGTGAATGAGACTCTTGAATGAGAGTCTTTTTTAACATTAAAAGCATAAGCATTAAGTGGGGGTGGAGGGAATTTCTAGATTGCTTTCATTTTATTTAATCCTTTGTATGCTGTTGAGACTCAGGGCAGAGCACTAAGGGGGAGCTTTAGTTTCCTCTGTGTTTATATTTTTTGATTTAAATGGTAATCTGTTGCCACACAATGAGAAGGACGGATTTGAATTGCATTTATTTTTGTGCAAGCTTCTGTGAGATCTGCAAAAATGTTTTGAAAATACATAGAGTATTGGGTACAACGGGGCTTTTCACAACTCCCAAAGTGTATGGTTGCAGAAAAAATTTATATGTTTGTATTGAACATTGATGGAGCAACAGATTTTGTGTGAAAATAGATCATAAAAGTGGTTTATTTTGTTTAAAAATCTTGTCAATTAATGAGGTGGCCAGGGGGGCCTTTTACCCCACATACTTTTACGTATTATTCCGTTATTGAAAAATCATTAAGAATACCTTTGTCTCAAAGATTTTGCTACTCAAATCTACAAAATTTGTACAAATATCAAATATTAGATCAAATTAGCATTCAAATCAGAATCAACTTTGCGCTGCTGCCCACGATCGCATCAAGGATCAGCTAAATTTCCACGTGCACCTTGAAAAGCCGATGTTTTGGAAAGTCCTACGGCAAGTTTTTGTGCCATCTAGTGGTCTAGAGGAAAATAAAATCAAAGACGCCTTTTACCCCGGTGCACCTTTAGCCCCATTGTACCCTACATCAATGGACGTTTATGTTGAATCTGAAACTGTCTCACTGTTTTTTCATTATTAGTCAATCGGCCTGTTGGCAGGAACTTGTGCACTGGGCCTTTACCACCATTGGCTGAGTCTTGCTTCATTCCCTGTCAGAAACATTGTCCCCTCACGCCTTGGTCACCCTGGGGACCCTGTCTCCATGACAACTGTTTCGAACCCCAGGGGAGAAGAGGTGAGAGACAAAAACATCCCATAAAACCAGATCGCACACATTAGATTCACACTCCCTGTCCTTGGTTTCTCCTCTCAGTAATGTAAAAAGTGTAAGAATCTCAGAAGTGGGCGTATTTCTGACCCTAAGCTTCGGTGTCGCCCACTCATTGAGGCGACAGTGACAGGACAGCTGTATTCCTCTATTTTGTACACTCATTTTAAAGTATTTTTTCCATTTTTTATTTATTCTCTCCTCTTCTTTAATGCGCATATATATTTGGACAAGATGTTTGGCTGTTACGCTCCTTAGTTTGCCAGAATGTGGGAACAGTATCTGCTAAAACGTTGGCAATGAGCATGTTTCTGTTTGAGTCATCGCTGATGTTTTTTTTTTTTCCTTGTTCCTAATTCTTTCAGGTTTCAGAATGAGAACTCGTTCTGTAATTACCGAGTCTTTGGTGGAGCCCGACAGTTGCCCTCACGTCAACGAAGCGATGATCTGCGATGACCCCTTCTGCTTCCAGTGGCGAGTGACATCACAGGGGCCCTGTGTTCCACGAAATGGCTCGTGTGGCCCAGGATCCCAAGAACAGACTCTGGAGTGTTTGTCCACCACAGGTATGAAGCTCACTTCCCTAATAGTTCACCTAAAACTGTTCTTCCAAACCTGTATGACTCACTTTCTTCCGTAGAATCTTTTCTTTTACATTTAATGAAACTGAAAAAACAAACAAACAAACATAGCATAAGCAGTCCGTACAAGTCATACCCTATATTTCAATTCATTCAAATATTGAATTAAATGTTGCCAGATTTTCTTTTGTAATCTATTGTAATGTTTTGTTCTGCAGCATTTTTTTCTGTATTTTTTTAGGCAAATAAATAAAAAATGACATCACTGATGACGTCCATCACTGATGAGTCTATTCTGGTGCAATGTGTCTTAAGATTTGAATGTAATCAAATGCAAATTAGAGGATTTTCAGGAAGGAGCAAAATAATTTTTTGTCTGTTCCTCAAAGCTATTTATGGCTTCAGAAAACTAGAAACATAGCACACAAGACATTTATTTATTTATTTTTTGGAGCCTGACATCTCCCATACCTACTGTGCACTACTGTTCAAAAGTTTGAGGAAAGTAGGATTTTCTTTTTTTTTCTTTTTTTATATTGTTACTTTTACTAAGCACAGGTGCATTTAATTGATCAAAAGGGACAGTAAAGAAATGTATCATATAGAAGAAAAAATAAATGCTGTTCTATTGAACTTAATATTAATAAAAGTATCATCCTGGATTCCACAAAAATATTTTTAACACTGATGATAATAAGAAATGATTCTTTAGCAGCAAATCATCCAATTAGAATGATTTCTGAAGGATCATGTGACACTGAAGACTGGAGTAATGATGCTGAAAATTCACCTTTGCATCACATATAATTACATCTTAAAATATATTAAAATAGAAAACGCTTATTTTGAATTGTGATAGTATTTCCCAATATCACAAATAAATGCAGCCTTGGTGAGCATACGAGACTTTTCCTAAAACATTGAACAATCTTACAGACCACAAACTTTTGAACAGTAGTGTATTCATTTTCATTGTATGGAAAACAGCAGCCAATTCTGCAAATGATCTCCTTCCATGGTGTAAAATCATCTTGAGTAAATGGATGAAGGTAATTAAATGATGGCTTTACAGAACTATCCCTTTAATTATCTTTCAATCTCATCCTTCTTCACCTTCATCCCTGTAATTACTTTCAACCTTCTGTTATCCCCATCCTCAAACTCTTCAGCGATTAGTTATTTTTACTCACATAAGCAAATGATCAGCTGTCTTTTAATCTCCTCTCATCTCTCCCCTCCTCCCAGCGGCTATGTGGCATATTTCTTATCTGTCTTCTGTGCTTCTCACTGAGATGAGTTTAAGATCAGAACAGACAGACAGATCTGTCACAGTGTTGCACTGCAGTTTTGACACACAAATGCACAGAGACACGAGTTTCAAAAAGCCTTAGGAGTCCTCTAAGGTCTTTTATTTTAATGTCACTCATCCATGTCGAGTGCCAGTGCATGTGTTGTCCATCAGCAAGTATATGAGCGGTCTTAAGGGGTTTACTGTGTGTGAAACATGTTTGTGGCTCGCCAAATGTCAGGCATTACTGGAAATAGTGGAGTTGGAATAATATATGCGACACACGTATGCATTGAACCTGACAGCGTTATCTTCCCAGCATGCACTTAGAATGTTCTACAAAATGCAAAGTGAAGCTGAAATACCAAAGCCATTAAAGTTGAAGTGCAGTTGACTTAAAGTGATAATGTATTCTTGCTGGAGATTTGAGTTGTAATCACATTACACTTGGTTAAAGTCACCTTATCTAACTTTCCCATAACAACACTACATTACATCCCAGGTGTTCAAAGAGTTTATAAAACGTAATCTAGATTTTTACATATTCCGTCATGGTGATAAAATACAATCCCATATGGAAAGAACTATATTTTCAGATGATAAAAAACATTTCAAATGCACCAAAAAATGGCCCAAAAATATATTGTTAATATAGATATTTACATACTGTATTGTAAATATATTTTAGCTACCTATTTACTCATATTTGGACCTTTATATATACTGTATATATATATTTTTTTTTTTTTTTTTTTCAAAATGCAAAATAATCCGAAATATATTTTTAATCTCAAAAATATATTTCCTTAAGCAGTGCTGTTTACAAGATAAATATACATTGGACAATATTTATATATATTTTGATTACACTATGGGTGGATGGTCACCAGGGTGTTGCTATGGTTTTTAGCATTGCTATATTTTTACTATGCAATTTTAAATGGTTTCTAGGTATTGGCCCTAGCAAAGAGCCTGTTGTTAAATAGATGCTTCTCTCTGTGAATTTGTTAATGTATGATGATGATGATGCACTATTTGGCCGAGTTTTTGCTCTGGACAAACATGGTTCAATGGTTCATTTGCAAAAGTTATCACTCCAGTTTTAGTGATCTGACTGCAAATGTAATGTTTATGAAGTAGCGTGAATTCTGCTGTCTATCAACAGTCCTGCAGTTCTGATGCTATACTATAATGCACTTTTTAATGCTCTAGGTAGATAATCACTGTGGGAAATTGCTTCTTCCAACAGTACAAATGCGGGAAAATCTTGTGTCTGCTACCGTGAAAAGAAAATGAAATAAACCCCTATAACACAAAAGAAAAGATGATGATTACAGGGGTCATAAAAATACATTTTAAGAGCTGGGCTCTTTTTAAAAATGCTCCGTTTGTGCATTTATATCTTAGGCAACGAATATGATTCAGAGAGATGTATTTTTAGGGCCTAACATCAATTGAAGAAATGTTGCCCCCTCCTGCATTTGAGATGTAATGAAGAAATGAACTGTTTGTGCCTCAATATCTGATTCTCAGAGCAGAGTCTGTATAGGTTTATTGCTTGCCTTTAATCTTTGTTCTTTTATATCACAAACAAAGAGCATCTTCTACTAGTTGATTCTGTGCTTGTGTGTATGTGTCTATTGTTCATTCCAATTTCACAAAGAAAAAGTATATATTTTGTATATGTGAGCTCTCTCCAACCCCCCTCCCCCCGTTTTAAACATAGACTATACTAATTATGGTCATAATTATGATTAAAGCAAGAAAAATTCTGAATTAAGTTTATATTAATAACCCTTAAGCAGAAAACTAACAACATTTAGTGAGGTTAATGATTAAAAAAAGTGCCAATGAGTATTGTTTTAATTAAAAAAAATGTAGAGTATTTTCCAAACTGAACTGAGTGAAGTTTAGCATTGATATTTTACTTCAGCATTCATTAGCAGATAATGATTTTCAAGCATTCTGTTAATTAAAAATGTGCCTTAATGTTGCCCAATCATGGTCTTTGAGGAAAGAATAGAGCAATCAGGATGCTATTAAACATCTTATTTGCATATTATTCTACTTTAATTAAAGAAAAGTGGTTGTTAGGTGCGAGATAAGAGGAAACGGAGAAATTCCTGTGTTTAGAACAAACCATGATAATTATTTCAATGTTCTAATTTTGTTTCTCAGCAATGAATTTAATTACATATTTTCTTGTGTTGTATTGGAATAAGATGTTAATTGAATATGCATGTTTATTGAGAAAGAATGTGTGTTATTTAAGTAAAGTGAGAAAAGATAAGCATTATAGTTGATATAAAAAAAGAAAAAAAGAAAGAGAGAGAACAGGGACATTTCTGATCTGATGCATTTAATCAAACGTTCCGCCTTCATCTTTGCATTATAGGTGAGCCGGTAGATAGTAACCAATGCCCAGGAGATCCTCCTCCAGTCGGGCAGCTATGTGAGATGCCCTGTCCTGGGGACTGTGTGCTGGGACACTGGGGTTCCTGGACATCCTGTTCCCAATCCTGCTCCAGTAAACACCAAGAGGGGAAACAAAGTCGTTCACGTCTTGTTCTGGCTCTTCCTGGGAAGCGTGAGTTCAGTCAGATTAAACATTTGGAGTGTCTATTTACACTCAGAGCAAATTGCCCACCTTGTTGGCAGAGGCAATTTACACTACAAAATTACAACAGAAACCCATCTGATAACAGGATCAATGGTGTGGACCGTATGCATTCACACTACAAGCGATTCACTGCATGTCGCCAGTGGCTCGCGGTGACGTCGCTAGTGGGCGTTCCCACTGCTGGTTGCCTAGTAATGTTTTTGATTGACATTCACGGATGTTCCTCATGTCGTAGACCACGAATCAGTTTTCTTGCCGCTACAAACAAACATTTTTAGCCTGGTTAAAACCAGACCATTCTCAGTAGTAACTGAGTTATGGTCTGGCAAAGCTTCATTAATAACTCATTTCCAAAGGGGCGTCACCAACGAACGTCGCTCAAATGCCTCTGGGCGCAATTGGATAGACCTAAAACCAATCAGAGCGATCGTCATCGTGTAAAGCCATATGCTGCGTCCCAATTCGCCTAAGTTACACTATGCCATAAAAGTATGTACTCTTTTTGTGAAGAAAAGGTATTTACTTTTGAATGTGTAGCAAAAAAGTAGGCAAGCTTTGGGACATACTACTTCGTCATCTTTATCGGACGGATCTGTCGCGTGCGTCCTGTCACATAAACTGCCCTGTCAATCATCTTGTCACAGTTAAAATCCTCTATTAAATCTAATTTAATTTCCTACCGTTTCGGAGAGAAATGTAGTAGCACGTTCATCTGCCAGTGGGTCTCTCATGGAGACTGTCCTCATGTGTTTGCAATTTGAATATAATAATGCATTTAAAAGTTGGTGCGCTTCACCAACGGATGTCGGTCAAATGCCTCTGGGCGCAATTGGATAGACCTAAAACCAATCAGAGCGATCGTCATCGTGTAAAGCCCGCCTCAACGTTTCTGATTGGTGCCTCGATTTGGATGGATTAGAAATCGGCTTGAATGAGCTCTTTGCCAGACTACTTGCAGAGCAAATCTAAATTTGCCGGAAGTTTGTCTGGGTTTTCCCAGGCTAAAGCATTTTGGAAGGAAAAGACTAAATATAAATGGAATCAGTACATAAAATATATACTAAATATGACGAGAAAGTCAGCACGGCGAGTACACAAGGCATATCATAAATATAGGAACGTTTCTGACTGCTAAAATTAACTTCTCCTCCAACTTCGCACTCCACTGATCACACTCCTATTGGTTGTCGCTCTTTAAAGTCGCTCATCATTTGCGTAAATTTAAACATATCTCAATTTTATCACGTCACTGGACGTAAAAAAAAAATCTGGTCTCTATTGCAATGATTGGGATCGTGTTGGGGTAGGTGTAGGTGAGCTTTGGGGACAGGGACAAGTAATGTCCCAGTAATGCGGCATCTGCTTATGATTTAAATAAAAAGTGATTTTTAGTGTTATAGTGACTATTTCTATTTGAGGCCTGATAGTTTTCATTAGCCTATGATAAAAATGATGTTATGGTTATGTGTCTTGTAAAATAAAATTGTGAGTGCACTAAGAGTATAAATACTCTTGATGCAAAAGATATATACATGATTCAAAAGGTATATGAAGACATGTTGGAAACGTAACATTTGTTAGAATTGTTGCAGAAAAGCTTAGTAGGCTAACAGCAGCTCTCGTATACTGGGCTTTATTAAAGTCCTTTTTGAGATTCTTTCAGTTTAATTATTCACAATGCCTCTTAAAAAAAAAAAAAAAAACTCTAGACTCTGATTTATTCTGAGTACAAATCTCTAATCCCCATTTCAAAACGTTGTTTTGTCTTTGTCCTGTCATTCTCAGGCATGTTTCTTTTATGCTAGTCCCCACAAATCAGCTCTTTTTCATTAATTATACATTCTTTTATGACACACTCATTAAGGACATACCCTGCATTTGACCCCTAAAACACATGGTCCTTTGTCCTTAAGAGTGTGTGTGTGTGTGTGTGTGTGTGTGTGTGTGTGTGTGTGTGTGTGTGTGTGTGTGTGTGTGTGTGTGTGTGTGTGTGTGTGTGTGTGTGTGTGTGTGTGTGTGTGTGTGTGTGTGTGTGTGTGTGTGTGTGTGTGTGTGTGTGTGTGTGTGTGTGTGTGTGTGTGTGGTACAGGTATATACCCAATTTGTTATGGGGACAAAATGTACCCAAAAACCTTGTCCTTATTGTAAAATGTAAAAATGCAGAAAGTTTTCTGTGATGGGTAGGTTTAGGGGTAGGGTTAGTAGAATATACAGTTTGTACAGTATAAAAACCATTATGTCACCGTGTCTATGGAATGTCCCCATAAAAACCCAGCATGTGTGTGGTGGTCATGGGATCATGAAATTGATCTAAAGTGACAGTAACGGCTTTCACATTGATAACAAATTCCTATTTTTAAAAAAATGCTGTTCTTTTAAACTTTCTATTCATCAAAGAATCTAAATAAAAAAGCATCCTGAGCTATTTAGTTTGGTTGTAGATGGAAAGCCATGTCCTCCGGCTCCTGAGCTGGAGCAGTGGAGAGCCTGCAGCACGCACCCATGCACAGTGCACTACTGGGATACTTCACCTTGGCATCCCTGTGTGCCAAACACCATCACAGACGAGAGTGACGGTAACAGCACAGCCCAGATGGAGAATGATACCACCTGTGGTACAGGGGTACAGATGCGCCAAGTCACGTGCAGGAGGGCTGGGAACGGACACGTACTGCCAAAACGGTAATAAAATTCCACCCAGAAAAACTTTAATCCTAAAATCTGTGTAGACTTCTTTGACGATAACCTCTATCTCGTGTCTTGACTCTACTTCAGGTGTCCTGAATCCTCCCGTCCTGACACGATACGGTCTTGCCCGTTACCTTGCAAAACTGACTGCATCATCACACCTTTTAGTGAATGGAGTGCCTGTCCCTCTTCCTGTTTATCAGGTAAGCACATATTCCACCAACCCTAACAACATGTCCTAACTAGGCACAACTTGACAAGCTAAATGTTTGACCTTTATGTATTTTTTTCTCTACTGTGATCATCTTTGCTTCTTTAGTGAATGCTACTGTCCCAAACCAGTCTCGTCATAGGATTATTATCCAGAGACCTGCTAACGGAGGTCATGAGTGCCCGGACACTCTTTTTGAGGAGAGAGAATGTGATCCACCTCCTCTGTGCCCAACTTACAGGTAAAGAGAGAAATGGTTTCATCATTTAAATGGGAAAATTTGGACGCACTAAGCAAGTTAGCTAGCAGCCAGTTAATTTGAAATTTATAGAAACAAAATTAAATTAAATGAATTGAATTACTCAAATGCTGACCGGTTTAGTGATGATTTTTCAAAAGTCATTGACTAACGTTGGCGTTGGTGTGGTGTTTTTGAAAGAAGTCTCTTATGCTCACCAAGGCATCATTTATTTGATCAAACAAATAGTACAATCTGTAATACTGTGAAATATTAATACAATTTTAAATAACTGTTTTCTGTTTGTATATATATATATAGTCTTCAGTGTCACATGATCCTTCAGAAATCATTCTAATATGCTGATTTGGTGCTCAAGAAACATTTCTTATTATTATCAATGTTGAAAACAGTTGTGCTTCTTAATGTTTTTGTGGAAAATGTGATGCAGTTTATCCAGGATTCTTTGATGTACAGAAAGTTCAAAAGAACACAGTTTATTTGAAATAGATTTTGTTTACATTATAATGTCTTTACTGTCACTTTTGATCAATATAATGTGTCCTTTCGGAATAAAAGATCTCGATCTGCACAGTACTATAAAGCTACTTATAGATCACAAAGTACAAATATCTCGCTTCTCACGTCCGTCATAATTAACTTGATATCAACTTGTATACATAAATACCATTGAAAGTACATACCATGAACTCGAAATATGATTTATTTTCCCGAAATTGTAAACTACAATTTTCCTGATTTAAACATTTCAGCATTCATAAAATTAGGAAAAACAATGAATATAAAATGAATAAATGTTAAGTTTTCCATCTACCTTTTAAAACAAGTTGAAAGCATTTTTTAAGACAACTACACAAATATAATAAAACCATGTGCAACATGTGGTGTTTCTCAATTAAAAGGTGGTAATGTGTATCCCTACTAAATGTGCCAACAAAATACAAAATGTTTATGAAATGTAATTGGATATTAGCCAGACACTGCAACATGTTTTCTGTGCACGGATCCTGGCAGATGGCAGACCCACCGCTGGCATCAGTGCGTTCTGGTACCTGATTCGGTGAGGCAGGCTGTGGGTGGGCCCGCAGAGGCATGCGGTGTTGGCCTCGAGACAAGAGGTAAGAGACAGATTAGGATCTCTGTATAATTTAAAGTTTTATTAAGGAAGTTCTGCAAAACCGGGGTTACTGTAGGACGATAACTTATCTTAGCTATTCAGAGGGACTTTTGGGCTGCCTGAAGGTTTCTTGCTGGCAATTTTCCTCACATCCCCATCTTATAGAAAGTTGTCAAAATGTCAGAGAGGACACACAGCGTGGTATGACATCTGACATCTGTGTCTCCGAGCCGTTTTAAAATGCCCTGCTGGTGCTTCATGTAAATTTAATGGCAAGTGCTGGCCTATCAAGACTCAGCCGGGTTCCTTTCAAAGTGCGGTTTGCAGTGTACAGGACCAAATCTGCCTGTCAGTTTTAGAAAATGAGACAGGGTATTTCTAAGAAAATGTTTTATTTCCTCAAGATGCACACACTGGGCTTCAGGAAACACGAGCAGAATGATTATCTATGTAAGTCATTTGTAAAATCGTTCTTTATTGGTTTGTTGCATTCGATTCAGTGGAACAATTTACATAATAATGTGTTTAGAATGTGTGTTAAGCCCCAAAACGAATTTGTACACTTTTACAGGATTGAAAGTTTTGTCTTTTTTTTTTTATTCAACCATGTCATTCAAAACCTCTTCTTTCTTCTATGGAGACCGAAAAAATAAGTTTGAAGAATATTTTTGACTGTACACTGTCTGTACAAAACAACACTGGACCCCATTGACTTTCATTGCAAGGATGAAAAACAGAAATTTTTCTAAATATCTTCGCTTATGTTTCATGGAAGAAAGAAAGAGAGAGCAAATGATGATAACATTTTCATTTTATCACATTAAATGGATGTATCATTACGTTTGACACAGATGACATTTGTGTTGCTGTAAATAAATGTTAAAAATAAATATAAAAAACTTAAACTTATTTTTGTTTTCATTTAGTTTAACTTGTACTTTTGACGTACTAAAATAACTAGAACTAAAACTGAAATAAAAATGTATAAAAACTACATGGACATTTTATTTTTTTTATGACAAAAGCACACAACATAATTGCTGAAACTTTAACAAATATTAAAATGGAAAATATAAAAATAGAAACTCAATTCAAAACATCAAAGTTCCCCTGTAGTCTATCATTTTATCCCTTTAAACTGTGATCTTTGATCATCAAAATTACATATTTAAATGTTTTTCTCTGTGAAAAGATTTTTTTCATACCTTAAAATAGCTTGAATGTAACTCTACACCCTTGCTCCATTTATTATACGTACCGGTAGATATATGGATATGCATATTAGTCCCCGCCTCCACTCACTCACTCCAGCTCAGAGATCCACTCTGTCAACTTTACTGTAGTAAACGATACACAATGGCAAGTGGAAATACCGGTTTAATTCAGCCATATATGTTTGAACCAGAAACTGATTCAGAAGAAGAAGTGGAAGAGTGAACGTATACAAGTCGATGCATCAGAATGGTAATCCGTTTTATGTATTGCTCTCTACGTGGGGCACATCACGGTTATTGATATGATTAGAATTTTGCTTGACTACGTTATCACACAGCTAATAATGTACACAAACGATGTTCCCGTTCGCCATCTCAGAGTCAGCCTTCTAAAAATCAGCATTCGTATAAACGCTTTATACAATTTAGAACGTCAGTGGAGAAAGGCATATAGTTCATCATAACAATGTAATAAACGTCATTTACATAATTCACTAACTACATTGCTAAATGTACCTGATTTTTCATATCAACAGAAAAATATACTGAAATAACCTGGCTTCTCTTGAGACTCCCCTGCTTCAGAGCAGTCATATAATGATATAAAGCCCGCCCACACATTGATGGGATTGGTTACATGTTAGAGAACAACGGCGATTTCAACCTATTTATTTTCACTGCAGTTTTAAGGAGAAAATACTCAGCATTGGTGTTTAACTGATGAATTTGCACATGGCATGGCTATTAAAAACACCACATAGACATATAAACAACATTAAAAACTTGATTTTCACTACAGGGGGAGTTTAATAAAAACTTAAATAGTATCTGAATGATACTAAAATAATGCTGGTTTGACATACAGTAGTGTCCAACATATTTCATACTACTTTTGAACAAAATAAAAAAAAGTCTATGCCTTTCTCTTTTTCCTCTTTGTCATGTTTGCAGAGGTGTCGTGTGTTGGTGCAGATGATTCTCCTGCAGATATGACAGACTGCGTGAGGTGGGCAGGAGTGATGCCCGTCCCGGTGAGGGAGTGTCGAGTGCCATGTAGAGATGAATGTAGCTTCACCTCCTGGAGCAGATTCACCCAATGTCAAGGCTGTGGAAGCTGGCGCACTCGTACCCGATCTCTGATAGGTAAACTGACTGCATTCTGATTATCACAATGTTTTCTGAAAGCACACACACCATCCAAGCTCCCCTTCCGTCCAAACTCTCAGGTCGCAGTAAGAAGCGCTGGCGATGCCAACAGGAGGAGTTGTTTCCTCTCATGGAGAAAGAAGCTTGTCCTTGTTCTGAATTTCACACCAAGCCTCAGGGTCCCTGGTCTCCTTGTTTGCTCTCACCAGCAAAGAATATTGCTGGCCATCCTTTCATCCAAGGAGTTTCCCACCAAGGCCAAAAGACAGTCCAGGACTGGCGAGCTCAGAGGAAGAACAGCGAGTGTGGGCACGGGAAGCGCTACAGAGCTCTCGCCTGTCTCGATCACCTGGGAAAACTGGTGGATCCAAATCTCTGTAGCAGCCCTGGTGATGTGCTCTTCAATATATATATATATATATTGTATTTCTCAATGTATATATAAATGTATTTCTAAGTAGTAAGTGCCATGCATGCTGTTATAGGTTATGAAGAAGAAGTGTGTCATGTGCCCTGTTTTACGGACTGTAAGCTGAGTGAATGGTCAAATTGGTCCGCCTGCAGCGCCTCCTGTGGTGGGGGTGTAAAAGTTCGCTCTCAGTGGCTACGAGAGAAGCCTTTCAATGGAGGTCGACCCTGCCCAAAACTCAATTACAAAAATCAGGTGAGAATAATTTTACACTTAGATAGTTGATCTGATAACTTTAAATATCCAGAGACATTTAACGTTAGATTTACAATTGAGATTGACTGTCGAGCTGTTCAGTCTATTTAAAATAGCCTAAAAAAATCACATGCTGTACACATGCACACACGTGTATGCTTAAATTGTATGTGTTCATATATTCATGAATAGTGTTTCTTCATCAGTGAGCGAAAGTCCCAGAGGACAAGGCAGTGTGTGTGTAAACCTACTGTGTAATGTATTATTCATCTGGCTTTGGGGGTCTTCCCCTGCCTGCCCACTTTCAGCTGTTTCTCAGCTACATAAGACAAGACTGGAGAGGATCAAGACCTCCAGGGACTGAACCTCTTATCCCCCCATCTTTTTGCTCGTTTTCCTTTTATTTCACTCTCTTTATTTTATTTTCCATCAGGGCAGGTCAAGCAACATTAAAGTTTCATGGATCTGAACTGGAGTCAGCAAGCATTTCCTTCAGCTCAGTTTCCCTCATATAAATGAACCACTAAATAAAGAATCTACGGTGGGGGCAAACATCTTCCAGTAAAAACTAATAGAAATTCTTTCCTTTTCTTTCCCTTTTTCAATTTCCTGTTTTCCTATTCCTCTTTCCTTTCCCTATTACTTTCCACTTCCTCTTATTTTAATTTCCTTTTCTTTCTGCATTAATACTTTTTCCTTTTCCCATTCCTTTCATTTCCTTTTCCTTTCCGCATTTTTTTAATTTCCTTTCTTTTTTCTTTCTTTCCTTTGCTTTACGTTCACTTTTCACTTTTTTCAATTTCCCTTTCCTATTTCTATTTTATTTATTTTCCAATTTCCCTTTCCTTTCCTTTCCTTTCCTCTTTCTTCATATTCTTTTCTCTATGCATTTGTTCCATTTTCTTTCCCTTTTCTTTTCATTTCCTTTTCTTTTCTGTTTCTTTCCACATTCATTTTAATAATTTAATTTTCCTTTTCCTTTCCTTTCCGCCATTTTTTTTACATTTCCTTTCTTTTTATTTCCTTTCTTTCCTTTTTCATTTCCTTTGCTTTGCTTTACTTTACTATTTTGGTACTTTCCTTTTTTCCTTTCTTCTTCCTTGCTCTTTCCTTTCCTCTCTCCATTAATTTCCTCTTCCTTTCTTTCATATCCTTTTCTTTATGCATTTGTTTCTTTTCATTTTCCAATTCCTTTTCCTTCCCCTTCCCTTTATTTCGTATTGCCTTTGTTTTCCTTTATTTTTATTTCCTTTCTTTACTTCTCATTTTCCTTTACTTTGCTCTACTTTTTTCCCCCTTCCCATTCCACTTTCCTATTCATATTTCCTTTCCCCTTTTTATATCCTCTTCCTTTATTTTCCCCTTCCTTTCCTCTTCCTTTCCCCCATCCATTCCTCTTTCTTTCTTGTGGTTTTGCTGCTGGTAATGTTCTGCTGATATGAATATCTACAAAGGCTCAGGTGAGTACCCTTGAGATTTGTGTGTGTGTATAATATTTTGTCAATAAAAGTGTGTGTGTGCCTGCCTGTATAAATATTAGCATGTTATCTTTTTTCTGTACATACTTTGTACAGAGATGTACAACACACACTTGTGTGCATGCTGCCATAACTAAAATCATAGCTATCTTGTCTGTGATCAGGTGTCTGAGGTACTTCCCTGTTACTCTGACTGCAGTCAGTATGTGTGGGAAGTGGAGTCCTGGTCCATGTGCATCATAACGCCACCAAACAATCTCACGAACACTGGATCGACACAGCCTTCCTGCGGAGAGGGTTTCCGGACCTGCAAAATACAGTGAGCTTATCACGCTTAGTCTTTTAATGAGCAAATTATCTCTTTAAAAGTTTCATTAAAAAGAAGTTGTGTCTCGTACTGAGAATGTCTTTTTAAAATGTCCCCATTCTGCCACAATACAGCAGGACAATATATTGTGTTTTACCTCTGTTGGACAATGATAAAACAGATCCTGTGTGCGTCACACAGCAAAATTGTCTCATAAGTCAGCGTTCAAAACCGACGAGAGGTCACAACAGTGCCAAACAGATTCATGAGGTCATAACAAAAGTTAAATGAGGTCGTAACTCTGCCCTTCAGACTTAAGTGAGGTCAGGAGGGGATGATGGGATGCTATGGGTAATGTTATAACTGAACAATAATGTTTTCTGGTTGTTCTGTATTTGTGCTCTCACCCTGACTGAGAGGTGCCACCACAACCCTAGACCACGTCTGAATTTTAGGCTCTTTATAGTTTCATTTAAATTATAAAAATAACTTTTGTTTGTCCCTGACTGAAAGCTGCTTGAAAAGGGGTGGAGAAAACCAGGATGAGGTTGTGGATGACTCACTGTGTGCCCAGGAGGAACAGCCAATCACAGCTGAGACCTGTATACTGCCGTGCCCCGCCCACTGTGTGACATCAGAGTGGAGCCAGTGGACCAAATGTACCGTGGTCAGTTTGACTAATGGATGAATAGATGGAGGGGTTGATAAATGGATAATAAAATGTAATTTCAATAAAATGTCAGGATGGAGGGAAGCTTGTCATGATGGGATGACTAAAATGAACATTTATTACTTTAGTAAATATATTCCAGTTGGATGATGGATGGTTGAAAGTTCCCACAATAAAAATAGGTTCATTAATAAGTATATAATAATTAATTTAAAAAAATGTCAAATGGTGAGTTGATTGGAATGTGCATGTTTAGCACTTGTTGATTACCACTGAAAAACATTGTGGCATGTCCCTACATTAGCAAAAACAAGCATTTACAGTAATGCATTTTAATGGACTTCTAGGGTGCAAGTTTATCGCACCTGAATAAACAATAAAATGCACATTGTTTTGAAGGTATAGCCACATGACTTTAACATTATGATTGTTGACATGACACACATGGGGTAAACTTGCTTACTAACTTGTTATATTGAATATATCATAAAGCCTGTCATTTTTATTAAACAGTTACAACCTTTTTTACTCCAACGCCAATGACCACAACAATATTAAAAGATTAAAATAAGTAACTACAATAATTACAATTAAGATTAAACTACTTACATTTTGGAGTCCCAGAAGGTTTTGGGGTGAGTTTAAATAAAAATATAGACTTCCATTGTAAATCTATCTATCTATCTATCTATCTATCTATCTATCTATCTATCTATCTATCTATCTATCTATCTATCTATCTATCTATCTATCTATCTATCTATCTATCTATCTATCTATCTATCTATCCTAAAGGATTGTAATGCCGGTGATTTGAGGTGGAGGAGTAGAACTGTTTTGAGGTGGCCAGAAGGAGATCATACCTGCCCTGATCTAAACCAGACTCAACCCTGTATCAATATGACCTGTCTCAAATACTCCTACGTTTACTCAGGTACTGTAACAAACGTTCACACCAGTGGCGAGGCCAGACATTTTAAAGTGAGTGGATCTTGGTGAAACAGGGTGGACCTCAGTGCTTACTCTCAAACTGAAGTACATCATTTTACAATACATGAGATAAAAATATAGATGCAAATTTTGACACCTAAAAAAATAGCAGAATAAAATATGCCTAAATTGCCTAAAAAATGTGATCTGTTGAGCATCATACATAACAGTTAGTCTCGTATATCGTTGAAAAGGTCTCAACTTACAGAATACATCAAGCATAATTGTTTCAGGTAGAGACCAATACCAAGTACATGTAAACAGTTTACACATGTGGCTTTTGGGCCGCGTTTTGGTTTGTAGCTTCACCAAACATTAGTAAACCATAGTAGAAAACATATATTTATTTAGAGCTGGTGTTCTCAATTCAAACGAGCCCATATACACAACATAACACGACACGTAGATCTTGAGATCATTCTCATACATTGGCATTCCATACTGCTTTGCTAAAGCTATAGGACATCTGAGATCTGATTGCGTCGTGATGATGACGATGGTGATGTGTTTTCTAACGTCATTTTTTGACAACGTTCGGAAGATCAACGAATAGAAACTATTCAGACAGTATGCGATTTCGAACAGAGCTTGGATGTCAGTTATAGTGGATAGGGACGGCGAGTAAAGACCGATCGGAGACTGATATGCTGCGGAAGCTGTGGATTGATCACTTGGATTGATTGACAGAACTAGCATTTACCATTCTCTATAGAATAGAAGCACACAACTGGAAGATCAGCGCTCATCCACCAGGATCTTATTAATTCTTGCTTTATTCTTTACATGTTTACACATGCAATTAGTTCCTATGTTCATGTATTTGAGTGATTATTGTCATGTATGCAGGATTTTTCTTCTTTCCCACAAAAAAACGATTTGGTGTCTCATTTGGATGGCTGGTCATTTGGTGACCAGCCATCAATCTGAGAGGACCAGTGCCATCCTGTTCCTAATGTAGCCTCGCCACTGGTTCACACTATCACAATTTACAGATTGTCAGAAAATTGTTCTGTGAAGTGCAGGGAGTGAAGTGTGTGTGTGTGTGTGTGTGTGTGTGTGTGTGTGTGTGTGTGTGTGTGTGTGTGTGTGTGTGTGTGTGTGTGTGTGTGTGTGTGTGTGTGTGTGTGTGTGTGTGTGTGTGTGTGTGTGTGTGTGTGTGTGTGTGTGTCTGTGTGTGTGTGTGTGTGTGTGTGTGTGTGTGTGTGTGTGTGTGTGTGTGTGTGTGTGTGTGTTGAAGACTGGAGTAGCTGTCAGCTCAGTGAAAACGCAGTGTGTGGCCGGGGGATTAAGACTCGACTCCTGAACTGTGTCCGCAGCGATGGGAAGCTGGTGGAACTGAGCATGTGCAAAGAGGTGACTGTTCTTTTCTCAGTGGAATTTTTTCACAATAAATGCTCAATAGGAATCCAATGTTTTGAATGTTTTTGTTATCTTTTCTAGTTGGGTCCTTCACGTGGAAAACTCTCTGCCCCCTGTGAGGTGGGCTGCCCTGTTAATTGCCTGATTACAGAGTGGTCCACCTGGTCAGAATGTTCACACACCTGTGGAAGCCAAAGTACGATCTCCAATTTATATAATAATAATAATAATAATAAAAATAAATAAAATATTTTTTGAAGAAAACAAAGTAGTGCTTTCCTTCTCATCACTGGCCTATAAAATAAAAATAATAATAACAACAATAATAATAATAATTATAATAAAATATTATATTATTACTATTTATGAAAACATACGTGGTGCTTTCCTTTTCAAAACTAGCCAATAAAATCAACAACAACAACAATAATAATAATAATTATTGGATTTTTTTTTTTTTTTATCAAAACATTAGTGGTGCTTTTCTGCTTTTTTTTCTGCTTTTTTTCTTGGCCAGTAAATATGAATCTAGAATCTTCGGAAAGTTAGAACACACCTGTATGTTTACACCCTTGAGAGTTCAGTCATGCTTCCTTGAACTCGGCTGTTGTTTGGGGCTTAATTAAAATCTATTATCAGTCTCATTTATCTTCATCCAAGGCTCTGCCAGTCCCATGAGTAAACTCTTCCCAGAGCGCTTATTCAATTTCAGCGTGAAAACAGTGCTCACACTGGACTTCAGGTCCTGATCCCATGTGTTTGTGTCTTGCTGTGTGTGTATGTGTGTGAATTTTCCAGGTCAAATGACACGTTCCAGGGTCGTTCTGCAGCCTGCCAGTGAGGGAGGTCGTCCCTGTCCATCTCAACTCTCCCAGACTCGCCCCTGTCCTGTTAGGCCCTGCTACAGCTGGAGACTGGGGGACTGGAGACCATGCAGGGTTGAGGTAGTATTGATGCATTGCACCTGATTGAGTTAAACTCAAACAAACAACTGCTGATGCTGCTGAGACATTGTCCTTTGCAAGCACAAATGAACAGACCAAAGATGTTCACGTAGCTTAAGGCTACTGCTTTCCATCAAACTGTCAAAGTGAGCACATCATAACAGGTTTTCCCCTGAGCTCATATGAGATAAAATTATCCTCGCTACGCCATTATAAACAGCTCTGACAGAGTTCTGTCTCATTTGTTTCTTGAGCATTAAATCAGCATATTAGAATGATTTCTGAAGGATGATGCGACTGAGGAATGGAGTAATTATGCTCAAAATTCATGTTTTTTGAATGTAAATGCAAGTATTTTTATAAACAAGTATTTTTATATTTATATTTAAATATAATTGTTTTTTAAATCCCTTGTCCCATGGTTTCTCTCTAGTAGAATAAAGGCTACCAATTAAAGGTGCATTTTTATACCATGTCTCTACAAAATCACTGAAATAGGTGTCCTGAGCAATCAGACGTGTCTCTTTGAGAGTCAGAGTCAACACGCTTTTTTAGCCAATCAGAACACCAACAGATCAGAAACACTCTCTTGCTGTGAATCATTTCGCGTGTTGGACACAAGCCCGTGCGTAGGCCACATCATGGTGTTATGAGCCAATTATATTATGGCTAAATCTAGAGTGCTTTCTTTCTACCCACGCTTTCTAAATTACAGAACTCTAGAAAAAATAAATGACCTGAAGTATTTCAGCAGCACGCAGAAAAGACAAAATACATCTAAACTGCCCAGTATAGCATCATGAACATGACAGATGCTGTCAGCTCAGATCTGCTCTGTCTGTAGTCTTTCTCTCTCTTTGCAGGGGGCCGACTGTGGCGAGGGAGTAAGTCGGAGGGAAATATCCTGTGTGGTGCACTGGGGTTCTCTCTCAGGTCCTCCTCAGCCCGTTCCGGTGGATGATAAGATGTGTGTAGGAAATTCACAGAGCAAAGTCAGTGAGATGGAGTTTTTGCAGCCCTGCACAATCCCATGTCCAGGTTTGCATCTCTAACACAAATACTAGCACAAATACCACACTCAAAAGTTTGGAATAAAGATTTTTTTGTTGTTGTTGTTGTTGAAAGAAGTCTCTTATCCTCAAGGCTTTGATTAAAAATACAGTCATATTGTGAAATATTTCTACAATTTAAAATAACGGTTTTCTATTTGAATATATTTTAACATTTAATTTAGAAGCTCTTTGCAACCACTCATTGGCTGCAATTTCTCTCTCGTACGTCAGGAGAATGTCACCTCACCAAGTGGTCACCGTGGAGTTCATGTCAGCTGCTGTGTTTGGACGGGCGGAGTTTTGAGACGTGGGGTCGACAGGCTCGTTCTAGAGCCGTGGTCACACAAGTCCCGGAGAACCAGGACTCCTGTCCCAGCCAGATGTATGAGACACGGCCATGCCAAGGTTTGTGGGAAGCCATAGTGGAGAAAAAAACAAAAAAACATAAGCAGTTTAATGCTTTTTTGTCATGAACATTACGCTACTTATTTATACTTATTTTGATATTGGTAAAAAAATAATCAGTCCGCCACATTCAGAAGAACACAATAATTGACTCTTTTTGAGGTAGTTCCAAGCTGTTGTTTTTCATAGATGTTATTTCCTCTCTAACTGTTTGAGAAAATAGCTGTGAGACTGAGAAGTGATAAACAGGAAGTGTTGTTCAGCCACTGAACCAGAACCAGAAAAGCACTCTAGTGTCTAGTGTGTTTTCGTCTGTCCTTCCAGGAGGAACGTGTCTTAGTTATGAATGGATGACCGGTGAGTGGAGGCATAACCGTAGGCTTGTGTGGTGCCAGCGCTCTGACGGAGTCAACGTCACAGGTGCGCACTATCAATGCATTCACCCTCAAAATAGTATTATAAGAAATCAAATTCATGTCTTATTTCATAACCTTTTTAGTATTGGAAAGGACTTGGGAAAAACACAACCATTAATTTTCATTTTGGCTTAATGTAATCAGTGTTCCTCTACATTAGGAGGCTGCATCTCTCAGAACCAGCCATCTGTGGTACGACAGTGTCATCCTCCCTGCAACAAACCCTTCTCCTTCTGCACACAGGTAACACAGAACACTGTGAACACGCATGATCTGATTCATTATCCCGCAGCTGAACATGTCCAGGTCTTATTTCATCCCAAAACTAAAAGCAATAAAATAGTAACAGTATTTTTTTTTTTTTTTTAAATGATGCACATTTTGCTCTCTTGCCTCCTCATTGTTATTGTTAACTAAAAGTAAAACTATTACAAATGTTTTTGGTTAATTAAAGCTAAAAATAAAATATAAATATTAGATAAAAAAACTGAAATATTGAAAATGTTGTCAGCAATTAACTGAAATACAAAAATGTCTAAAACTGAAATAAAAATTAATCAAAGCTATATAAAGATATTTTAACAATTAGTAAAAATGACAAAAGTACAACAGAATTATTAACAAAATTATTACAACTTAAACTAAAATGAAAACTTAAATTATAAAAACAATTCAAAATATTGCCTTATTTGCTTAGATGCATTGCTGTAATTCAAAAATGCAATACAGTTTTGAATATTTTTTCATCACAATAATGGAAATTTGGGGGTGGTTTTAATATGTATATTAATAATAATAATAATAATTGTTATTATTATAAGTACAAAAACTATAAGAATGTATATATATTATTACTGTTTGTGTTAATTTAACAAATACGATGGATAATTTAATAATTGTTTATATTTAAAATATAAAAATAAATTAAAACTATATTTTATTATTATTGTCATTATATTTTAATCATAAGGTTATGGTTATGGATAACATGGTTAACAATTTAATATCTTTTTTTTTTTTTTGGTGAATTACAGTAGGGACAGAGATTCACCCTATTGGTAACACAGCTGCTGTTACACTGTAGCTTTGGATCTTCATTAAAGCAGTGAATGATATTCTTTTAAATGAGCTTTGACAGATGCTGAGTTTACTAAGTGTGGTATCATTTGACTTACGGCAGTGTTTCACTCTGTTATGATGAGATGTAAAACCCTTTATTATCATATATCACAACTTAATTTCACCCTCTAATGCCATGCAATTAACAACTGTACGTCTCCATAAGAACGAAGCACATTTCAATATCCAGCCCACTCACTCAGATGTTTTAAGAGAGTCTCTCTGTCTTTCTGTCAGAATGGAGTTTGTGGTTGTGAGAAGGGCTTCACAGAGGTCATGACCTCTCATGGGTTCCTTGACTACTGTACCAGAACCCCAGGGTTGGACCATAAGAAGGCAGATGTGAAAACCACCGCAGGACGTCTTAGACCAGAGCACACTCGGAACAAGAACCTCATCAAGGACTGGGCACTACAGCCTCTTGGACCAGGTACTAACAACATCCTTATGCTCGATTCAGTGATGATGTATTCTTGTAGGCAGAAGTTAGCATCACCCTGGTAACCTCGACACAAACCCAATAGGATTTTTCCATTGGCTTTTGAATTATTGCAGAAAATAAGCTCAGTGACCAACAAAACATTGTTGGTTCTCAAGCATTTTGTTCTTGATGATTATCTCTTTACAAATGAACACACCTTTATGAATTTTGAAGCTTAAACACAATTGCCAGAAGTAAAAAGCTAAATGTAGGCGATAAACTCTTTAGGAACATTTTCCATAAAAATTTGAGTAGATGAGTTTACCTGTTCGGTGTGTTGCCGTTTAATGTCTCAACAACCTCTGTAGTTCCATTTAGACACTTGTTAGCACTTTTTCAAGACAAGTAAATGCTTTAAAAAATAAATAAAAATATTACTGATGTATTTTAAGTCATAGATTAAAAATATCTTAAACTTGTGTTAACCACAGATCCTATTTCAGGCATTTAACCAATAACTCATTCAAAAAAACTATTTAAACGGAAGTGCTAAAATTCTAACTGGTTTCCAGGTTTTGGCCTAGAAAAATACGTCATCCCTGCAGCACTCTATTGGATGAATTGTTTGATTGACAGCTGGTGGTCGAGAGCCAGTTTTCTCAACCAGAAATCTTTGTAAATGCTAATGTTTATTTTGACTGACAGATGGGCGCGTCAAGTTGTGGGTATATGGGCTGATGGCAGCTGGGTTTGTTGTGATCCTCCTCCTCATCATGATGTCCTTCCTACTGTGGTGAGGCTGATTTGTACATGGCTGTGCTAGTTTAATGTGCTTCATATCACTCTATGGTATTTCTTCTCACATAATAAAACAGTCAGGGTCCTAATCACCCTCCCGTCAGTTTAGTTTCAGATAATGACTGCCTGAATGAGCATTATCCCATAAACATGATTTTAACACAAATCATTCATGACTCCCTCATTGGTAAATATCATAGATGAAACATGTTTGTTCTGCACTCTGGTGGTGATAGTTTAAACTGCAATAAATCATGATGCAAATTGTTTCTTAGGTGGTTTAGTGAGTTTATACATATTTAAACGTTTTGCGTTTCAGTAAGAACCCAGAGGACAGTCCCAGCAGCAGTCCGCAGAAAGCACTGGCTCTGGCATATGATGGGGACTTGGATATGTGAGTCCACCATGCGTATGCAATGCTAAAAAAAATGCTCAAAACGGACATCTGGCATCATTCAGGCCACAGCATGAACATTTACAAGCTGAGCGTGACAAAAAGCCAGACCAGAGATGGTGTTGACTGGAAAACTGATGTTTAAACAGCACAAAAACTAAACGGGAGGCTCTCGGGAGAACTTGGAAAATGTCATACAGCCGAAACAGGATGTGACATCATGTCTACAGTACCATTGCGTGAGTGTGTGTATGTTTGTCTGTGTGAAGATCTGTGCGTGCATGTGTGTATGTGTTAATCAGAGAGATTGTTTAAATCCCATTATGAGGAGATCGTTCTGTACGTTAAAGGAATTGTTCACTCATAAAGGATTTTTTTTTTTTTTTTTTCGCACTCATGTCATTCCAAACCCGTATTAATATCTATCTTCTGTGAAACACAAAAAGAGAATTTCTAAAGAATATCTTGGCCACTCTTTTTTTTAATACAATCAGTCGTATGAACTACTTTTATGAATCTTTTGTGTCTACTATTTTAAATGCTTGAAAGCTTTGTTCCCATTCAGTGCATGAAAACGAGCAACCAGAGCATTCTTAAAAAACATTTAATTAAAATTCCTTACGTTCCACAGAAGAAAGTCAGTCATATGAGTTTGAAACTACAGAATTTTCATTTTTGGGTGAACTATCCCTTTAAAGATCACCCTTAAAAAGGGATGTTTTCTGATGCACTACATTAGTGCCATCTTAAGTGCCATATTTATTCATTTATTTATGTTTTAAAACCTATATAGCCTTTCAAAATTGCCTCCATATTTGAATAATTTAGGTTTTAAACAACAATGTTTTGATTTCACCATGATCTGCTTTGAAGGATTTAAAATGCTTTGTTATCCCTGATAAGGTTGTGATGTTCTTTTGTAATGTGTATACTGTAATGTGAATATTTTCTATCTGTGTCTTTGAGTGGTTTATAAATAAATCTGAATCTCAGAGAGGAGTGTTATATTTAAATAAGCACTGTTTCATGCTGTAGGACTTTCATATTTCTGCTGCGTTTCACTATCTGGTTGCGCTCTTTTAGATTCCTCTCTGTCTTTGCGGTTCTGGAACAGTGCTGCTGTCATTTCTGATCAGTATCAATACACTGAGCCAACATCTACGGGTCAAGCCCAGATTGTCATATTCCTCTCATGAATTGTAATTAGAATGTGAATTAGTTATAACAGATGAGATCAAATGAGGAAAACGCAGGTGCTACACAGCTGCATGTATTCACAAGGGCCTGTAGATGGCAGTGCTATGATAGAAATCCAAATTATCTGAGGTTTTTGGTTCTTGTATGCTGATTTGACAATCTATAAGCATACAATACAATATCAAGGACATCCTAAGAGAGCATCTGAGTTTTAAGCATTAGTAGCCACACACACACATATATATATATATTATATACTGTATATATATATAATTACAGAAGTTTGAAGAACTGTATGTTCTTCAATAAAAAAACATGTATTGACAAGAATTTTTTATTTTTATTTATTTTTTTACCATTTTAATTAAGTTAGATTGTTTTAATATAATATTAATAACAATAATATATCAATTTAAATAAGTTTATTTCATCCTGTTTCCCCTTTGGTGGTTTGCTGAGGACCTCTGGTTGAGAACCACTGTTCTAGATCCCATTTTGAGATCTAATGGTTCAAGATTTCTCTATTTTTTTTAAGATATCAAGATTTAAAAAACAAAAAAGATAAAAGTTACTGCTTAATTTAAACATACATAAGCTTACAGTTTTCAGATTAGCTTATAAACAATTTATAAAGTCTTACAGAGTTATACCAATAAAGGTATAATATTGTTTAAAACCTATGTGATTTTCATGGAACAAAAGAATGACTTGAAGTTTAGCAGAATATTTGAGTTGCTTCCATGCAATGATTTCTCAATCTCGCTCGTGCTTGTTCATACTCACACATACCAGACATGCCGTGACAGATTTGACAAATCTAAATGGTTGTTTAAAGTTTAAATAAACCACAAGCACCTTAATCATTTTTAAGCGAACTGTTCATGTAAGGGCGCTTATGCTCATCATAACTCATATAGGCTATCTTGAGCTGTAGAGGGTGAACATACAGAGCCAAATCTTTTTAGCTTCTGCATGTGGTTAAATACTCGAATGCTGGCATAAATGCATGACAAAAAATTCAATCAGCAAAAGTGAATTATTAAGAGAGTTTTTGTTCACGCGCAAGGCATTTGAGTGAGTTTTCTTCACTCCTCGCTTTGCATCAGGTCACTGATAAGGTTTTCCAACAGCCCAGATTTCGAAATTGGATTCATTGATTTACGACTGGAGGTAAACGACTTTTTACTACTCTCAAAGGAAAATATTGTAGGTTATTTGGACCTTGAATTATTTTCTGTCTAGCTAAATTCAGCCAAAGATGATCAAATTACCCATTATAGGCAAATGGGCGGCCCACCGCAGCAGTCTTTTTGCATCAAAATGTATTTTGTCTCTCGCAATCTGGTTACTGATGAAGGACGACAGTAATTTTACATGTCCGTTTTTGCAACACTGGATCAGCCTTTTTTGTAGATATGTGGTTGTTTTAGACAGAGTTTACTCATTTAATTTAGTTTTCGGTCAAACAGAAGACCTCTCATCTCCTCATTCCTCCACTCTCGTACCTTCTTCTCCCCTCCCCTGCTTTTCGCTCCTCTATCAGTGAAGAAGTGCATTAGAGAGCTCTCGTTCTCGCTCGTGTCTCTGTGTGCCTTATCAGATGAGATAAGCTTGAGTGCTGAGGTTCTAATAGGGTTTCAGCCCAGTGGGATTCTCCTCACGTGCCTAGAGAACAACAAACACATACATCACTGCACCCCGAGATCAGCTCCACTCCACTCCACTCCACTCCACGACAACACGGACGCTGCCCAAATCAACCACATTCTTAATCATCAAGATCCCAGTTTAGTGAAAGCACATGAGATTGCCAAGAGTTCGCACTTAAAGGTACAGTCCCCCCTCCCAAAAAAAATGTATATCATAATTTACTCACCTCATATATGGTTTTCTTTCTTAAACACACCTTATTCGAATATACATAAACATGAATGTAAACTAGATTATAAAAACTTGGACTATATTGCATAAGGCTGCATGATTTGGGGGAATAAATAGAATTGTGTTTTTTTCTGATAAAAACTGCAATTTCGATTTAAAATGTAACTTAAAAAACAAGGTTTGCTGTGTGCTTGTTTGTAGGGCGGCACAATTTGGCCAAAAATGTTATATAAATAATAATAATATATAAATATTAAATCAAGAAATATTGCAATTGTAATACTTAAAAGAATTATTAAGTACAACTGTAGAATTACAATAAAAAAATTTTTTATTGCATGTCTGTAGTAAATAGGCTACCTGAATTTTCATTTGTGGGTGAATAATTCCTTTAAATTGTGTTTAGGCTTTTAAAACGTTGTAATAAAAAAAAATAATAAAAAAAAAATTTTTTTGGTTACAAATTATCTAAAATCTATTTTTGAGCAAGTACATAACCAGCCAGTGTTCAAAACTATCTCCTTACAAGGTGAATTGTAAGATTCACAATTCCCGGTTTCCGCGGGAAAGAGTACGAGCTTGCCGTCGTTCATCTTTGCGTCATTACGTCACGACTGTATACATAAAGAAGGAGTATAGCTATATCGCATGTGAGGATGATGCAGGTGGCGGATAATTTACATAGACAGTATATAAACTGGACACAGCGACCCCATAGGTTTCAACGGAGAAAAGTGAAGCAAATTAGAAGCACTCATTTCCTGATTGCCGAGCGAACTGCGCAGACTCAAACTGAGCTTGACGACGTAGACGTGACGTGAGCAGCCTGTCTGACAGTTGTAAGTCTTGTAGGAGATGTGCCAAGAGAAATATGAATCATTCCCTTCCGAAACTTGCAGAGACGGAGAGCGTGAGTAGGAGCTGTCCATGAACTAGGAGCAGGAGCAACTTTATGACTCTCTATGGGCTTCTCCCTTGACTTTATCGGACTTTAAGCCTCCACGTCCCCCCGATTGACTGCGAGCTTCTCCTCCTGTCTATACGGTAATTTCCAGAGAGTCGCGTGGTTATGACGGAATCGTTAGCCTATTTTTACCAAAACTGCTTCTACGGGGCCATAATGTAAGATACAAGGTAATGGAGCCTTTTATTCATTGTCGTGTTTCTTTAGAAATAAACAATGGACAAATGGAGTCTTTAAACACCTCAGATGTAAAGTTATTCGCTGTCAAAGTGACGGCAAAATGAATGGGAGTCAATGGAATGCTAACAGCAGGTGATGGCTTGTTAGCCAATGGCGGGCCCCGGGGGTGGTACAGAATTCGAGAGCTCGATTACCCCCCTGATAATTTAGCCTTTTCTCACAGCAACTGATGGCGGACTGTAATTCAGAAAGGTCCAAAAGACAATCATCAGTGACAACATTAGATTCCTCCACGCTGAGGAGCCGTGCCGATGCACAACCCACGTAAAGAAGATAATTCCGCAAATAACTGCAATTGCAGGTTTCAAACAGAGATGGCGACAAAGAGGAAAACCTTACTGACTGCGGCTTTAAAGTCGGCATGAAATCAAATTTGACAAATCTTCTTTTTATATGTCATATTGTAGTGTTTATTATAAATGATTTATCTGTGCACTTCATTATTTAAAAAAAATTCATTTACCCTTATAATCTTTAATCAAATACATTACCCTTCCCTCCCCCCTCGAAACGACCTCTCTTCTCTTTCGGTCACGTGCCATGGCGAAAGGGTGCGGCCAGAGCCGATGAGGGTGCGGCTATCGGTGTCTGTCTCGTTTTGAGTCAAGTCAAGTTATCAGTCAAGTTCACCCTCGAGAGCATCTCGAAGTGTCCGAATGGTAGGCTATCTATCTTATCTAAATCTAGTTATTTACTTATCGGACACGTCGAGATGCTCTCGATGGTGAACTTGACTGATAACTTGACTTGACTCATCTTGGTTCGCGGGAGGCTCATATAAATATGGGCTGATTCCTGCCTGCAAATTTAGCTGCTCGTCCTCGTTCTCGTCGCCGGGCTCCTCAATAAAAAATCCTTCATGGGAGGGTAACGGTGGGGAGTCCGGTGGAGAGAAATCCTACACAACTGAATGTAAACTGGCATTCAAATCTGCCTCCATTTTGTTTGCAACGCCCAACCTTCAACGATCCAATCAATTCCCGAAGGACGAAATCAAGCCCCGCCCTACATTTTTTTTCTAATTTCAGAAGCCGTTTCACTCGGATATACGTCACAACAAGGAAAAAATGACAATCTCAACTTCCGTTTCATGCCGACTTTAAGCTAATCATTTGCCAATTAAACAGATAGTCCCGCCCCCAAACTCATGCTATTGGCTAACTCAGTGTTGCTGTGTTGGACTGGACAGAATGCACACACAAACAATGTTTTGAAGAAGCTATAGCGGGGAAAAGTGTTTTACATCCAAAACGTTGACAGGATTACAAAGTCTCCTCATGCTTTCCATAATAAAACACAAAAAGTCTGCCTCAGCAACAACAAGCTTTGTCAGGCACTTTCCAGAGGGCAGCTCACCTTCCAAATATTAGTAATATAGTAAACTATTATAAAACACAAACACTAAGGCCAGTAATGAGAAAGATAAAAGAAAGTGGCAGTGAAGAAAAAGAGTGTTGGAGGAGATAACTCCCGTCTCTTCATTACTCCGTTCCCTCTTCCATTAAAAGCTTTTTCTAGCTCCTCTGCCCCCGGCTGAAGACTCTAAAGAGAAAGTGTAATTGTGCATGGGAAATTAAGTCTGCGACTTGCGACACTGTTTAAAATATTGAGTCCCCAAGGGTAAGGAAGTCTGCTATAAAATGACAACTAGTGTTGAGGAAGTTACTTTAAAACTGTAGCTTGTCAAGCATCAAGCTCCACATGACTTATTAGAGTAGTTCACTCAAATTAAAATTCTGTCATTATTTACTTAACCTTATTTTGTTGCATTACTGGCTTTCTTCCATGGATGGGTATTATGGCATCTGTTTTAAATATAATGAAATTGAATGAGGACTCTAAATGACAAGAAAACACCCTAATAGTATCGTAAAAGTGGTCCATATGGCTCGTGAACTACTGTACCATGTAAGTTTTTTGAAGTCTTAGAATAATCTTGAAATCTGCTGTATAGATCTCCGAGAAGTAGGGCTCATGAGAGAAATAGCAATGCCCCATTCGCAAATGATTTTACTTGTCGCATACTTGTTTATTTACTCATTTTTTTAAAACAATTTACTTGATTTTATCACTGGAATTGACGCGTGCAAAATCTAAATCGCTGTCCATCATTTTGCGAGCAATTATTGATAAATATTGGAAATATTTCCATTTTAAACCATGAAGGCGAGCCAGTGGATATCACACAAGCAATGTGCAAACTTTGTTATGGTGGTGAAGAAGTCTCAAACCCCAGTTAATTAATCCGGTCGCTAAGTAATACTTATGACATCATCACTTCTGTCATGAGTTGACGAGAAAACCCTAATGAAAAAAAAAGTATACTTTATTGTATTTGAAATATATTCCCTTTTTCAATAGTGCATTGCAAATATAGGCAACTAATAAAAAATTTACTATCTCTAGATATATTAAAAGTTTATTAGAATCATGCTTTTACCTATTTTCACAATACAACTTTTAATACACTACTTAATAATTCTACTTTAGTATATTTTATAAAAATATACTTGAAGTAAAACTTCAGTTTATTTTTGAAAAGTGTATGTATTTGCACTTTATTAAAAATATATTTTAGGTATATTTTAACTGTGTGCTGGAAATGATCATTGCATTGAAAAAATACATTATAGTATACAATAGTATTTTGTACAACGTATAGCTAAGTTTTATTTGTCTAATAATGTACATTTGTTATTGAAGACAAAGTATGCAATTTGTGGTATTTGGAATAAGCCAAAGGTATTAATGAGCCTATACTTTTTACTCAACTATATCACACCACGATAGCCTCGTGGGCAAGTGCACCGACATGTGCTTCGGGAGACCCCAGTTTGAGTCCTGGCTCGTGGACCTTTCCTGGTCCCGCCCCTCCTCTCTACCTCCCACCTCACTTCCTGTCTAGGTACTGTCCTATCATAATAAAAGAAAATATTTTAAAAAATATATATAAATGCACTTATGGTAAATTGCTTATTTGTTTCGAAGACACTCGTAATGAATTTGTAATATACTTGTAACACAAATAAAGTACACTGTGATATCACTAATCAAGCATGTAATTAGTCCCAACACAGGCATATACTTAAAGCTACACTGTGTAACTTTTTAAGTTAATTCTTAGCAAAAAACACTTTGTTCTATCAAAAGTATATGTGCTCATTCATGTGTAATTACTTCCACCAACTAATAAAGTATTCTCGTAAGCGTAAAATCTTCCATTTATAATACATACGAGCGAGTCGCTCGAATGGCGGCAGCCATGTTGCGCCTCCATCTTGAAAATACATTCGCCAAAGAGGGACATAACTGGAAATTCAAGCTTCTCCTTTCGCGTTTTACACTCAGTGACATCGTGACGTATGCGAGGGGGAGATTACTCGTGACTGCCGGCAGATTTGAAAGATTGCTGAAGATGGAGGATCACGCCTATTTTCGAGGACATGTAGCAGAGTCACCAAGGAAGCAAAAGAGAGAATTAAAACTTCAACGCGACAGGCAAATCAGCAAGACCAAAGTCAATATTGGAGTAACTTTTCCCAGATGGAAAGAGCTCATGAGGAGCAAAGATTTTAAAACGGACGCCGAAGTTGCCTGCTTTCTTCTCGACAGGTAATTCAGCCTATTTGTGTAAATAAAAATTTTTTAGTTGCTTGTCTAACCATAGCATGGTTGTGCATAACGCCAGAATGACCTCTAGTATAACTTGCGTTACTTGAAGGAACACTCATGGACGAAGTCAAAATGGAAGCCATGTTAATCTTGGAATAATGTGGCCACCGTAGGAGTTAAAACCATAGATATCATATAATAAAGGCTAGATGTCTTACGGCGGAGTCACTTCTGGCATCACCGGCGGCCATCTTACCACAGGGAAGCTGTGAATCAAGGTGAGTGATCAGCACGCACACAAATCCTCTTATCTCGCTGAAATCTTGACGGATTTACAAACGGTTTGGTTTCTTACAAACGTTATTAACGTGGCTATAATTCTTTCATATGGAAGTCCATTGTTCTAATTATTCAAATGTATGCAGTGTCATAGCTACATCTCTGACGTTTATAACAAACCAAACTGTTTGAAAATCGGTAGAAAATTGAGCAAGTTATGGTTATTTAAAAGTACATGCACCATGTTACGAGTGAGCGAGCACCCTGTGGTAAGATGGCCACCGTGTGCGGACGTCGACCTCCATTGGTCAGCAGCGCGGACGAGACATCTAGCCTTTATTATATGATATCTATGGTTAAAACGCCATCGGAATTGAAAGGAACAGAAACTATATTCACTGGGTAGTGATATACAATTTCACCGCTAGATGGGGGAAAATATCACACAGTGTAGCTTTAAAGTATACTTGAAGTTGATCCAATTTAGTAAACAAAAGTACATTAAATACATTTAAAGTTATGCTTTACTACACTTTAAGTACAACTAAAATATACTTAGTAAAAAATAAGTTGTTTCAAAATAGCACACTTCAAAACTATATTAACACACTTGAAGTATACTGATAATTAGTCTGGATGCAATGATACTTAGCACCAGGGAAGGATCAAGATTTTATTTTTTTATTTTTATTATTCAGATCTATCAGCTGATCCATGTCACAATATCAGTCTGAATGATTCATTCATGAATCAGTCTGATACGGTTCCTTGAGTTTACTCGAGAAACGGATCAGTGAACAAATCATTCTTTT
>NC_138747.1:7268199-7508290 GCF_965113295.1 Leuciscus leuciscus | reverse complement strand
AAATCAGCACCCTATACAGATGTATACACACACACACACACACACGCGCGCGCACAGAGAGAGAGAGAGAGAGAGAGAGAGAGAGAGAGAGAGAGAGAGAGAGAGAGAGAGAGAGAGAGAGAGAGAGAGAGAGAGAGAGAGAGAGAGAGAGAGAGAGAGAGAGAGAGAGAGAGAGAGAGAGAGAGAGAGAGAGAGAGAGAGAGAGAGAGAGAGAGAGAGAGAGAGAGAGAGAGAGAGAGAGAGAGAGAGAGAGAGAGAGAGAGAGAGAGAGAGAGAGAGAGAGAGAGAGAGAGAGAGAGAGAGAGAGACTTTCACAAAATGAGATGATTCCTGTTAAATCAGAAGTCCTTGTTCTCTATACAGGAGTTCTAGTTCACAAAAGGCTGCCAAAAGGTTGAAATGATCTAAATACTGGGATGGATAATTGCATTATCTTGAAGAACCTTTAACATCCATGAAACCTTTTCATTGCACAAAGGTTCTTGAAAAAGGCTTCTTTCGATTTTTAAAATGTTCTTCAGACAAAGAAAAATATGGTTGTTTGAAGAACTGTTCACTGAAAGGACATTGGTGAAAAAAAAAAATGAAAAAAAGTAAGAGTGTACTTATAAAAAAATATATTTGGACACTTAAAATGAAATGAATATATTTATACATGCATATATACATTTCCTTATGTGAAATTTTTAAAAATTTGAATTTTTTTTTTTGTCCATACAAGAAAAATGAGAACAAGTATGATTACATTTTTTGTTGTACTTTCACTTTAAGCCATTCTTTTAAATGAGCAAAGAGGCTTGTTGGGATTTAAATGATAAAACTATGAAAGTATTTTGACGTTTTGGTTGTCAAATGTCAGAACATGTTCATTGTTAATGTGATGACGTACACCTGCGATTACTCTGCCAGGAAAAGCTGTGTAAACTTGAAGGTAAACCCACACAATGCATTCATATCACCTTGTGTCTAGCGTTTCACAGACAAGTAAACCAAAATACACTTCAACATCATTGATTTCCAGAGCAACATCCCAAGCCTTTTGCATTTAAGACATCAAAATCCAGCAATCCTCAGCTCAAACTCCAACTGAATCGTGACAGGCCAAAAACGGCTCCATTTTCTTTGCTAAAGTGTCTGTGATAGGCAGAAAAGCACTGTAATTGAATCTGTGACCATCAGCGAGTAATTAATCTGTCATGTGCCCTATTGTTTCACCCAGAATGAATCCAAAAGCTGTGCGAGTGTCAGACTAGAACATTTCTTTGCGCTGTTGAGAGGGAGGATGCTGCCCGTCTCCAGAGACTTCTGGGTCAGGGAATGTTTTGTGTTTTAGCAACACTAATGGTCCTGACACTTTCAGACATCAGAAATTCATTATTCGATTTATTTCGGCATAAACAAGGGTTGTGTTGTTGAGTCGTGCTGTGTAGCATATGTACCAGGGTACTTGTTTGTAGCAAGACACAGCCAGTCTCCAATATACTTGACTCTCTAATTAAGCTGTGAATGTGATTTGGTTTAACATTGCATACTCTTATTTATCTGTTTTGGGAGTAGCTTGTACAAACTGTATAGCATAGTGTCTTAGCATTTAAATATCCTAAAAATGTCTGTACTCGCATTAGTTATTGGTTTACGCATATTACTAAGAGATTTTTAACTCTTCCCCGCCATTGATGGAAATTTCCGTGTTTTCACTGTTATATGGTAGGGGGCGCTATTAGGCATCTTCTGAAAGAATACTGAATCTCCTGATCAAAACACAGGCAAATAAGAAGCAGAAACAAGCGATATAATGTGTAAGCAGATGCACAGCCTATGTAAAATAATGTGATCAACATTAAACAACATATAAATCAAAACTGCCTAATGTTACTGAATGAAATGTCGACCCAGGACGAGCTATAGGACTGTGAAGCTTTGGTGGTGTTGATGGACTTGATCTCCATCTATGTTTTGATCATCGTTCTGAATCCTATCCAGACATAGTCTTTGTCAACAACGCGATTTTCTCAGCTTTTTGCTCAAAATATTTTTCTTTTTTTGAAAGAATTGCATACTTTTATTTAGCAAGGATGCATTAAATTTATAAAAAGTGACAATAAAGATATATAATTATAAAGACATTTACAAAAGATTTCTATTAAAAAAAAAAACTCATTTTTTCTATTCAAAATACTATTCATTAAGGAATCCTGAAGGATCATGTGACACAGTTGGAGTGAAGGCTCCTAAAAATTCAGCTTTGCCATCACAGGAATAAATTAAATTTGAAAATACATACTATAATAGAAAATAGGTATTTGAAATTGTAACAATATTTCACATTAGCGTTTTAAATGTATTTTTGATCAAATAAATGCAACCTTGGTGAGCTTGAGACTTTTTCAAAATTTCTAAAACATAGACCTTATAGACTTATAGACCCCAAACGTTTGACTAGTAGTGTATTTAAAATATGAATGATGTTCTTATATGTGGCTGTTTGCATCTATACGATTCATTTGAAAGGTGCTCAGAGCCTTAGTGTCACGTAATGAGAGCGCTTAAGATCTTGATTTAAAATTAGCGCTAATCATTTCTAAGAATGAGTGCGATCTAGTTTAGTTGCAGTGCATGCATGCATGGTAAACAAAACTGTGTACTGACGCACTAAAGAACTTTCCACAGCTGTTAGCTTGATATTTTTTAGGCTGGTAAAGACTTGCCAGGGTCACAGGTTAGATTGCCAGGGAATGCTTGTGTAGATGTAAATGTTGTTAACGTTGTTTTAGGACAAGAAGTGATCTGCCAAATGCATAAAATGTTTTTAAAATGAGCTCTGTTTTCAACATGAGGTGAGGAGGTGGTAAAGCAAGCAGTATAGAGCGCTTGTTTGCACCCGCAGTCTCGCTGGCGGTCTTCATAATGGAAGAATCCCACCATAGAGGGAACTCTGGGAGGCTTGTGGGTGATTAAAGCTTTTGAAAGTCTGAATAGCGGAAAATAACCTGTCTCAGGTGTGTTTGAACCAAAGCCTCTGATTGTTGCTAATGAAATATTTTCAGCTGTGGAGGCCGATGGGTTTTGCCTGAGGTTAAACCTGTGGGAATGAAAACCAATTTCAATTTTCACTCAACATTTGCATTTTGCAAGTAAATAGAAATTGATCATGTGGATTCTACTAGATAACATATCCCAGTTCAATCTGCCTTTGTGCTGCCAAAATTGAGTAAAACCACTCACGATCTTACCGACAGTGACTTTGCTTCCGATGCCCTCGGAGTGACCTCATCCTGTCTCACAGCTTTAAGCTGCTCTGACACCATGGGACAGGGTCCTGCTTGTATCTCAGTTCTGTTTCTCTTCGCCTGCCTGCTGCGTTTCAGTGATGGCCACATGAGAGACGGAGGGAGAGAGGATCAACTCCCTGTGAGACATACAAGTCAGTTTGAAAGTTGGAAGGAGCTTGTCGCGGCTGTGAGGGTGATTGTGAGTCTGTGTCTGTGTGTGTTCTTGTATATATGGTTTATGGACACAAATGTGTATAATGACATGGGAATTAAAACGTAAACCACATATACGTGTGTGTTTTATAATTAAATCTTATCATTAAGATTTATTATATTTAGAAGTATTTAAAAAAAACTATCTATAATGCAATGCAGTTCATAGATTTTTTTTTTTTAGTGTGGCTTAAGTGTTCAAATACTATATAGGGCCGCTTTAATTACTCTGGGATTTTAATTATATTTATTTATTTATTTATTATAGTCATACTTCAAAAAATATCCTTTAATGAAGAATTATGTTCTCCACAGTTTAAAAGAATAGTTGTTAATATGTTAGCATAAAACATAAGGGGCCCTATCTTGCACCCAGCGCAATTGACCTGTCCCTCGACAGACGCACGTTAACTAAGACGGTTAACTAAGAAATACACTTGCGCTCCCGGGGGCGGTTCAGCGCAAAGAGGAGGCGTGTTCCGGCGCAAACGTTCCTTCATGCTATTTTGCACGTTTAGAAAACAATTGCGCCACTAACCGAAGAAATCTAGTTTAAAGTCAGTGGCGCGTTGCGCATGTTATTCATATGCTATTTTAAGGGTGCATGCTTGGCCATAATCAATGTAGCGTGTGCACAACGCGCATACACTTTGATTCTCTCACACAGAAGCAGCAGTTTTCATTTTTGCAAATCATACATTATTACGATAGATAGATAGATAGATAGATAGATAGATAGATAGATAGATAGATAGATAGATAGATAGATAGATAGATAGATAGATAGATAGATAGATAGATAGATAGATAGATAGATAGATAGATAGATAGATAGATAGATAGATAGATTATTATAAAAGCATACATCTAGCTTACACATTTACCCAAATTATCATACGCCTCTTTAACCGAAGTTAATTTGGGTGAGTTTCTCCATCCCCAATGTCACTTCTCTGTGTTTTACGGCCCTGACGAGAACGTCGGTCTCCTCGGCTGTGAACCGCTCCTGGCGCACGCCTGGCAAATCCGCCGTTATTATAGGAATCCGCTATAGAATAAGCGCGTCTGCTCTTAAAGGGAATGTGAGATGACGCCCTGATTGGTTTATTTCACGTTACGCCCAAACCACACCTATGAATAATGAAGCTACTTCAGACCAACCCATTTTAGATTTGCGTCGGGCGCCAGAGTCATTTATCCCGCCGGTATAATAGCAACAGCGCCCAAGACCCGCCCACAAAGTTACTTGCGTTTCGCGCTTGATACTTGCGTTTCAGACTGTTAAAATAGGGCCCATGGTCTTCATGTAAATGTACAGTAAACTCACGATTTTTTTTAAATGAAATCAATACTGTTATTCAGCCATTCTAAATCTTGCAAATTGATCAAAAGACAGTAAAGAAGTTCTTGCAGGCTGACATGTCCTTAACTCAATCTGCTTGCAATCACATCATTCTCTATAGGGCACAGCTGATTGGTTCCTGCTGTATCAGCAGCCAATGGACTTGTGTGCTCAACCTTCAAATACTTGGTTAGCATTTGCCTTAGCAGTGCAGGACACTTTCAGAAACCTTCCCCAGCTCCACCTGTCTAGATCTGCTACGGGTAATTCATGTATGCTATATTGTAAAGCAGCAGCAAGTCTTATTTGCTCACAGCAGCGCGTCATGTATGTATTGGCAGTAACAAGTCCTGTTCTGCAGAAGCAACAGCAGTGTAGCAGATCTATTCCGTTAAAACCAAATATATCAAAATTGTCATACCCATTACCATGGCAAACACCCTGAGAGTTGTCATGACAGAAATGCTGTTCTTTATTAAAAGAATCCTGATGAGACCAAATCAGCATATTAGAAGGATTTCTGAAGGATTTAATTGGATCAAAAATACAGTAAAAACTTTAATATTGTGAAATATTTTTGCAATATAAAATAACTGTTTTCTATTTGAATATGTTTAAAATAATGAATGCAAATATATTCAGCCTTGGTGAGCATAAGAGACTTCTTTCAAATATATTAAAATACCAACCTCCAAAACGTAATGACTGCAGCCAAATCGATATATAATTTTCATAAGGATATGAAAAAAAATCAATGGATATAATCAATGGCAATGGCAATAAATCAATGGCAACATGGTTCCCACTAAATTCCACTAGCAGAAAAGTGTTCCTCTCCAAAAATGTCAGTTCAGACAGAGAAAAGCATAACAACAAAAAATCTCTTTCCTAGTGGTTTTTCTCACATTGCTTCATTTCAAAGTGATTATTCCCACATCTAGTTTTTAATCAGCATGCCATCCATCAGAATCCTGATTAGCTGGGAGATCTCTGTAGGACAGGCCTCTGCGGTTAAAGTCTTACCTGAACTGCCTCTGAATAAATTGATATTTGACTAAGGCGGATGAACGCACGAGCAGTAATTAGCAAGCTGTGAAGACCTACTACAGTCTAATGATCAAATCCGGCTCTGACTTCAGTCCTCATACAGTAATGATGTCATCCCGTATGACTCGCTTTCTCTTTCCCATGGTTTTTGTCTGCTTCGTTGTGCATTAGGTGCATTTGAAGGATGGTAGGTCTCTTTGGTGACCTCACCGATGGCTTGATGAAGGGAACATGGCCTTTGACATCCCCTGAGGAATGATAGCAATGATGTCAGACTTTCTGCTGGAAGCATCTGTCCCCCTCTGCCTTTTTTGTCTCTCCTCTCTCTGTTCCTATCGCTTCTCTATTCTTTCTGTCCCCTTATTTTCTAATTGGGGATAATGGAAGCAATTTTAACAAATGCTGCAACTTTTGCTGCATTTCAGTTTAAACAATTATCACTATAAAGTTGTCGGGTTAAAATGAAGTTAAAATTAATGATCTACATCCAGGATATTAACATGGCTGTGAGGTCAGAACACTAAGTGTTACACTTAGACTTTTGCTTTAAATTGACAATATTACTAACCACTTATAGAATTACTTCTATTCTATTCTATTCTATTCTATTCTATTCTATTCTATTCTATTCTATTCTATTCTATTCTATTCTATTCTATTCTAATCTATTATATTCTATTCTGTTCAATTATATTATATTATATTATATTATATTATATTATATTATATTATATTATATTATATTATATTATATTATATTATATTACAGTGCCCTCCACAATTATTGAACCCCCTGGTAAATATGATCAAAATTGGCTGCAAAAAATAAATCTGCATCGATTATCCTTGTGATCTTTCATTCAAAAAATGTGCAAAATTCTAACCTTTCATTGAAGTAAAAGAATTGAAAGTGGGGGGAAATCACATTATGAAATAAATGTTTTTCTCCAAAACACGTTGGCCACAATTATTGAAACCCTTTTATTAAATAGTTTTTGCAATCTCCTTTTGCCAAGATGAGCTCTGAGTCTTCTCCTATAATGCCTGATGAGTTTGGAGAACACCTGACAAGAGATCAGAGACCATTCCTCCACACAGAATCTCTCCAGATCCTTCAGATTCCCAGATCCATGTTGGTGCTTCTCCTCTTCAGTTCACTCCACTCATCAGGTCAGGGGACTGGGACGGTCATGGCAGAAGCTTCATTTTGTGCTCCACAACAAATTTTTGTGTTGATTTTGATGTTTGTTTTGGATCGTTGTCCTGAAGGAAGATCCAACCACGGCCCATTATAAGATTTCTAGCAGAAAGCATCAGGTTTTGATTTTTTATCTGTTGATATTTGATAGAATCCACAATGCCATGTATCTGAACAAGAAGTCCAGGACCTCCAGCAGAAAAATATGCCCACAACATTAAAGATCCAATGGTATATTAAATTGTACACATGGGGTACTTTTTATCCTTGTGTTCACCAAACCCATCTAGTGTGTTTGCTGCCAAAAAGCTCTGTTTTAGTCTCATCTGACCACAGAACCCTGTGTTGTTTGAAGATCCAGTCGTGTCTGACAATTACATTTGCTGGAATTTGTTTTTGGATGAGCGAGGAGTTTTTTTTTTAAAGCCTCCCAAACAACATGTGGGGATGTAGGGGTTGTTTGATAAATTTTTTTTTAGGCTTTCTGACCCCCAAGACTCAACTAATCTCTGCAATTCTCCATCTGTGATCCTTGAAGAGTCTTTGGCCACTCAAACTTTCATACTCGCCATGCATTAAGACAGTATAGACACACGTCCTTTTCCTGGCAGATTCATAACATCTTTAGTTGGTTATAACTTCTTAATTATTGCCCTGATGGTCAAAATTGGGATTTTCAATTCTTTAGCTACTGTCTTACAGCCACTTTCTAGTTTGTGATGCTCAACAATCTTTTGCTACGCATCAGAACTATATTCTGTGGTTTTACTCATTGTGATGGATGATTAAGGGGATTTGGCCTTTGTGTTTCCTCATATTTAAACTCCTGTGAAACACGAAGTCATAGCTGGACAGTTTCATGTTCCTAGTCACCCTGGTGTACTAAAAAAGGTAAATATTAATGGGAATATACTTCAGAGATATTTTACTCGTAAAAAATTCTAGGGGTTTCAATAATTGTGGCCAACGTGTTTTGGAGAAAAACATTTATTTCATAATGTGATTTCCCCCCACTTTCAATTCTTTTACTTCAATGAAAAGTTAGAATTTTGCACATTTTTTTAATGAAAGATCACAAGGATAATCGATGCAGATTCATTTTTTACAGCCAATTTTGATCATATTTACCAGGGGGTTCAATAATTGTGGAGGGCACTGTATATTATAATGGGGCCAGACCAAGGCTTAATTTATTTGATAAAACTCAAATTTTGTAAAAAATTAAATGAAGAAAATTCATTAGTTTAAATAGAATTCAAAAGAATATTTATTTGAAATTGAAATCTTTTGTAGCATTATAAATGTCTTTACTGTCAATTTTGATCAATTTAATGCATCCATACTGAATAAAAGTATTAATTTCTTACTGACCCCAAACTTTTGAATGGTTATTATATTACATTATATTATATTATATTATATTATATTATATTATATTATATTATATTATATTATATTATATTATATTATATTATATTATATTATATTATATTGTCTTGCATTGTATTTTATTGTATTGCATATTTTATTGTATTGCATATTTTAATGGTTAAATTCTTTTAGCATATACGTATAGCCTATATATATACAGTAATCATTGTTCTGACAGTGCTATTCTAAAATAATTAAAGATGATTATCTGTCTGAAACCACATGTACCTGTACAGTATTTCTGTGCTAAAGTGAGATGAATTGACGCTCATCGCTGTGCCTGTTTCGGGCTTTAATAGACAGTGGTTACAATAGTAATATAAATCACTTCATATCCTGTGTGTGTCTCTCTCTTATTTCCTGTAGGTGTATGGGGTGTGTGTGTGGCCAATGATTGCGGCTCTGTCGGGCTCCAGAGTCGCTCTGTGTGGTGTGTCCATTCTGAAGGCTGGAGCACTCATCAGTCCAATTGCTTTCCATCTGACCGTCCACCGCACCAGCGAGTGTGTGTGAAGATGTGTGAATGGCAAAAGGATCTGTTTGAGTGGCGCTTGTCTCCTTGGGGTCCCTGCACCCCGAGTCCTTTCCTCCCAGCCAATCGATGTGTGACCGCTCAGCGTGGAGTACAAAAGCGAGATGTGGTGTGTGTGAAGCATACTAACAGCACCAAGGTGAGCCTGCATGTGTGTGAAGCGTTTTCTTCACCTCCAGAAAGAGAGCAGGCGTGTTTGTTACCCTGCCCGATCGACTGCGTCGTCTCCGCCTTCACCCACTGGTCCACCTGCAGTCGCACCTGCGGGTCGGCCCTCCAACAGCGCACCAGGCATGTGCTGGCAACACCCCTCTATGGAGGAGCAGACTGTCCCATCCTCACCCAGACACGTCCCTGTAACCATGACAACGCCCACCCTGCCCTCTGTCCCTCTGACCAACAGGAATACAGTTACAGTTTGTGGGTGGGGCCCTGGAGCCCTTGCAGACTTAAAGGGACGGCACTTATTGGAAAGACAACGGTGGACTTCAATTTTGGGCATGATGGGAAAAAAACAGTCAAGGCTGCATACACGATCAAACGCCACACCGAGAGTATTCCCCACCAAAATCATTATGATGATAATAGCCACAAAGTATCCTGGGAAATCACCATTGGCTATCAGACTCGGCAACTGCGCTGTACAAGGAGTGATGGGAAGAATGCCATGCTAAGGTGGGCGTCCTTTATATGAACTAATGAGTTACTGAGTGAATACGTTTATAAACCCATCAATCTATTCACCCGTTCATCTATTCACCCACCCCTTTACCCATCAATCAGTCTGTCCATCCATTCTCACAGTTTGATCAGTCAGTGCACACATCCGTTTATTGTTTTGTTTTGTGAAACTCAACCCAGACAGTGTAATCCAGAACCCACAGCTACTTACTGAAAAATGGCCCTAAAATATTGATTTCAGTTTATTTTATGTAAGAAGAAATAGACCGTGAATAGGAACTAGCACAGCTATGTAGGAAATTGGCCAATTATAAAGTTGAGCTTTTTACAAAAGTACTTGTCCAGAATAAAGAGAGAGTTGTGTGATAAAAGCTTTTAAAGAATGATTGTAGATGTAGTCAGAATTGACTGCGTTCACATTGATTCATTACTGATCTGACCATAAATAAATGATACAGGCCTATTAGCACACAGTTATGCAACAATGTTATGCAATATATTTACTTTTTTTTTATCTTTTTTTTTTATCACTCTCCACAGTGAGGATATTAGAGTCTGCTATATTAAGCTCTGCTATCCTCCTAGTGCAGATGGATTACCATTTTACCACGTGATACTGTTTACATCAGAGAACAGGCTTTTATTTATAAATGCATTTCTGGTTACACTGTCAAATAACAGAATCTAAATTTTACCTTCTGTTGTGGGCGATACAGAAAAGTGAGAAGCCTTTTCACCTTTTCTTTTTTTCAAATCAGGGAATCCCAATTTTATTTGCTGCAAATATTTTCAAGTTCTATTCTGATATCATCCATCCGAGAGCATTCTGAATCTTGATCCATTGACAAAATATCTACAGCTCAAGTGGAAAAAAAGAAAAGGTGATCTGACTGAACCAATGTGAAATATTTTATGTGGGAAAAGTTTTGTTTTAACATGAGCATATGAAAGTTTAAAAATGTGCATATAAATCTGAATCTAAATATCCCACCTGAGTTTGATGATTTATGTGTTTTAATTCTCATTACCAAGGGAAATTTTAACAGTGTTCAAAATATTTATTCAATGCCAATTCTACGGTTGAACAAGCACGCTTTGCAATCAACACTTTGCAAGCAATGTTTTGTTGTCTATGCTGTGCAGCAAGCATCAATATTGTTACCAACAATAAGATGCTAATGCCAATCTTTATTTGAACCACTCGCTTAGGCAATGCATAACAAATTAACATCATTTTATGTCTGTAGATTACAAGATTTCCCTAGCGGTTTGCAAACTTTTTTCTATTGGTATTAAGCCAGACTAAACTTTGGAATAAATTGAACACCCACGGACCACCCTATCGTTCTCTCTCTCTCTCTCTCGCAGGATTCATAGTTTGCTTTAGCTTGTTTTGTATGCCAATATATTCAGCAAGAATTATCAGCAACGTTAAAGCCTTGGAGAGTTCGAGAGACAGCTTGAAAAATGTTCTGTTTATGTTGCTACCTTTTTTTTGCAATGGTAGCCAGAGGCTAAATGCATGCCAACAGCTTCAGAACAGGCAGATGGAATATTTATTTTTTAAATAAGGCAATTAACAAACACGAAACGCTTTGAAACTACCTGAACAGTGTCCTTTTCGTAATTGTAATATTTATACAATTCAATTTTTATTTTATTTTACTATCATATATATATATATATATATATATATATATATATATATATATATATATATATATATATATATATATATATATATATATATATATATATATATATATATACACAGGGCTTGACATTAACACCTGCCAACCCTCCAAATGCGGGTGGATTTCAGCAGTGGTGTGTAACGCAGTCACTCTTACAAGCCACTTTGGCGGGTTAAATTTTACTATAATATATATATATATTTCAACTTATTTTCAAGTCTTTTAAAAAGGCATCTGAAATAATAAACTGAGTGCAGTGTAGTGTTGTCAAATATCAATTTTTCGATACATATTGATACTGAAATATCTGAAAAGCTTTCAATACTCATTTTTCCATAATATATCGCTGTGTTTTCTCGTTCTATCATCTCTCTGACAGCGAGTTGGCACACAAACCCGCCTCCACTCACTCACTCGTTTAATTTGCTCCGGGTGAATATTGTTGGTGTTACAGGGATTACATTTTGGAATGGGTTTGCACGTATTGTGCATAATTTTACTCATTCCTGCAGATTTTCTGCTCACACCCAAAGTCTGCATACATAAAGCCACCTCTCAGTACTAAATTGAGTTCTTTTTCACTCCTTGTTGTGCTTAAACAATCAAATACATAAAAAATAATGTCAAAATGCCAGTCTTGGCGAGTATTCACGTAAAAACAGTCAGCCATGGTTTAAGAGAATGTAAACAGTTGAGAAAGAAAACGCATGTGTAACAGTATAATGGATCCGTGTGTCAGGTCTTAAAGTGACATCAGCCTAATACACCTGCTGCCAAAAATATCTATATGGGAGTTTTTCCCCATGGTATCAATGTCAAAATTGTGGCCAGTTAAAATGCTGAGTGGCAAATAACTTTGGAAAACCACTAGCCACAGTGGCCGGTGAGCAAAAAAGTAAATGTCAAGCCCTATTTAAATATATATACAGTCGTGCTCAGAATTAATCATACCCCTGGTAAATATGATCAAAAATGGCTGTAAAAAAGAAATCTGCATAGTTTATCCTTTTGATCTTTCATTCAAAAAATTGACAAAAATCTAACCTTTCATTTAAGTAAAATAATTGAAAGTGGGGGGGAAATCACATTATGAAATAAATGTTTTTCTCCAAAACACGTTGGCCACAATTATTGGTACCCTTTTATTAAATACCTTTTTGCAATCTCCTTTTGCCAAGATAACTGCTCTGAGTCTTCTCCTATAATGCCTGATGAGTTTGGAGAACACCTGACAAGAGATCAGAGACAATTCCTCCATACAGAATCTCTCCAGATCCTTCAGATTCACAAGTTCATGTTGGTGCTTCTTCTGTTCAGTTCACTCCTCTCATCAGGTCAGGGAACTGGGACGGTCATGGCAGAAGATTCATTTTGTGCTCCCTAACACATTTTTGTGTTGATTTTGATGTTTGTTTCGGATCGTTGTCCTGATGGAAGATCCAACCACGGCCCATTATAAGATTTCTAGCAGAAGGCGTCAGGTTTTGATTTTTATCTGTTGATATTTGATAGAACCCACGATGCCATGTATCTGAATAAGAAGTCCAGGACCTCCAGCATAAAATATGCCCACAACATTAAAGATCCAATGGTATATTCAATTGTACACATGGGGTACTTTTTATCCTTGTGTGCACCAAACCCATCGGGTGGGTTTGCTGCCAAAAAGCTATTTTTTTTTGTTTCATCTGACCACAGAACCCAGTCCCGTTTGAAGATCCAATCATGTCTGACAACTGAATATGCTGGAGTTTGTTCTTGGATGAGCGAGGAGCATTTTTCTTGAAAACCTCCCGAACAACATGTGGGGATGTAGGGGTTGTTTTATTTTTTTTAGTTTTTTATAGGCTTTCTGACCCCAAGACTCAACTAATCTCTGCAATTCTCCATCTGTGATTATTGAAGAGTCTTTGGCCACTCAAACTATCCTCCTCACCGTCCATTAAGACAATATAGACACACGTCCTCTTCCTGGCAGATTCGTAACATCTTTAGTTGATTATAACTTAATTATTGCCCTGATGGTCAAAATGGGGATTTTCAATTCTTTAGCTATTTTATTACAGCCACTTTTTATTTTATGATGCTCAACAATCTTTTGCTGCACATCAGAACTATATTCTTTGGTTTTATTCATTGTGATGGATGATTAAGGGAATTTGGCCTTTGTGTTTCCTCATATTTAAACTCCTGTGAAACAAGAAGTCATAGCTGGACAATTTCATGTTTAGTCACCCTGGTGTGCTAAAAAAAAGGTAAATATTAATGGGAATATACTTCAGAGATATTTTATCCATAAAAAATTCTAGGGGTACCAATAATTGTGGCCAGTGTGTTTTGGAGAAAAACATTTATTTCATAATGTGATTTATTTTTCTACAGCCATTTTTGATCATATTTACCAGGAGTATGATTAATTCTGAGCACGACTGTATATAAAATATGACACGATGCAATTTCTCTCTCACCTCCAGCCTCTGCGACCATGACAACAGCCCGGTAAACTTTCGTTCATGTGTGATGCCCAGAGACTGTAAAGTGTCTGATTGGTCACGGTGGAGTCCATGTTCAAAGACGTGTCGGACATCTGACCAATCACCTGGCTTCAGAAGCAGGAGCCGCAGCCTGAAGAGAGCAGCCATTGGTGGAGGAGAGCCATGCCCCGCCCTGGAAGAAAAAGCAAACTGTAACATTCTGGAAGACACACTGCCTCTGTGCCCAAGGTGAAGAGACGGCATTGGCAGAATTGTGCATCCAAATCTTTTCAAATGTTTTGATTTTCTCTAAATACTTTAGTTCTTGAAGTCTGCAAGAAATTATAATTCACCCTATCTATTTCTCATCCGTTTCATCCACATAAATTCAAATCCACACCCTTCTTACAATTGACTTGATGTGCTTCCATCTAATCAACAACTGATGAATTTCTTTTTTTCTTTTTCAATAATCTGTTTCACTTGCGTACGTCATGATATGGAAGAAAATATATTTTGCTACTTCCGTTTCATTGCAGAAGACTAAACATATATGACTCTTTAATTTGACTTGAATTGTCTTGTATGTATTTTAATTGGCTGGAAATACAGGTATGAGTGGAGGGTGACCAATTGGAATCCATGCCAGGTGACCCCTCTTTTGAGTCAGCAGGACCATCGCCATAGCAATACCAGTGTCCTGTGCGGAGGTGGGATCCGGACCCGAGAGGCATATTGTGTTACCATAACCATCCATGACAGCACAGTACCATCCCAAAGTAAGAACACTGTTTTAGAAAAAGTCTAACTATGGATTAACAGCATAGAATTATGATTTATGAATTATTGTTTCAGACAACATTTAGTTTTTAGTACCATGGTACCATCACAGTATTAGTTCAATTACAATGCACAGAACATTTCTGCCTTAGAAGAGCTAGTCATTTATGAGATTCCATTTCAGTAAGGATGTTGCCCTAAAATACCTTTTTGTTTGGGATGAGATTGCTAATAAAAAAGATCAACTAACAGTACAATAAACAAATGTGAATGAGACTCTTGAATGAGAGTCTTTTTTAACATTAAAAGCATAAGCATTAAGTGGGGGTGGAGGGAATTTCTAGATTGCTTTCATTTTATTTAATCCTTTGTATGCTGTTGAGACTCAGGGCAGAGCACTAAGGGGGAGCTTTAGTTTCCTCTGTGTTTATATTTTTTGATTTAAATGGTAATCTGTTGCCACACAATGAGAAGGACGTATTTGAATTGCATTTATTTTTGTGCAAGCTTCTGTGAGATCTGCAAAAATGTTTTGAAAATACATAGAGTATTGGGTACAACGGGGCTTTTCACAACTCCCAAAGTGTATGGTTGCAGAAAAAATTTATATGTTTGTATTGAACATTGATGGAGCAACAGATTTTGTGTGAAAATAGATCATAAAAGTGGTTTATTTTGTTTAAAAATCTTGTCAATTAATGAGGTGGCGAGGGGGGCCTTTTACCCCACATACTTTTACGTATTATTCCGTTATTGAAAAATCATTAAGAATACCTTTGTCTCAAAGATTTTGCTACTCAAATCTATAAAATTTGTACAAATATCAAATATTAGATCAAATTAGCATTCAAATCAGAATCAACTTTGCGCTGCTGCCCACGATCGCATCAAGGATCAGCTAAATTTCCACGTGCACCTTGAAAAGCCGATGTTTTGGAAAGTCCTACGGCAAGTTTTTGTGCCATCTAGTGGTCTAGAGGAAAATAAAATCAAAGACGCCTTTTACCCCGGTGCACCTTTAGCCCCATTGTACCCTACATCAATGAACGTTTATGGTGAATCTGAAACTGTCTCACTGTTTTTTCATTATTAGTCAATCGGCCTGTTGGCAGGAACTTGTGCACTGGGCCTTTACCACCATTGGCTGAGTCTTGCTTCATTCCCTGTCAGAAACATTGTCCCCTCACGCCTTGGTCACCCTGGGGACCCTGTCTCCATGACAACTGTTTCGAACCCCAGGGGAAAAGAGGTGAGAGACAAAAACATCCCATAAAACCAGATCGCACACATTAGATTCACACTCCCTGTCCTTGGTTTCTCCTCTCAGTAATGTAAAAAGTGTAAGAATCTCAGAAGTGGGCGTATTTCTGACCCTAAGCTTCGGTGTCGCCCACTCATTGAGGCGACAGTGACAGGACAGCTGTATTCCTCTATTTTGTACGCTCACTTTAAAGTATTTTTTCCATTTTTTATTTATTCTCTCCTCTTCTTTAATGCGCATATATATTTGGACAAGATGTTTGGCTGTTACGCTCCTTAGTTTGCCAGAATGTGGGAACAGTATCTGCTAAAACGTTGGCAATGAGCATGTTTCTGTTTGAGTCATCACTGATGTTTTTTTTTTTTTCCTTGTTCCTAATTCTTTCAGGTTTCAGAATGAGAACTCGTTCTGTAATTACCGAGTCTTTGGTGGAGCCCGACAGTTGCCCTCACGTCAACGAAGCGATGATCTGCGATGACCCCTTCTGCTTCCAGTGGCGAGTGACATCACAGGGGCCCTGTGTTCCACGAAATGGCTCGTGTGGCCCAGGATCCCAAGAACAGACTCTGGAGTGTTTGTCTACCACAGGTATGAAGCTCACTTCCCTAATAGTTCACCTAAAACTGTTCTTCCAAACCTGTATGACTCACTTTCTTCCATAGAATCTTTTCTTTTACATTTAATGAAACTGAAAAAACAAACAAGCAAACATAGCATAAGCAGTCCGTACAAGTCATACCCTATATTTCAATTCATTCAAATATTGAATTAAATGTTGCCAGATTTTCTTTTGTAATCTATTGTAATGTTTTGTTCTGCAGCATTTTTTTCTGTATTTTTTTAGGCAAATAAATAAAAAATGACATCACTGATGACGTCCATCACTGATGAGTCTATTCTGGTGCAATGTGTCTTAAGATTTGAATGTAATCAAATGCAAATTAGAGGATTTTCAGGAAGGAGCAAAATAAATTTTTGTCTGTTCCTCAAAGCTATTTATGGCTTCAGAAAACTAGAAACATAGCACACAAGACATTTATTTATTTATTTTTTGGAGCCTGACATCTCCCATACCTACTGTGCACTACTGTTCAAAAGTTTGAGGAAAGTAGGATTTTCTTTTTTTTTTCTTTTTTTATATTGTTACTTTTACTAAGCACAGGTGCATTTAATTGATCAAAAGGGACAGTAAAGACATTTATAATATAGAAGAAAAAATAAATGCTGTTCTATTGAACTTAATATTAATAAAAGTATCATCCTGGATTCCACAAAAATATTTTTAACACTGATAATAATAAGAAATGATTCTTTAACAGCAAATCATCCAATTAGAATGATTTCTGAAGGATCATGTGACACTGAAGACTGGAGTAATGATGCTGAAAATTCACCTTTGCATCACATATAATTACATCTTAAAATATATTAAAATAGAAAACGCTTATTTGAATTGTGATAGTATTTCCCAATATCACAAATAAATGCAGCCTTGGTGAGCATACGAGACTTTTCCTAAAACATTGAAAAATCTTACGGACCACAAACTACTGAACAGTAGTGTATTCATTTTCATTGTATGGAAAACAGCAGCCAATTCTGCAAATGATCTCCTTCCATGGTGTAAAATCATCTTGAGTAAATGGATGAAGGTAATTAAATGATGGCTTTACAGAACTATCCCTTTAATTATCTTTCAATCTCATCCTTCTTCACCTTCATCCCTGTAATTACTTTCAACCTTCTGTTATCCCCATCCTCAAACTCTTCAGCGATTAGTTATTTTTACTCACATAAGCAAATGATCAGCTGTCTTTTAATCTCCTCTCATCTCTCCCCTCCTCCCAGCGGCTATGTGGCATATTTCTTATCTGTCTTCTGTGCTTCTCACTGAGATGAGTTTAAGATCAGAACAGACAGACAGATCTGTCACAGTGTTGCACTGCAGTTTTGACACACAAATGCACAGAGACACGAGTTTCAAAAAGCCTTAGGAGTCCTCTAAGGTCTTTTATTTTAATGTCACTCATCCATGTCGAGTGCCAGTGCATGTGTTGTCCATCAGCAAGTATATGAGCGGTCTTAAGGGGTTTACTGTGTGTGAAACATGTTTGTGGCTCGCCAAATGTCAGGCATTACTGGAAATAGTGGAGTTGGAATAATATATGCGACACACGTATGCATTAAACCTGACAGCGTTATCTTCCCAGCATGCACTTAGAATGTTCTACAAAATGCAAAGTGAAGCTGAAATACCAAAGCCATTAAAGTTGAAGTGCAGTTGACTTAAAGTGATAATGTATTCTTGCTGGAGATTTGAGTTGTAATCACATTACACTTGGTTTAAGTCACCTTATCTAACTTTCCCATAACAACACTACATTACATCCCAGGTGTTCAAAGAGTTTATAAAACGTAATCTAGATTTTTACATATTCCGTCATGGTGATAAAATACAATCCCATATGGAAAGAACTATATTTTCAGATGATAAAAAACATTTCAAATGCACCAAAAAATGGCCCAAAAATATATTGTTAATATAGATATTTACATACTGTATTGTAAATATATTTTAGCTACCTATTTACTCATATTTGGACCTTTATATATACTGTATATATATATATATATATTTTTTTTTTTTTCAAAATGCAAAATAATCCGAAATATATTTTTAATCTCAAAAATATATTTCCTTAAGCAGTGCTGTTTACAAGATAAATATACATTGGACAATATTTATATATATTTTGATTACACTATGGGTGGATGGTCACCAGGGTGTTGCTATGGTTTTTAGCATTGCTATATTTTTACTATGCAATTTTAAATGGTTTCTAGGTATTGGCCCTAGCAAAGAGCCTGTTGTTAAATAGATGCTTCTCTCTGTGAATTTGTTAATGTATGATGATGATGATGCACTATTTGGCCGAGTTTTTGCTCTGGACAAAGATGGTTCAATGGTTCATTTGCAAAAGTTATCACTCCAGTTTTAGTGATCTGACTGCAAATGTAATGTTTATGAAGTAGCGTGAATTCTGCTGTCTATCAACAGTCCTGCAGTTCTGATGCTATACTATAATGCACTTTTTAATGCTCTAGGTAGATAATCACTGTGGGAAATTGCTTCTTCCAACGGTACAAATGCGGGAAAATCTTGTGTCTGCTACCGTGAAAAGAAAATGAAATAAACCCCTATAACACAAAAGAAAAGATGATGATTACAGGGGTCATAAAAATACATTTTAAGAGCTGGGCTCTTTTTAAAAATGCTCCGTTTGTGCATTTATATCTTAGGCAACGAATATGATTCAGAGAGATGTATTTTTAGGGCCTAACATCAATTGAAGAAATGTTGCCCCCTCCTGCATTTGAGATGTAATGAAGAAATGAACTGTTTGTGCCTCAATATCTGATTCTCAGAGCAGAGTCTGTATAGGTTTATTGCTTGCCTTTAATCTTTGTTCTTTTATATCACAAACAAAGAGCATCTTCTACTAGTTGATTCTGTGCTTGTGTGTATGTGTCTATTGTTCATTCCAATTTCACAAAGAAAAAGTATATATTTTGTATATCTCCAACCCCCCTCCCCCCGTTTTAAACATAGACTATACTAATTATGGTCATAATTATGATTAAAGCAAGAAAAATTCTGAATTAAGTTTATATTAATAACCCTTAAGCAGAAAACTAACAACATTTAGTGAGGTTAATGATTAAAAAAAGTGCCAATGAGTATTGTTTTAATTTTAAAAAAAGTTGAGTATTTTCCAAACTGAACTGAGTGAAGTTTAGCATTGATATTTTACTTCAGCATTCATTAGCAGATAATGATTTTCAAGCATTCTGTTAATTAAAAATGTGCCTTAATGTTGCCCAATCATGGTCTTTGAGGAAAGAATAGAGCAATCAGGATGCTATTAAACATCTTATTTGCATATTATTCTACTTTAATTAAAGAAAAGTGGTTGTTAGGTGCGAGATAAGAGGAAACGGAGAAATTCCTGTGTTTAGAACAAACCATGATAATTATTTCAATGTTCTAATTTTGTTTCTCAGCAATGAATTTAATTACATATTTTCTTGTGTTGTATTGGAATAAGATGTTAATTGAATATGCATGTTTATTGAGAAAGAATGTGTGTTATTTAAGTAAAGTGAGAAAAGATAAGCATTATAGTTGATATAAAAAAAGAAAAAAAGAAAGAGAGAGAACAGGGACATTTCTGATCTGATGCATTTAATCAAACGTTCCGCCTTCATCTTTGCATTATAGGTGAGCCGGTAGATAGTAACCAATGCCCAGGAGATCCTCCTCCAGTCGGGCAGCTATGTGAGATGCCCTGTCCTGGGGACTGTGTGCTGGGACACTGGGGTTCCTGGACATCCTGTTCCCAATCCTGCTCCAGTAAACACCAAGAGGGGAAACAAAGTCGTTCACGTCTTGTTCTGGCTCTTCCTGGGAAGCGTGAGTTCAGTCAGATTAAACATTTGGAGTGTCTATTTACACTCAGAGCAAATTGCCCACCTTGTTGGCAGAGGCAATTTACACTACAAAATTACAACAGAAACCCATCTGATAACAGGATCAATGGTGTGGACCGTATGCATTCACACTACAAGCGATTCACTGCATGTCGCCAGTGGCTCGCGGTGACGTCGCTAGTGGGCGTTCCCACTGCTGGTTGCCTAGTAATGTTTTTGATTGACATTCACGGATGTTCCTCATGTCGTAGACCACGAATCAGTTTTCTTGCCCCTACAAACAAACATTTTTAGCCAGGTTAAAACCTGACCATTCTCAGTAGTAACTGAGTTATGGTCTGGCAAAGCTTCATTAATAACTCATTTCCAAAGGGGCGTCACCAACGGACGTCGCTCAAATGCCTCTGGGCGCAATTGGATAGACTTAAAACCAATCAGAGCGATCGTCATCGTGTAAAGCCATATGCTGCGTCCCAATTCGCCTAAGTTACACTATGCCATAAAAGTATGTACTCTTTTTGTGAAGAAAAGGTATTTACTTTTGAATGTGTAGCAAAAAAGTAGGCAAGCTTTGGGACATACTACTTCTTCATCTTTATCGGACGGATCTGTCGTGTGCATCCTGTCACATAAACTGCCCTGTCAATCATCTTGTCACAGTTAAAATCCTCTATTAAATCTAATTTAATTTCCTACCGTTTCGGAGAGAAATGTAGTAGCACATTCATCTGCCAGTGGGTCTCTCATGGAGACTGTCCTCATGTGTTTGCAATTTGAATATAATAATGCATTTAAAAGTTGGTGCGCTTCACCAACGGATGTCGGTCAAATGCCTCTGGGCGCAATTGGATAGACCTAAAACCAATCAGAGCGATCGTCATCGTGTAAAGCCCGCCCCAACGTTTCTGATTGGTGCATCGATTTGGATGGATTAGAAATCGGCTTGAATGGGCTCTTTGCCAGACTACTTGCAGAGCAAATCTAAATTTGCCGGAAGTTTGTCTGGGTTTTCCCAGGCTAAAGCATTTTGGAAGGAAAAGACTAAATATAAATGGAATCAGTACATAAAATATATACTAAATATGACCGAGAAAGTCAGCACGGCGAGTACACAAGGCATATCATAAATATAGGAACGTTTCTGACTGCTAAAATGAACTTCTCCTCCAACTTCGCACTCCACTGATCACACTCCTATTGGTTGTCGCTCTTTAAAGTCGCTCATCATTTGCGTAAATTTAAACATATCTCAACTTTATCACGTCACTGGACGTCAGCTCTCTATTGCAATGATTGGGATCGTGTTGGGGTAGGTGAGCTTTGGGGACAGGGACAAGTAATGTCCCAGTAATGCGGCATCTGCTTATGATTTAAATAAAAAGTGATTTTTATTGTTATAGTGACTATTTCTATTTGAGGCCTGATAGTTTTCATTAGCCTATGATAAAAATGATGTTATGGTTATGTGTCTTGTAAAATAAAATTGTGAGTGCACTAAAAGATATATGCATGATTCAAAAGGTATATGAAGACATGTTGGAAACGTAACATTTGTTAGAATTGTTGCAGAAAAGCTTAGTAGGCTAACAGCAGCTCTCGTATACTGGGCTTTATTAAAGTCCTTTTTGAGATTCTTTCAGTTTAATTATTCACAATGCCTCTTAAAAAAAAAAAACTCTAGACTCTGATTTATTCTGAGTACAAATCTCTAATCCCCATTTCAAAACGTTGTTTTGTCTTTGTCCTGTCATTCTCAGGCATGTTTCTTTTATGCTAGTCCCCACAAATCAGCTCTTTTTCATTAATTATACATTCTTTTATGACACACTCATTAAGGACATACCCTGCATTTGACCCCTAAAACACATGGTCCTTTGTCCTTAAGAGTGTGTGTGTGTGTGTGTGTGTGTGTGTGTGTGTGTGTGTGTGTGTGTGTGTGTGTGTGTGTGTGTGTGTGTGTGTGTGTGTGTGTGTGTGTGTGTGTGTGTGTGTGTGTGTGTGTGTGTGTGTGGTACAGGTATATACCCAATTTGTTATGGGGACAAAATGTACCCAAAAACCTTGTCCTTATTGTAAAATGTAAAAATGCAGAAAGTTTTCTGTGATGGGTAGGTTTAGGGGTAGGGTTAGTAGAATATACAGTTTGTACAGTATAAAAACCATTATGTCACCGTGTCTATGGAATGTCCCCATAAAAACCCAGCATGTGTGTGGTGGTCATGGGATCATGAAATTGATCTAAAGTGACAGTAACGGCTTTCACATTGATAACAAATTCCTATTTTTTTAAAAATGCTGTTCTTTTAAACTTTCTATTCATCAAAGAATCAAAATAAAAAAGCATCCTGAGCTATTTAGTTTGGTTGTAGATGGAAAGCCATGTCCTCCGGCTCCTGAGCTGGAGCAGTGGAGAGCCTGCAGCACGCACCCATGCACAGTGCACTACTGGGATACTTCACCTTGGCATCCCTGTGTGCCAAACACCATCACAGACGAGAGTGACGGTAACAGCACAGCCCAGATGGAGAATGATACCACCTGTGGTACAGGGGTACAGATGCGCCAAGTCACGTGCAGGAGGGCTGGGAACGGACACGTACTGCCAAAACGGTAATAAAATTCCACCCAGAAAAACTTTAATCCTAAAATCTGTGTAGACTTCTTTGACGATAACCTCTATCTCGTGTCTTGACTCTACTTCAGGTGTCCTGAATCCTCCCGTCCTGACACGATACGTTCTTGCCCGTTACCTTGCAAAACTGACTGCATCATCACACCTTTTAGTGAATGGAGCGCCTGTCCCTCTTCCTGTTTATCAGGTAAGCACATATTCCACCAACCCTAACAACATGTCCTAACTAGGCACAACTTGACAAGCTAAATGTTTGACCTTTATGTATTTTTTTCTCTACTGTGATCATCTTTGCTTCTTTAGTGAATGCTACTGTCCCAAACCAGTCTCGTCATAGGATTATTATCCAGAGACCTGCTAACGGAGGTCATGAGTGCCCGGACACTCTTTTTGAGGAGAGAGAATGTGATCCACCTCCTCTGTGCCCAACTTACAGGTAAAGAGAGAAATGGTTTCATCATTTAAATGGGAAAATTTGGACGCACTAAGCAAGTTAGCTAGCAGCCAGTTAATTTGAAATTTATAGAAACAAAATTAAATTAAATGAATTGAATTACTCAAATGCTGACCGGTTTAGTGATGATTTTTCAAAAGTCATTGACTAACGTTGGCGTTGGTGTGGTGTTTTTGAAAGAAGTCTCTTATGCTCACCAAGGCATCATTTATTTGATCAAACAAATAGTACAATCTGTAATACTGTGAAATATTAATACAATTTTAAATAACTGTTTTCTGTTTGTATATATATATATAGTCTTCAGTGTCACATGATCCTTCAGAAATCATTCTAATATGCTGATTTGGTGCTCAAGAAACATTTCTTATTATTATCAATGTTGAAAACAGTTGTGCTTCTTAATGTTTTTGTGGAAAATGTGATGCAGTTTATCCAGGATTCTTTGATGTACAGAAAGTTCAAAAGAACACAGTTTATTTGAAATAGATTTTGTTTACATTATAATGTCTTTACTGTCACTTTTGATCAATATAATGTGTCCTTTCGGAATAAAAGATCTCGATCTGCACAGTACTATAAAGCTACTTATAGATCACAAAGTACAAATCTCTCGCTTCTCACGTCCGTCATAATTAACTTGATATCAACTTGTATACATAAATACCATTGAAAGTACATACCATGAACTCGAAATATGATTTATTTTCCCGAAATTGTAAACTACAATTTTCCTGATTTAAACATTTCAGCATTCATAAAATTAGGAAAAACAATGAATATAAAATGAATAAATGTTAAGTTTTCCATCTACCTTTTAAAACAAGTTGAAAGCATTTTTTAAGACAACTACACAAATATAATAAAACCATGTGCAACATGTGGTGTTTCTCAATTAAAAGGTGGTAATGTGTATCCCTACTAAATGTGCCAACAAAATACAAAATGTTTATGAAATGTAATTGGATATTAGCCAGACACTGCAACATGTTTTCTGTGCACGGATGTTTCCTGGCAGATGGCAGACCCACCGCTGGCATCAGTGCGTTCTGGTACCTGATTCGGTGAGGCAGGCTGTGGGTGGGCCCGCAGAGGCATGCGGTGTTGGCCTCGAGACAAGAGGTAAGAGACAGATTAGGATCTCTGTATAATTTAAAGTTTTATTAAGGAAGTTCTGCAAAACCGGGGTTACTGTAGGACGATAACTTATCTTAGCTATTCAGAGGGACTTTTGGGCTGCCTGAAGGTTTCTTGCTGGCAATTTTCCTCACATCCCCATCTTATAGAAAGTTGTCAAAATGTCAGAGAGGACACACAGCGTGGTATGACATCTGACATCTGTGTCTCCGAGCCGTTTTAAAATGCCCTGCTGGTGCTTCATGTAAATTTAATGGCAAGTGCTGGCCTATCAAGACTCAGCCGGGTTCCTTTCAAAGTGCGGTTTGCAGTGTACAGGACCAAATCTGCCTGTCAGTTTTAGAAAATGAGACAGGGTATTTCTAAGAAAATGTTTTATTTCCTCAAGATGCACACACTGGGCTTCAGGAAACACGAGCAGAATGATTATCTATGTAAGTCATTTGTAAAATCGTTCTTTATTGATTTGTTGCATTCGATTCAGTGGAACAATTTACATAATAATGTGTTTAGAACGTGTGTTAAGCCCCAAAACGAATTTGTACACTTTTACAGGATTGAAAGTTTTGTCTTTTTTTTTTTATTCAACCATGTCATTCAAAACCTCTTCTTTCTTCTATGGAGACCGAAAAAATAAGTTTGAAGAATATTTTTGACTGTACACTGTCTGTACAAAACAACACTGGACCCCATTGACTTTCATTGCAAGGATGAAAAACAGAAATTTTTCTAAATATCTTCGCTTATGTTTCATGGAAGAAAGAAAGAGAGACCAAATGATGATAACATTTTCATTTTATCACATTAAATGGATGTATCATTACGTTTGACACAGATGACATTTGTGTTGCTGTAAATAAATGTTAAAAATAAATATAAAAAACTTAAACTTATTTTTGTTTTCATTTAGTTTAACTTGTACTTTTGACGTACTAAAATAACTAGAACTAAAACTGAAATAAAAATGTATAAAAACTACATGGACATTTTATTTTTTTTATGACAAAAGCACACAACATAATTGCTGAAACTTTAACAAATATTAAAATGGAAAATATAAAAATAGAAACTCAATTCAAAACATCAAAGTTCCCCTGTAGTCTATCATTTTATCCCTTTAAACTGTGATCTTTGATCATCAAAATTACATATTTAAATGTTTTTCTCTGTGAAAAGATTTTTTTCATACCTTAAAATAGCTTGAATGTAACTCTACACCCTTGCTCCATTTATTATACGTACCGGTAGATATATGGATATGCATATTAGTCCCCGCCTCCACTCACTCACTCCAGCTCAGAGATCCACTCTGTCAACTTTACTGTAGTAAACGATACACAATGGCAAGTGGAAATACCGGTTTAATTCAGCCATATATGTTTGAACCAGAAACTGATTCAGAAGAAGAAGTGGAAGAGTGAACGTATACAAGTCGATGCATCAGAATGGTAATCCGTTTTATGTATTGCTCTCTACGTGGGGCACATCACGGTTATTGATATGATTAGAATTTTGCTTGACTACGTTATCACACAGCTAATAATGTACACAAACGATGTTCCCGTTCGCCATCTCAGAGTCAGCCTTCTAAAAATCAGCATTCGTATAAACGCTTTATACAATTTAGAACGTCAGTGGAGAAAGGCATATAGTTCATCATAACAATGTAATAAACGTCATTTACATAATTCACTAACTACATTGCTAAATGTACCTGATTTTTCATATCAACAGAAAAATATACTGAAATAACCTGGCTTCTCTTGAGACTCCCCTGCTTCAGAGCAGTCATATAATGATATAAAGCCCGCCCACACATTGATGGGATTGGTTACATGTTAGAGAACAACGGCGATTTCAACCTATTTATTTTCACTGCAGTTTTAAGGAGAAAATACTCAGCATTGGTGTTTAACTGATGAATTTGCACATGGCATGGCTATTAAAAACACCACATAGACATATAAACAACATTAAAAACTTGATTTTCACTACAGGGGGAGTTTAATAAAAAGTTAAATAGTATCTGAATGATACTAAAATAATGCTGGTTTGACATACAGTAGTGTCCAACATATTTCATACTACTTTTGAACAAAATAAAAAAAAGTCTATGCCTTTCTCTTTTTCCTCTTTGTCATGTTTGCAGAGGTGTCGTGTGTTGGTGCAGATGATTCTCCTGCAGATATGACAGACTGCGTGAGGTGGGCAGGAGTGATGCCCGTCCCGGTGAGGGAGTGTCGAGTGCCATGTAGAGATGAATGTAGCTTCACCTCCTGGAGCAGATTCACCCAATGTCAAGGCTGTGGAAGCTGGCGCACTCGTACCCGATCTCTGATAGGTAAACTGACTGCATTCTGATTATCACAATGTTTTCTGAAAGCACACACACCATCCAAGCTCCCCTTCCGTCCAAACTCTCAGGTCGCAGTAAGAAGCGCTGGCGATGCCAACAGGAGGAGTTGTTTCCTCTCATGGAGAAAGAAGCTTGTCCTTGTTCTGAATTTCACACCAAGCCTCAGGGTCCCTGGTCTCCTTGTTTGCTCTCACCAGCAAAGAATATTGCTGGCCATCCTTTCATCCAAGGAGTTTCCCACCAAGGCCAAAAGACAGTCCAGGACTGGCGAGCTCAGAGGAAGAACAGCGAGTGTGGGCACGGGAAGCGCTACAGAGCTCTCGCCTGTCTCGATCACCTGGGAAAACTGGTGGATCCAAATTTCTGTAGCAGCCCTGGTGATGTGCTCTTCAATATACATATATATATATATATATTGTATTTCTCAATGTATATATAAATGTATTTCTAAGTAGTAAGTGCCATGCATGCTGTTATAGGTTATGAAGAAGAAGTGTGTCATGTGCCCTGTTTTACGGACTGTAAGCTGAGTGAATGGTCAAATTGGTCCGCCTGCAGCGCCTCCTGTGGTGGGGGTGTAAAAGTTCGCTCTCAGTGGCTACGAGAGAAGCCTTTCAATGGAGGTCGACCCTGCCCAAAACTCAATTACAAAAATCAGGTGAGAATAATTTTACACTTAGATAGTTGATCTGATAACTTTAAATATCCAGAGACATTTAGCGTTAGATTTACAATTGAGATTGACTGTAGAGCTGTTCAGTCTATTTAAAATAGCCTAAAAAAATCACATGCTGTACACATGCACACACGTGTATGCTTAAATTGTATGTGTTCATATATTCATGAGTAGTGTTTCTTCATCAGTGAGCGAAAGTCCCAGAGGACAAGGCAGTGTGTGTGTAAACCTACTGTGTAATGTATTATTCATCTGGCTTTGGGGGTCTTCCCCTGCCTGCCCACTTTCAGCTGTTTCTCAGCTACATAAGACAAGACTGGAGAGGATCAAGACCTCCAGGGACTGAACCTCTTATCCCCCCATCTTTTTGCTCGTTTTCCTTTTATTTCACTCTCTTTATTTTATTTTCCATCAGGGCAGGTCAAGCAACATTAAAGTTTCATGGATCTGAACTGGAGTCAGCAAGCATTTCCTTCAGCTCAGTTTCCTTCATATAAATGAACCACTAAATAAAGAATCTACGGTGGGGGCAAACATCTTCCAGTAAAAACTAATAGAAATTCTTTCCTTTTCTTTCCCTTTTTCAATTTCCTGTTTTCCTATTCCTCTTTCCTTTCCCTATTACTTTCCGCTTCCTCTTATTTTAATTTCCTTTTCTTTCTGCATTAATACTTTTTCCTTTTCCCATTCCTTTCATTTCCTTTTCCTTTCCGCATTTTTTTAATTTCCTTTCTTTTTTCTTTCTTTCCTTTGCTTTACGTTCACTTTTCACTTTTTTCAATTTCCCTTTCCTATTCCTATTTTATTTATTTTCCAATTTCCCTTTCCTTTCCTTTCCTTTCCTCTTTCTTCATATTCTTTTCTCTATGCATTTGTTCCATTTTCTTTTCATTTCCTTTTCTTTTCTGTTTCTTTCCACATTCATTTTAATAATTTAATTTTCCTTTTCCTTTCCTTTCCGCCATTTTTTTTACATTTCCTTTCTTTTTATTTCCTTTCTTTCCTTTTTCATTTCCTTTGCTTTGCTTTACTTTACTATTTTGGTACTTTCCTTTTTTCCTTTCTTCTTCCTTGCTCTTTCCTTTCCTCTCTCCATTCATTTCCTCTTCCTTTCTTTCATATCCTTTTCTTTATGCATTTGTTTCTTTTCATTTTCCAATTCCTTTTCCTTCCCCTTCCCTTTATTTCGTATTGCCTTTGTTTTCCTTTATTTTTATTTCCTTTCTTTACTTCTCATTTTCCTTTACTTTGCTCTACTTTTTTCCCCCTTCCCATTCCACTTTCCTATTCATATTTCCTTTCCCCTTTTTATATCCTCTTCCTTTATTTTCCCCTTCCTTTCCTCTTCCTTTCCCCCATCCATTCCTCTTTCTTTCTTGTGGTTTTGCTGCTGGTAATGTTCTGCTGATATGAATATCTACAAAGGCTCAGGTGAGTACCCTTGAGATTTGTGTGTGTGTATAATATTTTGTCAATAAAAGTGTGTGTGTGCCTGCCTGTATAAATATTAGCATGTTATCTTTTTTCTGTACATACTTTGTATACACAGAGATGTACAACACACACTTGTGTGCATGCTGCCATAACTAAAATCATAGCTATCTTGTCTGTGATCAGGTGTCTGAGGTACTTCCCTGTTACTCTGACTGCAGTCAGTATGTGTGGGAAGTGGAGTCCTGGTCCATGTGCATCATTACGCCACCAAACAATCTCACGAACACTGGATCGACACAGCCTTCCTGCGGAGAGGGTTTCCGGACCTGCAAAATACAGTGAGCTTATCACGCTTAGTCTTTTAATGAGCAAATTATCTCTTTAAAAGTTTCATTAAAAAGAAGTTGTGTCTCGTACTGAGAATGTCTTTTTAAAATGTCCCCATTCTGCCACAATACAGCAGGACAATATATTGTGTTTTACCTCTGTTGGACAATGATAAAACAGATCCTGTGTGCGTCACACAGCAAAATTGTCTCATAAGTCAGCGTTCAAAACCGACGAGAGGTCACAACAGTGCCAAACAGATTCATGAGGTCATAACAAAAGATAAGTGAGGTCGTAACTCTGCCCTTCAGACTTAAGTGAGGTCAGGAGGGGATGATGGGATGCTATGGGTAATGTTATAACTGAACAACAATGTTTTCTGGTTGTTCTGTATTTGTGCTCTCACCCTGACTGAGAGGTGCCACCACAACCCTAGACCACGTCTGAATTTTAGGCTCTTTATAGTTTCATTTAAATTATAAAAATAACTTTTGTTTGTCCCTGACTGAAAGCTGCTTGAAAAGGGGTGGAGAAAACCAGGATGAGGTTGTGGATGACTCACTGTGTGCCCAGGAGGAACAGCCAATCACAGCTGAGACCTGTATACTGCCGTGCCCCGCCCACTGTGTGACATCAGAGTGGAGCCAGTGGACCAAATGTACCGTGGTCAGTTTGACTAATGGATGAATAGATGGAGGGGTTGATAAATGGATAATAAAATGTAATTTCAATAAAATGTCAGGATGGAGGGAAGCTTGTCATGATGGGATGACTAAAATGAACATTTATTACTTTAGTAAATATATTCCAGTTGGATGATGGATGGTTGAAAGTTCCCACAATAAAAATAGGTTCATTAATAAGTATATAATAATTAATTTCAAAAAATGTCAAATGGTGAGTTGATTGGAATGTGCATGTTTAGCACTTGTTGATTACCACTGAAAAACATTGTGGCATGTCCCTACATTAGCAAAAACAAGCATTTACAGTAATGCATTTTAATGGACTTCTAGGGTGCAAGTTTATCGCACCTGAATAAACAATAAAATGCACATTGTTTTGAAGGTATAGCCACATGACTTTAACATTATGATTGTTGACATGACACACATGGGGTAAACTTGCTTACTAACTTGTTATATTGAATATATCATAAAGCCTGTCATTTTTATTAAACAGTTACAACCTTTTTTACTCCAACGCCAATGACCACAACAATATTAAAAGATTAAAATAAGTAACTACAATAATTACAATTAAGATTAAACTACTTACATTTTGGAGTCCCAGAAGGTTTTGGGGTGAGTTTAAATAAAAATATAGACTTCCATTGTAAATCTATCTATCTATCTATCTATCTATCTATCTATCTATCTATCTATCTATCTATCCTAAAGGATTGTAATGCCGGTGATTTGAGGTGGAGGAGTAGAACTGTTTTGAGGTGGCCAGAAGGAGATCATACCTGCCCTGATCTAAACCAGACTCAACCCTGTATCAATATGACCTGTCTCAAATACTCCTACGTTTACTCAGGTACTGTAACAAACGTTCACACCAGTGGCGAGGCCAGACATTTTAAAGTGAGTGGATCTTGGTGAAACAGGGTGGACCTCAGTGCTTACTCTCAAACTGAAGTACATCATTTTACAATACATGAGATAAAAATATAGATGCAAATTTTGACACCTAAAAAAATAGCAGAATAAAATATGCCTAAATTGCCTAAAAAATGTGATCTGTTGAGCATCATACATAACAGTTAGTCTCGTATATCGTTGAAAAGGTCTCAACTTACAGAATACATCAAGCATAATTGTTTCAGGTAGAGACCAATACCAAGTACATGTAAACAGTTTACACATGTGGCTTTTGGGCCGCGTTTTGGTTTGTAGCTTCACCAAACATTAGTAAACCATAGTAGAAAACATATATTTATTTAGAGCAGGTGTTCTCAATTCAAACGAGCCCATATACACAACATAACACGACACTAGATCTTGAGATAATTCTCATACATTGGCATTCCATACTGCTTTGCTAAAGCTATAGGACATCTGAGATCTGATTGCGTCGTGATGATGACGATGGTGATGTGTTTTCTAACGTCATTTTTTGACAACGTTCGGAAGATCAACGAATAGAAACTATTCAGACAGTATGCGATTTCGAACAGAGCTTGGATGTCAGTTATAGTGGATAGGGACGGCGAGTAAAGACCGATCGGAGACTGATATGCTGCGGAAGCTGTGGATTGATCACTTGGATTGATTGACAGAACTAGCATTTACCATTCTCTATAGAATAGAAGCACACAACTGGAAGATCAGCGCTCATCCACCAGGATCTTATTAATTCTTGCTTTATTCTTTACATGTTTACACATGCAATTAGTTCCTATGTTCATGTATTTGAGTGATTATTGTCATGTATGCAGGATTTTTCTTCTTTCCCACAAAAAAACGATTTGGTGTCTCATTTGGATGGCTGGTCATTTGGTGACCAGCCATCAATCTGAGAGGACCAGTGCCATCCTGTTCCTAATGTAGCCTCGCCACTGGTTCACACTATCACAATTTACAGATTGTCAGAAAATTGTTCTGTGAAGTGCAGGGAGTGAAGTGTGTGTGTGTGTGTGTGTGTGTGTGTGTGTGTGTGTGTGTGTGTGTGTGTGTGTGTGTGTGTGTGTGTGTGTGTGTGTGTGTGTGTGTCTGTGTGTGTGTGTGTGTGTGTGTGTGTGTGTGTGTGTTGAAGACTGGAGTAGCTGTCAGCTCAGTGAAAACGCAGTGTGTGGCCGGGGGATTAAGACTCGACTCCTGAACTGTGTCCGCAGCGATGGGAAGCTGGTGGAACTGAGCATGTGCAAAGAGGTGACTGTTCTTTTCTCAGTGGAATTTTTTCACAATAAATGCTCAATAGGAATCCAATGTTTTGAATGTTTTTGTTATCTTTTCTAGTTGGGTCCTTCACGTGGAAAACTCTCTGCCCCCTGTGAGGTGGGCTGCCCTGTTAATTGCCTGATTACAGAGTGGTCCACCTGGTCAGAATGTTCACACACCTGTGGAAGCCAAAGTACGATCTCCAATTTATATAATAATAATAATAATATTGTTAATATAATAATAATAATAATAAAAATAAAAAAAATATTTTTTGAAGAAAACAAAGTAGTGCTTTCCTTCTCATCACTGGCCAATAAAATAAAAATAATAATAACAACAATAATAATAATAATTATAATAAAATATTATATTATTACTATTTATGAAAACATACGTGGTGCTTTCCTTTTCAAAACTAGCCAATAAAATCAACAACAACAACAATAATAATAATAATAATTGGATTTTTTTAATTTTTTATCAAAACATTAGTGGTGCTTTTCTGCTTTTTTTTCTGCTATTTTCTTGGCCAGTAAATATGAATCGAGAATCTTCGGAAAGATAGAACACACCTGTATGTTTACACCCTTGAGAGTTCAGTCATGCTTCCTTGAACTCGGCTGTTGTTTGGGGCTTAATTAAAATCTGTTATCAGTCTCATTTATCTTCATCCAAGGCTTTGCCAGTCCCATGAGTAAACTCTTCCCAGAGCGCTTATTCAATTTCAGCGTGAAAACAGTGCTCACACTGGACTTCAGGTCCTGATCCCATGTGTTTGTGTCTTGCTGTGTGTGTATGTGTGTGAATTTTCCAGGTCAAATGACACGTTCCAGGGTCGTTCTGCAGCCTGCCAGTGAGGGAGGTCGTCCCTGTCCATCTCAACTCTCCCAGACTCGCCCCTGTCCTGTTAGGCCCTGCTACAGCTGGAGACTGGGGGACTGGAGACCATGCAGGGTTGAGGTAGTATTGATGCATTGCACCTGATTGAGTTAAACTCATACAAACAACTGCTGATGCTGCTGAGACATTGTCCTTTGCAAGCACAAATGAACAGACCAAAGATGTTCACGTAGCTTAAGGCTACTGCTTTCCATCAAACTGTCAAAGTGAGCACATCATAACAGGTTTTCCCCTGAGCTCATATGAGATAAAATTATCCTCGCTACGCCATTATAAACAGCTCTGACAGAGTTCTGTCTCATTTGTTTCTTGAGCATTAAATCAGCATATTAGAATGATTTCTGAAGGATGATGCGACTGAGGAATGGAGTAATTATGCTCAAAATTCATGTTTTTTGAATGTAAATGCAAGTATTTTTATAAACAAGTATTTTTATATTTATATTTAAATATAATTGTTTTTTAAATCCCTTGTCCCATGGTTTCTCTCTAGTAGAATAAAGGCTACCAATTAAAGGTGCATTTTTATACCATGTCTCTACAAAATCACTGAAATAGGTGTCCTGGGCAATCAGACGTGTCTCTTTGAGAGTCAGAGTCAACACGCTTTTTTAGCCAATCAGAACACCAACAGATCAGAAACACTCTCTTGCTGTGAATCATTTCGCGTGTTGGACACAAGCCCGTGCGTAGGCCACATCATGGTGTTATGAGCCAATTATATTATGGCTAAATCTAGAGTGGTTTCTTTCTACCCACGCTTTCTAAATTACAGAACTCTAGAAAAAATAAACGACCTGAAGTATTTCAGCAGCACGCAGAAAAGACAAAATACATCTAAACTGCCCAGTATAGCATCATGAACATGACAGATGCTGTCAGCTCAGATCTGCTCTGTCTGTAGTCTTTCTCTCTCTTTGCAGGGGGCCGACTGTGGCGAGGGAGTAAGTCGGAGGGAAATATCCTGTGTGGTGCACTGGGGTTCTCTCTCAGGTCCTCCTCAGCCCGTTCCGGTGGATGATAACATGTGTGTAGGAAATTCACAGAGCAAAGTCAGTGAGATGGAGTTTTTGCAGCCCTGCACAATCCCATGTCCAGGTTTGCATCTCTAACACAAATACTAGCACAAATACCACACTCAAAAGTTTGGAATAAAGATTTTTTTGTTGTTGTTGTTGTTGAAAGAAGTCTCTTATCCTCAAGGCTTTGATTAAAAATACAGTCATATTGTGAAATATTTCTACAATTTAAAATAACGGTTTTCTATTTGAATATATTTTAACATTTAATTTAGAAGCTCTTTGCAACCACTCATTGGCTGCAATTTCTCTCTCGTACGTCAGGAGAATGTCACCTCACCAAGTGGTCACCGTGGAGTTCATGTCAGCTGCTGTGTTTGGACGGGCGGAGTTTTGAGACGTGGGGTCGACAGGCTCGTTCTAGAGCCGTGGTCACACAAGTCCCGGAGAACCAGGACTCCTGTCCCAGCCAGATGTATGAGACACGGCCATGCCAAGGTTTGTGGGAAGCCATAGTGGAGAAAAAAACAAAAAAACATAAGCAGTTTAATGCTTTTTTGTCATGAACATTACGCTACTTATTTATACTTATTTTGATATTGGTAAAAAAATAATCAGTCCGCCACATTCAGAAGAACAAAATAATTGACTCTTTTTGAGGTAGTTCCAAGCTGTTGTTTTTCATAGATGTTATTTCCTCTCTAACTGTTTGAGAAAATAGCTGTGAGACTGAGAAGTGATAAACAGGAAGTGTTGTTCAGCCACTGAACCAGAACCAGAAAAGCACTCTAGTGTCTAGTGTGTTTTCGTCTGTCCTTCCAGGAGGAACGTGTCTTAGTTATGAATGGATGACCGGTGAGTGGAGGCATAACCGTAGGCTTGTGTGGTGCCAGCGCTCTGACGGAGTCAACGTCACAGGTGCGCACTATCAATGCATTCATCCTCAAAATAGTATTATAAGAAATCAAATTCATGTCTTATTTCATAACCTTTTTAGTATTGGAAAGGACTTGGGAAAAACACAACCATTAATTTTCATTTTGGCTTAATGTAATCAGTGTTCCTCTACATTAGGAGGCTGCATCTCTCAGAACCAGCCATCTGTGGTACGACAGTGTCATCCTCCCTGCAACAAACCCTTCTCCTTCTGCACACAGGTAACACAGAACACTGTGAACACGCATGATCTGATTCATTATCCCGCGGCTGAACATGTCCAGGTCTTATTTCATCCCAAAACTAAAAGCAATAAAATAGTAACAGTATTTTTTATTTTTTTTTAAATGATGCACATTTTGCTCTCTTGCCTCCTCATTGTTATTGTTAACTAAAAGTAAAACTATTACAAATGTTTTTGGTTAATTAAAGCTAAAAATAAAATATAAATATTAGATAAAAAAACGTCTCGGTTACGGATGTAACCCTCGTTCCCTGAGTGGGAACGGAGACGTTACGTCGGATGACGACGATTGGGGTTTCGCTTAGAAGCCTATCACCTTCGAGTATATAAAACGAGCCAATGGCAATGAAATGCCATGGGTCTGCGGAATTTGCATAGCGTAACTCCGCCCGCCGCAGGGGGTATATAAGGAAGTACGCTGGCAGAATGCAGATATGTCTTCGCTGAGGAGTCGAGACTGGACCCAGGCGTTTTTCAGCGGTACAGCGGAAGTGGCAGGAAGACGTAACGTCTCCGTTCCCACTCAGGGAACGAGGGTTACATCCGTAACCGAGACGTTCCCTTTCGTGGTCACTCCGAGTTACGTCGGATGACGACGATTGGGGTTCCAGTCTAATCACGCCACCTCGGTTGTCTTCCAGTGCCCTGCTTAAGTCTGAGCTCCCTGTTGTGTGACTAGCACGAACGAACACAGGGTCCTACTTAACACAGGGATACCAAGGAACACTGGGAAGCATATCTCCAGAGAGAGAGATATGCAATCATGCCCAGCCATTGATGGGGGGGACTTAGAATACACATATGACCCGGAGGGATGCATATGGAATAACGCTGGGGTGTCCAGCCCCAGGTGGAATATTTAAACCCCAGGGGAGGCAAGGTGGCTTGCCAAGGGAAAGACACATGCTCACGAAGAGACTTACAGTGGAATACACATGTGGGGGTCGCCCAGAGGGGGGACCATACACATGGAGGCACCTAGTCAAGCGCAAAAGCTGCGTTATGGCAAAATGGCATAAGTCAGGCGTTGACGTACCAGTGCTGGAGGAACTCAGAGCTTATCAGACTCACCTGAGAAGAAAGTCGCACGTATCCCGCCCGTGGAGAGGAATGGCGAGCAAGCGAAGACACCTGAGCAGAATCTAGCACCGGCTGGTTGAAGCGAGTACATGAGAAGAAACTGGCTCTACTCGGAGATTATAGAATCTCGCGAATGTGTTGGGTGTCGCCCAGCCTGCAGCTCTACAAATGTCTGTTAGCGAGGCGCCATGCGCTAGAGCCCAAGAGGAAGCCACACTACGAGTGGAGTGGGCTTTCACACCAAGGGGGCATTGACGACCTTGCTGCTGGTATGCCAAAGCAATGGTATCCACTATCCAGTGAGATAGCCTTTGCTTTGAGAGAGCCTTTCCCTTCAGCTTCCCACCATAACAGACAAAGAGCTGGTCTGAGGTCCTGAAACACCGCGTTCTGTCTACGTAAGCACGAAGGGTGCGTACTGGACAGAGCAGTGCCAAGGCTGGGTCTGCCTCCTCCAAGGGCAGCACTTGCAGGTTCACTACTTGGTCTCGAAAGGGTGTGGTAGGAACCTTGGGCACGTATCCAAGCCGGGGTCTCAGGATCACGTGAGAGTTAGCCGGCCCGAATTCCAGGCACGCTTCGTCAACCGAAAATGCCTGCAGGTCCCCTACCCTCTTGATGGAGGCCAATGCAACCAGGAGCGCTGTCTTCATAGACAGGAACTTAAGCTCCACTGATTGCAAAGGCTCAAATGGAGCACTCTGCAGGGCAGTTAGAACCACTGAGAGGTCCCAAGAGGGTACGAGGGGAGGACGAGGAGGATTCAGTCTTCTCGCTCCTCTCAGGAACCTGACGATCAGGTCGTGCTTCCCCAGAGACTTACCATCAACTGCTTCGTGATGTGCGGCAATGGCGGCAACATACACCTTCAGGGTGGAGGGAGACAGCCTTCGCTCCAACCCTTCTTGCAGGAAGGAAAGCACGACACTGATGGGGCATTTCGTGGGTTCTTGATGTTTAGAAGAACACCAGTTGACGAAGAGGTTCCACTTCAACGCATAGAGATGTCTCGTGGACGATGCTCTAGCGGAAGTGATGGTAGCCACCACCGCAGGTGGTAGGGTACTCAAACTTGCCTCGTCCCGTCCAGGAGCCACACATGGAGGTTCCAGAGATCGGGACGAGGGTGCCAAAGGGTGCCCCGTCCCTGAGAAAGGAGGTCCTTCCTCAGAGGAATTGGCCAGGGAGGTGCTGTCGCGAGGAGTACTAGTTCGGAGAACCAGGTCCGGTTGTGCCAATACGGGGCAACCAAAATGACCTGCTCCTCGTCCTCCCTGATCTTGCGCAAGGTCTGCGCAAGAAGGCTCACTGGGGGAAACGCATACTTGCGTAGGCCCCGCGGCCAGCTGTGCGCCAGTGCATCCGTGCCGAGCGTGCCCTCGGTCAGGGAATAATACAGGTCGCAGTGGGACGAGTCGTGGGAGGCAAACAGATCTACCTGTGCGTCCCCGAACTGATCCCAAATCAGCTGGACCGACTGGGGATGGAGTCTCCATTCTCCAGCGAGAGGCCGAAGCCGAGACAGCTCGTCGGCCGCCTGGTTCAAGTCTCCCGGGATATAAATGGCTCGAAGCGACCTCAGATGCTTCTGACTCCATATGAGGAGGTGGCGAGCGAGTTGCGACATACGGCGGGAGCGTAGACCACCTTGATGGTTGATGTACGCTACTGTCGCGGTATTGTCTGATCGGACTAGTACGTGCTGACCCCTGAGCAGCGCATGGAAGCGGTGCAGGGCGAGACCTACAGCCAGCAACTCGAGGCAATTGACATGCCAAAGGCGCTGGGGTCCTGTCCAGGAGCCCGCGGCAGCATGACCATTGCACATGGCGCCCCAGCCCGTGTTGGAGGCATCTGTTGATACAACAACATGCCGGGAAACTCGTTCTAAGGGCACTCCGGCCCGTAGAAAACTGAGGTTCGACCACGGGGTGAAGGTCTGACGGCAGGCTGGAGTCACTGGGACTTGGAGCGTGCCGTGTTGCCATGCCCACCTCGGGACTCGATCGCGAAGCCAAAGCTGAAGCGGTCTCATATGAAGCAATCCCAGCGGCGTTACTGCGGCTGCGGATGCCATATGACCCAGGAGCCTCTGAAAAAGTTTCAGTGGAACCGCACTCTTGTCCTCGAACTGACGAAGACAAGTCAGCAGTGACTGCGCGCGCTCGCTCGTAAGCTGCGCGCACATGACGACCGAGTCGATCTCCATACCGAGAAAAGAGATCCTCTGCACGGGGCAGAGTTTGCTCTTCTCCCAGTTGACCCGAAGGCCCAGACGGACTAAGTGCCGGAGCACTAGGTCCCTGTGTTCGCAAACCTGGTCTCGAGAGTGAGCTAGGTTTAGCCAGTCGTCGAGATAGTTCAGGATGCGAACCCCGTGTTCCCGGAGGGGAACAAGGGCTGCCTCGACGACCTTCGTAAAGACGCGAGGAGACAGGGCTAGCCCGAAAGGGAGAACTGCGTACTGGTATGCCAGCCCCTCGAAAGCAAACCGTAGAAACGGTCTGTGTCGAGGTAAAATGGAGACATGGAAGTAGGCGTCCTTCAGGTCGATCGCTGCAAACCAATCCTGCGGTCGCACACACTGGAGGATGTGTTTGGCCGTTAGCATCTTGAACGGCAGCCTGTGAAGGGAGCGGTTCAAGACGCGCAGGTCGAGGATTGGCCGTAACCCACCGGACTTCTTGGGTACAATGAAGTAAGGGCTGTAGAAGCCGGACTTCATCTCGGCTGGAGGGACAACCTCGATCGCACCCTTCGCCAGTAGGGTAGCGACCTCCGCTCTCATGACAGGGGCATTGCCACCGACCATAGTGAAGCGGACTCCGCTGAAGCGGGGAGGAGATCGCGCGAACTGAATCGCGTAGCCGAGCCTGATGGTTCTCGCGACCCAGCGGGACAGTCTGGGAAGCTCTAGCCAGGCCTCCAGAGAGTGCACCAGCGGGGTCATACGAACCACAGACGTACCGTCGGTGGGGCAGCGAGGCGGAATGACCGGCACCGGCGAGGGTGGCATAGCGGCCCTGTGTGGGGGCACGGTCATTAGCCGCGTCCTGCCAGAGGAGGCCAGGGGAGGGCGCGCGTCCCACGGGGGCGTGCTCTGGCAGGGGTCTGGCGACAGAGGGGGATGAGAGGAGCGTGGCCCGTGGGCGGCGCGTGCTGTCATCCCGCACCTCTGGAACAGAGGAGGGCGGCGGTGGCGGGACCCGAGGGTGTCGCGCACTGCGGCTCTCGGGCTCTGTTGGCTCAGGATTGGGGGACTCAATTCTGTCTTTAACCACATTAGGGTACTGCTCGTCGTGGGACGAGCAGCGGGGAGTGGAGAACAAAAGATTCTCCCCCGGCCCTCCACCCTCCCTGTACAGAAAAGAGTGCCAAACCTGAGCTGCCCGTCTCAGGAGCGCCGCTTAGCCTGGCGTTTAGCAGGCTGCGGGGCTGGAGAGGGCTGTGGCGCCTTCCTACGGCTTCCTCCACGACGCGGCCCAGATGAAGGCTGCTGCTGGGGCCGTGCGGGAGGGGCGGGAGCCGCGGGAGGGCGCCCTCGGCGGCGAGCAGGCTGAGGATTCTGTGCCGACGGCTGAGCAGCAGAGCGTCGGGGCAGAATGTGCTTAATCGCCTCAGTCTGCTTCTGAGCAGTCGAGAACTGTTGGGCAAAGTCCTCGACTGCACCGCCGAAAAGGCCGGCCTGGGATATGGGAGCGTCAAGCAGACGAGTCCGCTCGGGCTCACGCATATCAGCCAGGTTCAGCCAGAGATGTCTCTCCTGGACCACAGCTGTGGACATCACCAAACCCAGGGAGCGCGCGGTCACCTTCGTCGCCCGGAGAGCGAGGTCGGTGGCGGCGCGCAGCTCATCGGAGAGCCCTGGGTCTGTCCTACCCTCGTGCATGTCACGAAGCATCTTGGCCTGGTAGACCTGTAAGATGGCCATGGCATGCAAAGAGGCAGCTGCCTGTCCCGCCGCTCTGTAAGATTTCGCCACCATGGTAGACGAGAATCTACAGGCTTTGGACGGGTGCTTAGGATCACCACGTGATGAAGCGCTTGCCGGACACAGCTGCATCGCGACAGAACGTTCAACCGTGGGAATCCCAGTGTACCCACAAGCATCAGCTCTATCGAGGGGAGGAAAGGCGGAGAAAGCCGACGAACGATCGCGGGAAGACATGGGAGCCTTCCAGGACCGCGTGACTTCCTCATGCACTTCCGGGAAGAACGGTATTGGGGTTGGGCGGCGACGAGTGTCAGCGGCCGCTCCCAAAAACCAATCATCCAGCCGCGAGCGCACCGGATCGGGTGGCGGGGACCACTCCAGCCCAATGGCCGCGGCTGCCCGGGAAAGCATGGCAGTCAGCTCGGGATCAGACTCGGGCAATGCTGACACGCCCGAAGGCGGCAACACAGCCGAATCCTCACTTCCCGAGGACTCACGCCCACCTTGTGATGCCGCGATCGACATCGTATCCTCTTCTGGAGCGCCAAACGAAACGCGCGGGGCCTCCGTAGAGGGACCAGCGGTCTCAGTTTGAACACTCGCGGGTACCGATGCTGAAGAGGGGTGTGCGGACCGTGGACGTGTCGGCGGTATGTCCCGCACAGTCACCCTCAGGTCACCCTGGCCACCAGCCGAAGTACAGCCTCTCGGGGAGACCGTAGATCGGGGTGTGGATGAGGGGACTCTCGCTCTGACGAGCTCATTGAGTCTCGACCGCAGCATGGAGATGGTCAATTTTCCCGCAATGGGAACATGAGTCATCCACAAACGCTGCTTCAGCGTGAGCAACGCCCAAACACGCTAAGCAGCGATTGTCCCCATCAGAAAAGAATATGTCGCGACCGCAACCAGAAGTGCACGGGCGAGGCATCTTTAAAAAGACGTGCCGCGTGCAATGCTCTTTTTGTGAGAGGAAAAACTCCGCGGATGTTGAAGCGAACAGGGAGAAACACACTATCTGTCAGATCACTGAACAGATCAGCAGGGTAGTGAGCACTCGCTGAAATCGCCGTCACACCAACACCGGAGAGTTCGCTCGTCTCGAAGGGATGAGAAGAATAACTCAGAATATTTGGCTTGCAGGAGTGGAGAAGTTCTCGGCTCCGAAGCGAAAACATATCTGCATTCTGCCAGCGTACTTCCTTATATACCCCCTGCGGCGGGCGGAGTTACGCTATGCAAATTCCGCAGACCCATGGCATTTCATTGCCATTGGCTCGTTTTATATACTCGAAGGTGATAGGCTTCTAAGCGAAACCCCAATCGTCGTCATCCGACGTAACTCGGAGTGACCACGAAAGGGAACTGAAATATTGAAAATGTTGTCAGCAATTAACTGAAATACAAAAATGTCTAAAACTGAAATAAAAATTAATCAAAGCTATATAAAGATATTTTAACAATTAGTAAAAATGACAAAAGTACAACAGAATTATTAACAAAATTATTACAACTTAAACTAAAATGAAAACTTAAATTATAAAAACAATTCAAAATATTGCCTTATTTGCTTAGATGCATTGCTGTAATTCAAAAATGCAATACAGTTTTGAATATTTTTTCATCACAATAATGGAAATTTGGGGGTGGTTTTAATATGTATATTAATAATAATAATAATAATTGTTATTATTATAAGTACAAAAACTATAAGAATGTATATATATTATTACTGTTTGTGTTAATTTAACAAATACGATGGATAATTTAATAATTGTTTATATTTAAAATATAAAAATAAATTAAAACTATATTTTATTATTATTGTCATTATATTTTAATCATAAGGTTATGGTTATGGATAACATGGTTAACAATTTAATATCTTTTTTTTTTTTTGGTGAATTACAGTAGGGACAGAGATTCACCCTATTGGTAACACAGCTGCTGTTACACGGTAGCTTTGGATCTTCATTAAAGCAGTGAATGATATTCTTTTAAATGAGCTTTGACAGATGCTGAGTTTACTAAGTGTGGTATCATTTGACTTACGGCAGTGTTTCACTCTGTTATGATGAGATGTAAAACCCTTTATTATCATATATCACAACTTAATTTCACCCTCTAATGCCATGCAATTAACAACTGTACGTCTCCATAAGAACGAAGCACATTTCAATATCCAGCCCACTCACTCAGATGTTTTAAGAGAGTCTCTCTGTCTTTCTGTCAGAATGGAGTTTGTGGTTGTGAGAAGGGCTTCACAGAGGTCATGACCTCTCATGGGTTCCTTGACTACTGTACCAGAACCCCAGGGTTGGACCATAAGAAGGCAGATGTGAAAACCACCGCAGGACGTCTTAGACCAGAGCACACTCGGAACAAGAACCTCATCAAGGACTGGGCACTACAGCCTCTTGGACCAGGTACTAACAACATCCTTATGCTTGATTCAGTGATGATGTATTCTTGTAGGCAGAAGTTAGCATCACCCCGGTAACCTCGACTGAAACCCAATAGGATTTTTCCATTGGCTTTTGAATTATTGCAGAAAATAAGCTCAGTGACCAACAAAACATTTTTGGTTCTCAAGCATTTTGTTCTTGATGATTATCTCTTTACAAATGAACACATCTTTATGAATTTTGAAGCTTAAATACAATTGCCAGAAGTAAAAAGCTAAATGTAGGCGATAAACTCTTTAGGAACATTTTCCCAAAAAATTTGAGTATATGAGTTTACCTGTTCGGTGTGTTGCCGTTTAATGTCTCAACAACCTCTGTAGTTCCATTTAGACACTTGTTAGCACTTTTTCAAGACAAGTAAATGCTTTAAAAAATAAATAAAAATATTACTTATGTATTTTAAGTCATAGATATAAATATCAGATCTTTAAAAATATAAAGTCATAAATATCTTAAACTTGTGTTAACCACAGATCCTATTTCAGGCATTTAACCAATAACTCATTCAAAAAAACTATTTAAACGGAAGTGCTAAAATTCTAACTGGTTTCCAGGTTTTGGCCTAGAAAAATACGTCATCCCTGCAGCACTCTATTGGATGAATTGTTTGATTGACAGCTGGTGGTCGAGAGCCAGTTTTCTCAACCAGAAATCTTTGTAAATGCTAATGTTTATTTTGACTGACAGATGGGCGCGTCAAGTTGTGGGTATATGGGCTGATGGCAGCTGGGTTTGTTGTGATCCTCCTCCTCATCATGATGTCCTTCCTACTGTGGTGAGGCTGATTTGTACATGGCTGTGCTAGTTTAATGTGCTTCATATCACTCTATGGTATTTCTTCTCACATAATAAAACAGTCAGGGTCCTAATCACCCTCCCGTCAGTTTAGTTTCAGATAATGACTGCCTGAATGAGCATTATCCCATAAACATGATTTTAACACAAATCATTCATGACTCCCTCATTGGTAAATATCATAGATGAAACATGTTTGTTCTGCACTCTGGTGGTGATAGTTTAAACTGCAATAAATCATGATGCAAATTGTTTCTTAGGTGGTTTAGTGAGTTTATACATATTTAAACATGTTTTGCGTTTCAGTAAGAACCCAGAGGACAGTCCCAGCAGCAGTCCGCAGAAAGCACTGGCTCTGGCATATGATGGGGACTTGGATATGTGAGTCCACCATGCGTATGCAATGCTAAAAAAAATGCTCAAAACGGACATCTGGCATCATTCAGGCCACAGCATGAACATTTACAAGCTGAGCGTGACAAAAAGCCAGACCAGAGATGGTGTTGACTGGAAAACTGATGTTTAAACAGCACAAAAACTAAACGGGAGGCTCTCGGGAGAACTTGGAAAATGTCATACAGCCGAAACAGGATGTGACATCATGTCTACAGTACCATTGCGTGAGTGTGTGTATGTTTGTCTGTGTGAAGATCTGTGCGTGCATGTGTGTATGTGTTAATCAGAGAGATTGTTTAAATCCCATTATGAGGAGATCGTTCTGTACGTTAAAGGAATTGTTCACTCATAAAGGATTTTTTTTTTTTTTTTTTGCACTCATGTCATTCCAAACCCGTATTAATATCTATCTTCTGTGAAACACAAAAAGAGAATTTCTAAAGAATATCTTGGCCACTCTTTTTTTTAATACAATCAGTCGTATGAACTACTTTTATGAATCTTTTGTGTCTACTATTTTAAATGCTTGAAAGCTTTGTTCCCATTCAGTGCATGAAAACGAGCAACCAGAGCATTCTTAAAAAACATTTAATTAAAATTCCTTACGTTCCACAGAAGAAAGTCAGTCATATGAGTTTGAAACTACAGAATTTTCATTTTTGGGTGAACTATCCCTTTAAAGATCACCCTTAAAAAGGGATGTTTTCTGATGCACTACATTAGTGCCATCTTAAGTGCCATATTTATTCATTTATTTATGTTTTAAAACCTATATAGCCTTTCAAAATTGCCTCCATATTTGAATAATTTAGGTTTTAAACAACAATGTTTTGATTTCACCATGATCTGCTTTGAAGGATTTAAAATGCTTTGTTATCCCTGATAAGGTTGTGATGTTCTTTTGTAATGTGTATACTGTAATGTGAATATTTTCTATCTGTGTCTTTGAGTGGTTTATAAATAAATCTGAATCTCAGAGAGGAGTGTTATATTTAAATAAGCACTGTTTCATGCTGTAGGACTTTCATATTTCTGCTGCGTTTCACTATCTGGTTGCGCTCTTTTAGATTCCTCTCTGTCTTTGCGGTTCTGGAACAGTGCTGCTGTCATTTCTGATCAGTATCAATACACTGAGCCAACATCTACGGGTCAAGCCCAGATTGTCATATTCCTCTCATGAATTGTAATTAGAATGTGAATTAGTTATAACAGATGAGATCAAATGAGGAAAACGCAGGTGCTACACAGCTGCATGTATTCACAAGGGCCTGTAGATGGCAGTGCTATGATAGAAATCCAAATTATCTGAGGTTTTTGGTTCTTGTATGCTGATTTGACAATCTATAAGCATACAATACAATATCAAGGACATCCTAAGAGAGCATCTGAGTTTTAAGCATTAGTAGCCACATATATATATATATAATTCCAGAAGTTTGAAGAACTGGATGTTCTTCAATAAAAAACATGTATTGACAAGATTTTTTTTTTTTTTTTACCATTTTAATTAAGTTAGATTGTTTTAATATAATATTAATAACAATAATATATCAATTTAAATAAGTTTATTTCATCCTGTTTCCCCTTTGGTGGTTTGCTGAGGACCTCTGGTTGAGAACCACTGTTCTAGATCCCATTTTGAGATCTAATGGTTCAAGATTTCTCTATTTTTTTTAAGATATCAAGATTTAAAAAACAAAAAAGATAAAAGTTACTGCTTAATTTAAACATACATAAGCTTACAGTTTTCAGATTAGCTTATAAACAATTTATAAAGTCTTACAGAGTTATACCAATAAAGGTATAATATTGTTTAAAACCTATGTGATTTTCATGGAACAAAAGAATGATTTGAAGTTTAGCAGAATATTTGAGTTGCTTCCATGCAATGATTTCTCAATCTCGCTCGTGCTTGTTCATACTCACACATACCAGACATGCCGTGACAGATTTGACAAATCTAAATGGTTGTTTAAAGTTTAAATAAACCACAAGCACCTTAATCATTTTTAAGCGAACTGTTCATGTAAGGGCGCTTATGCTCATCATAACTCATATAGGCTATCTTGAGCTGTAGAGGGTGAACATACAGAGCCAAATCTTTTTAGCTTCTGCATGTGGTTAAATACTCGAATGCTGGCATAAATGCATGACAAAAAATTCAATCAGCAAAAGTGAATTATTAAGAGAGTTTTTGTTCACGCGCAAGGCATTTGAGTGAGTTTTCTTCACTCCTCGCTTTGCATCAGGTCACTGATAAGGTTTTCCAACAGCCCAGATTTCGAAATTGGATTCATTGATTTACGACTGGAGGTAAACGACTTTTTACTACTCTCAAAGGAAAATATTGTAGGTTATTTGGACCTTGAATTATTTTCTGTCTAGCTAAATTCAGCCAAAGATGATCAAATTACCCATTATAGGCAAATGGGCGGCCCACCGCAGCAGTCTTTTTGCATCAAAATGTATTTTGTCTCTCGCAATCTGGTTACTGATGAAGGACGACAGTAATTTTACATGTCCGTTTTTGCAACACTGGATCAGCCTTTTTTGTAGATATGTGGTTGTTTAAGACAGAGTTTACTCATTTAATTTAGTTTTCGGTCAAACAGAAGACCTCTCATCTCCTCATTCCTCCACTCTCGTACCTTCTTCTCCCCTCCCCTGCTTTTCGCTCCTCTATCAGTGAAGAAGTGCATTAGAGAGCTCTCGTTCTCGCTCGTGTCTCTGTGTGCCTTATCAGATGAGATAAGCTTGAGTGCTGAGGTTCTAATAGGGTTTCAGCCCAGTGGGATTCTCCTCACGTGCCTAGAGAACAACAAACACATACATCACTGCACCCCGAGATCAGCTCCACTCCACTCCACTCCACGACAACACGGACGCTGCCCAAATCAACCACATTCTTAATCATCAAGATCCCAGTTTAGTGAAAGCACATGAGATTGCCAAGAGTTCGCACTTAAAGGTACAGTCCCCCCTCCCAAAAAAAATGTATATCATAATTTACTCACCTCATATATGGTTTTCTTTCTTAAACACACCTTATTCGAATATACATAAACATGAATGTAAACTAGATTATAAAAACTTGGACTATATTGCATAAGGCTGCATGATTTGGGGGAATAAATAGAATTGTGTTTTTTTCTGATAAAAACTGCAATTTCGATTTAAAATGTAACTTAAAAAACAAGGTTTGCTGTGTGCTTGTTTGTAGGGCGGCACAATTTGGCCAAAAATGTTATATAAATAATAATAATATATAAATATTAAATCAAGAAATATTGCAATTGTAATACTTAAAAGAATTATTAAGTACAACTGTAGAATTACAATAAAAAAAATTTTTATTGCATGTCTGTAGTAAATAGGCTACCTGAATTTTCATTTGTGGGTGAATAATTCCTTTAAATTGTGTTTAGGCTTTTAAAACGTAATAAAAAAAAAATAAAAAAAATTACTTTTTTTGGTTACAAATTATCTAAAATCTATTTTTGAGCAAGTACATAACCAGCCAGTGTTCAAAACTATCTCCTTACAAGGTGAATTGTAAGATTCACAATTCCCGGTTTCCGCGGGAAAGAGTACGAGCTTGCCGTCGTTCATCTTTGCGTCATTACGTCACGACTGTATACATAAAGAAGGAGTATAGCTATATCGCATGTGAGGATGATGCAGGTGGCGGATAATTTACATAGACAGTATATAAACTGGACACAGCGACCCCATAGGTTTCAACGGAGAAAAGTGAAGCAAATTAGAAGCACTCATTTCCTGATTGCCGAGCGAACTGCGCAGACTCAAACTGAGCTTGACGACGTAGACGTGACGTGAGCAGCCTGTCTGACAGTTGTAAGTCTTCTAGGAGATGTGCCAAGAGAAATATGAATCATTCCCTTCCGAAACTTGCAGAGACGGAGAGCGTGAGTAGGAGCTGTCCATGAACTAGGAGCAGGAGCAACTTTATGACTCTCTATGGGCTTCTCCCTTGACTTTATCGGACTTTAAGCCTCCACGTCCCCCCGATTGACTGCGAGCTTCTCCTCCTGTCTATACGGTAATTTCCAGAGAGTCACGTGGTTATGACGCAATCGTTAGCCTATTTTTACCAAAACTGCTTCTACGGGGCCATAATGTAAGATACAAGGTAATGGAGCCTTTTATTCATTGTCGTGTTTCTTTAGAAATAAACAATGGACAAATGGAGTCTTTAAACACCTCAGATGTAAAGTTATTCGCTGTCAAAGTGACGGCAAAATGAATGGGAGTCAATGGAATGCTAACAGCAGGTGATGGCTTGTTAGCCAATGGCGGGCCCCGGGGGTGGTACAGAATTCGAGAGCTCGATTACCCCCCTGATAATTTAGCCTTTTCTCACAGCAACTGATGGCGGACTGTAATTCAGAAAGGTCCAAAAGACAATCATCAGTGACAACATTAGATTCATCCACGCTGAGGAGCCGTGCCGATGCACAACCCACGTAAAGAAGATAATTCCGCAAATAACTGCAATTGCAGGTTTCAAACAGAGATGGCGACAAAGAGGAAAACCTTACTGACTGCGGCTTTAAAGTCGGCATGAAATCAAATTTGACAAATCTTCTTTTTATATGTAATATTGTAGTGTTTATTATAAATGATTTATCTGTGCACTTCATTATTTTTTTAAAAATTCATTTACCCTTATAATCTTTAATCAAATACATTACCCTTCCCTCCCCCCTCGAAACGACCTCTCTTCTCTTTCGGTCACGTGCCATGGCGAAAGGGTGCGGCCAGAGCCGATGAGGGTGCGGCTATCGGTGTCTGTCTCGTTTTGAGTCAAGTCAAGTTATCAGTCAAGTTCCCCCTCGAGAGCATCTCGAAGTGTCCGAATGGTAGGCTATCTATCTTATCTAAATCTAGTTATTTACTTATCGGACACGTCGAGATGCTCTCGATGGTGAACTTGACTGATAACTTGACTTGACTCATCTTGGTTCGCGGGAGGCTCATATAAATATGGGCTGATTCCTGCCTGCAAATTTAGCTGCTCGTCCTCGTTCTCGTCGCCGGGCTCCTCAATAAAAAATCCTTCATGGGAGGGTAACGGTGGGGAGTCCAGTGGAGAGAAATCCTACACAACTGAATGTAAACTGGCATTCAAATCTGCCTCCATTTTGTTTGCAACGCCCAACCTTCAACGATCCAATCAATTCCCGAAGGACGAAATCAAGCCCCGCCCTACATTTTTTTTCTAATTTCAGAAGCCGTTTCACTCGGATATACGTCACAACAAGGAAAAAATGACAATCTCAACTTCCGTTTCATGCCGACTTTAAGCTAATCATTTGCCAATTAAACAGATAGTCCCGCCCCCAAACTCATGCTATTGGCTAACTCAGTGTTGCTGTGTTGGACTGGACAGAATGCACACACAAACAATGTTTTGAAGAAGCTATAGCGGGGAAAAGTGTTTTACATCCAAAACGTTGACAGGATTACAAAGTCTCCTCATGCTTTCCATAATAAAACACAAAAAGTCTGCCTCAGCAACAACAAGCTTTGTCAGGCACTTTCCAGAGGGCAGCTCACCTTCCAAATATTAGTAATATAGTAAACTATTATAAAACACAAACACTAAGGCCAGTAATGAGAAAGATAAAAGAAAGTGGCAGTGAAGAAAAAGAGTGTTGGAGGAGATAACTCCCGTCTCTTCATTACTCCGTTCCCTCTTCCATTAAAAGCTTTTTCTAGCTCCTCTGCCCCCGGCTGAAGACTCTAAAGAGAAAGTGTAATTGTGCATGGGAAATTAAGTCTGCGACTTGCGACACTGTTTAAAATATTGAGTCCCCAAGGGTAAGGAAGTCTGCTATAAAATGACAACTAGTGTTGAGGAAGTTACTTTAAAACTGTAGCTTGTCAAGCATCAAGCTCCACATGACTTATTAGAGTAGTTCACTCAAATTAAAATTCTGTCATTATTTACTTAACCTTATTTTGTTGCATTACTGGCTTTCTTCCATGGATGGGTATTATGGCATCTGTTTTAAATATAATGAAATTGAATGAGGACTCTAAATGACAAGAAAACACCCTAATAGTATCGTAAAAGTGGTCCATATGGCTCGTGAACTACTGTACCATGTACGTTTTTTGAAGTCTTAGAATAATCTTGAAATCTGCTGTATAGATCTCCGAGAAGTAGGGCTCATGAGAGAAATAGCAATGCCCCATTCGCAAATGATTTTACTTGTCGCATACTTGTTTATTTACTCATTTTTTAAAAACAATTTACTTGATTTTATCACTGGAATTGACGCGTGCAAAATCTAAATCGCTGTCCATCATTTTGCGAGCAATTATTGATAAATATTGGTAATATTTCCATTTTAAACCATGAAGGCGAGCCAGTGGATATCACACAAGCAATGTGCAAACTTTGCTCTAGAGTTATGGTGGTGAAGAAGTCTCAAACCCCAGTTAATTAATCCGGTCGCTAAGTAATACTTATGACATCATCACTTCTGTCATGAGTTGACTCGAGAAAACCCTAATGAAAAAAAAAGTATACTTTATTGTATTTGAAATATATTCCCTTTTTCAATAGTGCATTGCAAATATACTAACAAAAATTTTACTATCTCTAGATATATTAAAAGTTTATTAGCATCATGCTTTTACCTATTTTCACAATACAACTTTTAATACACTACTTAATAATTCTACTTTAGTATATTTTATAAAAATATACTTGAAGTGAAAATTCTGTTTATTTTTTAAAAGTCTATTTATTTGCACTTTATTAAAAATATATTTTAGGTATATTTTAACTGTGTGCTGGAAATGATCATTGCATTGAAACTATTTCAAAATACATTATAGTATACAATAGTATTTTGTACAACGTATAGCTAAGTTTTATTTGTCTAATAATGTTGTTATTGAAGACAAAGTATGCAATTTGTGGTATTTGGAATAAGCCAAAGGTATTAATGAGCCTATACTTTTTACTCAACTATATCACACCACGATAGCCTCGTGGGCAAGTCCACCGACATGTGCTTCGGGAGACCCCAGTTTGAGTCCTGGCTCGTGGACCTTTCCTGGTCCCGCCACTCCCTCCCACCTCACTTCCTGTCTAGGTACTGTCCTATCATAATAAAATAAAATATATAAAAATATATAAATGCACTTATGGTATATTGCTTATTTGTTTCGAAGACACTCGTAATGAATTTGTAATGTACTTGTAACACAAATAAAGTACACTGTGATATCACTAATCAAGCATGTAATTAGTCCCTACACAGGCATATACTTAAAGTATTCTAAGTATACTTGAAGTTGATCCAATTTAGTAAACAAAAGTACACTAAATACACTTAAAGTTATGCTTTACTACAATTTAAGTACAACTAAAATATACTTAGTACAAAATGAGTTGTTTCAAAATAGCACACTTCAAGTTAAAGGTACAATATGTAGTTGTTTTGCTTTAAAAATAGCAAAAATCACTATATCTATGTTATATTTTTTTTTTAGTTGTGTACTTACATTATCCCGACTGTTTCCAACAACTTTCAAACCAGGAGAAATTTGTAATTTAATTCGAAGACACGGACCGTTTCTTTATTTCCATTTTTTCGCCGTCAATGGCGCCATATCCACGTTCTCCCTGGCTGGTTTCCGCTCGTACTGCCATAGTAACCAGAGCCCTCTGATAGTAACCAAGGCGACAGACGTGGACAACTGTGTAGTTCGTAATGTCTATCTGTACGCTGTTGTTGTTTCGTTCAAACATTCTGGACCATGGCAAGCAGACTTTGGATAAAAAAGGAGAACTAAAACAAGAATCAATATCAGCGCGGTGTTTTCGAGATGCCGAGAGCTCCCATAGACAGTGTATAAACGAGAGCTCCACGTCCGAGACTTCGACCGCTCTTACATGTACTTTTTCTAAACAGGTGAGCACATTTACATAAAACGAATCAATGTTATATAGTTCAACAATGATAAAATGTTAGAATATGATCTGTATGCTATTCTAATGTTGATCTAGCTAGCTTACTGCTAGTCTCATACAGACAAACTAACACATAGAATAACATAAATTTCAACACATTCAAATGCAGTTTAGTGTGATAGTGTAATGTTAGACCAAGTGAAACAGAGCTGCGTTACCTCACAAGTTTAATTTGTACAATAAACTGACCTGTGAGTAGTAATTCTGCACTTGCGTGTAGTTCGGTAGAATGAAATGTCCATATTCCTTTTATATCCGCGGGAGTCGCGTCGCGTGTGGAGCTGATAGCTGTCTCTTAGCAATCCCGACCTGCTTCATATCACAGTCATGATAAAAACATCGATGTATTTACTCATCCATAAACATTATTAGATCGGTCGGCTTGACGTTGACGACAAGATCCATAATTCTTAGCAAACGTTGCGTCATCAAACTACGCCTTTGTTATTGTAAGAGGTTAGCGACCCCTAGCGGCGAAAAAATTACATATTGTACGTTTAACTAACACACTTGAAGTATACTGATAATTAGTCTGGCTGCAAGTATACTTAGAACCAGGGAAGGATCAAGATTTTTTTTCTGATTCAGATCTATCAGCTGATCCATGTCACAATATCAGTCTGAATGATTCATTCATGAATCAGTCTGATACGGTTCCTTGAGTTTACTCGAGAAACGGATCAGTGAACAAATCATTCTTTTGATCTTTTCAATGAAATGGATTTATCAACTGCTCAAAGCTAGTCTGAATGATGAATTATTTTACACATTAAACTCATCCATTCCTTGAGTTCAACTTCCATTGTTATTCTCTCATGAATCATTCTTTTGTGTGAAATCTTTTCAAATAATCAATTGATCAAACGGTCTGAATGATTCATTCACAAATTGGACTCACTCAACTCACTGACTTGAATATGCAACAGCAGTTAACACCTGGAAGGGAAAATTGTAGTATGACTTGGAATATACTTTTGTGACACTTTATATAATAACTATTACACCCCCATGTTATTTTGGTAAGTAAACTATCATTTGACTGAAGTCTGACTGATTGATTGGACCTTTGTCCAAGCCATTGGTTGGCTTATTTAAACACAAAGCCAGCTTTTTTTCCACAGTTGAAAAAAAGGAAGTACATCATTAATTTTTTTTCCTGTAGCAGTGTGACTCATGAAGCATGAATAAGAAACCTCTTTTCTTGATGACAGATTGTTTTAAAACGGCTGTGTTTTCTCCTCCAATCAAATCTCACATTTGTTCACTGCGGTAATTTTAATCAGTTAGTCTGGTGCACAGGCTAACATTTTCCCCTTGGGATCAATAATTGTATTGATGACAGTCCCGATAGAGGCAGTTCAAGCAACCCGTCTCTGCAGAGCACATCGATTTAATTTTCTGCAATCCATTTGAATCAGGTGGCTGCCAAACGCCATTGTGTTTCACCTCACACCGAACAGGCATTATCAATCACACACAGAGAATGACCTGTCCGATCAGGCCAGAGTTATGTGCAGTCGGTCTTTCTCAGGGACATTGTCCCTGGCTTTCGCTCTTGAGATATGAGGTTCACTCGGGTGCTTTACACAAATGCCGACAGGTTGCAGTGCAGCTGTTGTGTGTAAGCCATAGGCAGAAGTGTTCAATCTCTTGATATCAGACATATGCAAAAGTGATGGTTGCAGAAGCTATTTTTTTGTTTTGTGGTAGCTACATGTGCTAATTAGATTTAACTGGAGGTTAGGGTATTTGTTGAATTGTAATAACATCACCCTACTTTATCAGTAGCCCACTTATATTGAAATTGTTATATAGCACATACTTAACCAAAAGTACTGTTTCGGTACCGTGGTGCAGTGATAGTATCCAATGATGATACAGTGGTACTTTATATACTATGGTACATACTGAATGATTTCACACCAGTGTTATTTTAGTATCATTATTGATATACTATTATAGTATTTATTAATATTTTGAATTCGCTTTTATTTTTAGATTTTCAGTTCTCTATCAGTCAATCACGTTCGACGTTGTGGGATCTCACTTAGGAGCCCTATATCCATGTAAAATGTATTTAAAAAAGTATTAAGAAGTGGTAGAAATGCAGCTACAATGATCTATTGAATTTGACCGCTATTCGCATTTCCAACACATGGCAATAGAATAGTCTATAAAAACTTTGATGCAGGTTTTCTGAAACGTATGCATGGCATAATTGGCTTAATTTGGCTGTTGGAATAGTGTTAGTACTAGTATTTTAAATGGGTCGCATTTAATAAGCATCTTTAATGGTTTTATGAAAAAAAAAATGTTTATATTGCACAAGACGTGGACAAAATCCCCCAAATGAAACTTGTACACTCGCTTGAGGTGGATCATTTAGCCTATTATTTGACAAACATAAACTGTAATGGAAACATATTTACAGAAGAAAATCCTAGTGAATTTATTAGGAATGTAGGATGAAAGTATGTGACTGAAAAAATAATAAATAACTGGAATAGCCTAATTATCGCATCTGAAATGTTGCTGATCACTGTGAAAATGTGAGTTCTAAAATTCCAAAGCCAGATTGTAGAGTCGAATCGGTCGAATACAAACTTAAACTGTTGAAGAGTCATCTTTTTTGACACTTTTGAAATTTAAGATCTGCAGTGCAAATTCATAATGATGGATGCTGTCATTTCCAGTTTTAAAATGATGATTTTGTTCTATTGAACAGAAGGGATGGAAACGCAGGTTTAGTCGCATATTGTTTTTGCTAAAGCCAATTCTGATTAGCTGCATAAATAAAATTTGCAACTTAGATGGGAACCCAGCTAACTTTCACGACCTCGGAATTGACAAATTAAGCACTGCATTCAAGTAGTAACAAAACAAGCCAATGGAAATTGGCAAGTGAGATTTGCATGGCAAGCCACTCCCCTGGAAATACAGGAACTCACTCATTCAGCATTTTGCTTCGGAGCAGAGCAGTTGTTTATCAGCACTCTGCCAACATGCCTTCATTGACAAGAGAAGACGATCTGTGTTGGAGAGACTGCTCATTCAGCGGTGTGTTTTGCCATAAAGAGTTAAGTGCCACGATCACACCCCTGGGCGCATTAACAAATAAAAGAGCAGTTTCCCTAAAAAAGAAAGCATGGTGACATTGCATCTTTTTAAAGATGGCATTCCACCCGTGTGTTTCTGGATGTGGTCGTTTCCTGGCCCTGTCTGACAGCCATGATCACTGCCTCACATGTCTGGGCCGTAAGCACGCTGAGGCAGCGTTCGTTGATGACTCGTGTTCTCACTGCAGGAATATGATCATCGCGATGAGAACGAGACTCCAATATTTTGAAAAAGGTGAAGTTCCCTGTGCCATTCCCCGTTCTGGTTTCTCTGCCCCGCAGAGGACACTTTGGTTAATGCACAGGGAGATTATAGTTGGGCCTCACACTCCTCACTAACATTGCAGGCTGTGGAGTTTCCTGATGAGATTGCAGGTCCTTCTCATGGGGAACCCAGCATTTCGCCTCTGAACCCCTGAATTAATTTGGCGGAACAACATCCCTGATCCCTGGGGGATGGAGACATATAGTGCCATTGCGCTTCGGGCAACCCGAGTTCGAGTACCATCTCAAGCACTTTCCCTGATCACATCCCTCTCTCTCTCTCTCCCATTCGCATCCTGTCCATTTTCTGTCCTATCATAATAAAAGTAAAAAAGCTTCATCCACACACAGAATAGAATAAGCATCTTTTAAACCACTACATCAACATCTCTCATCATGAGGGTGGGGGAACAGATTCCGACAGCTGGATTTTTGCCGTCGGATTCTGTTTCTTACACAATGAGCTTCTAATATTTACAAAACTGACTTCAACTAGTCGGCACAGATAGCCTTGTATCCAGTGCACTGACATATAGTGCAATTACGCTTCTGGCGACCCGAGTTCAAGTCCCAGCTTGTTGACTTTTCCTGATTCCATCCCTCTCTATTTCTCCCACTTCCTTTATATATTTTGTCCTATCATTATGAAAGGCAAAAACACCAAAATAATCTTTAAACTGATGTTGGTTGAGCTTCATCCACACACAGAATCGAATCAGCATCTTTTAAGCCACTTCATCAACATCTCTCATCATGGGGGTGGGGGGAACGGATTCCGATAGCTGGATTTTTACCGTCAGATTCTGTTCCCCCCATTTTTCTTACAAAATGAGGTTCTAATATTTACAAAACTAACTTTTGCTAGTCGGCACAGATAGCCTTGTGGGCAGTGCACTGACATATAGTGCCATTATGCTTGGGAGACCAGAGTTCGAGTCCCAGCTTGGGACTTTTCCTGATTCCATCCCTCTCTATCCCTCCCACTTCCTTTATATATTTAATCCTATCATTATAAAAATCAAAAACACCAAAGAAATTTTTTTTAAACTGATGTTGATTAAGCTTCATCCACACACAGAATAGAATCAGCATATTTTAAGCCACTACAGCAACATCTCTCATCATGGGGGTGGGGGAACGGATTCCGACAGCTGGACTTTGCCGTCGGATTTTGTTCCCCCCATTTTTCTTACAAAATTAGGTTCTAATATTTACAAAACTGACATTGGCTAGTTGGCTAGGTATATAATAGTTTAGTTTTTTTGTGTCCTAGTTTTTCAATTCATTCACCTGTGTCCTGTTAATTACCTGATTAAGCTCCCTTGTTTGCTACATGTATTTAGTCTCTGTGTTCTCCCTCAGTCTTCGTCCATTCTCGTTAATGTTTGTGTGGTTTTCTCCTGGTTCCTGAGTGTTTATGATTAAAGACTGTTTCCTAGAATTATTCCTCGTCGTGCGATTTACTATTATACCACTGTTACGTAACAGTTTCATTGTTGTAGTTTTTCATTTTTAAATATGTCTATCTAGTTCTTAAGTTCTAGGTTATTTAGTTTTAGTTATTGTAGTACTTTAACTTAAACTAAATTAAAATGAGAACTGTTGCATTGGCACATAGCTGAAATTAAATAAGTTAAGTTTTCCATCTAATATTTATATTTTGTTTCAGATTGTATATTGTATTTGTGGTTGCACTCTATTTTACAGTACGTTACGTGTATTTACAGTGTACTTACCTAAGAAATTACTGGTAAGGTAACTACATAAGTTAAGATTAGATTTAGGGGTAGGTTCAGGGTTAGTACCTAGTTATTACAGTTATTGCAAGTACATAGTATGTACATGAGGAACAGCACTGTAAAATAAAGTGCTACCGTTTTTGTTCTACTTTTAGTTAACAATAACAACACCGTTTCATGGCACTGTATTTTTTATTAATGAAATGAAATTAATTAATAAATTTTCACTAATTGGAAAAAAATAGTCTGTTGGGCAACATCACTTAAATTTTATGAATCCATTTGTGTCTGTTAAATCGGGACAAAACAAACATTTAAAGATATCCTAAACTATTTGCAACATATTTTCAACAAAACAAATTATTTATTCATACAAAGTATCTACTTTCCTAAATATGATTTTTCATATTTCTCTAATCGTTTTTGGTTTAACTTCAGACATGATGAAGCAGTCTACTGATCCTTATGGACATCACAGCCCTTAGGAACAGAGAGAACTCAGATGCAGCACTCAATGCCACGTGAAGTGTTTCACGTATAAAATTTATTGCTGAACTGCCTCTTTGTCAATAATACCTGCCAATGTGAATGTCAAGGCGACGCATGAGAATCCATTAGACACGGCAGCAGCAGTCTGACCTGTGGCATCGCATTCAGTCACTGTACCCTACTGTCATTTCTTTTGGGTCTCCAAAGAGATATTCGGAATGGAGTGTTAACCCTGGATCATAAAACACAAGAGACTGCCAGAGGCCGTTTTGACATCAGCCTCTGATAAAGCTCCTCAGACACGTGTAGCTATTGTGAAAAACCACAATCTGCTGTGAAATAAAGGTTTTGGTAATTTTGTACACAATAGAGGTGTGTTATTCTAACGAAACCTTTTTAAGAACGTGTTCAGGTCATTTGTCACCCCAAAATTACAAAACATAATTAAAAACATAATGAAACCTGTTTTAGTACCTACAAAATGCTCAATTAACACACTGTCAATCCAGCCTGGTCTCATTCTAAATACATAGGTATTAATACTTAACTTTCAATGACACAAAATATACTTTTAGCTGTATAGAAATTGTATAGTTTTAGCTGTATCGAAATTGTGAATTTTCACTACTATCTAAAATTTTGGTGTCATAACTGCCTGTTTTTGTGTCATGGCTGAAAAACATTTTTGGCCTGTAAATTTTCTCAAGTCAAATTGGCAGGTGTGGCAAAAAAAAAAAAAAAAATGTACACCAAAATTTTAGATAGTAGTGAAAATTCACAATCCTCTATTCCAATTTCGATACAGCTAAAACTATTAGCTTAACTAATATGAATTTAATAGCCTGCATTTTTAAAGGGGACATCTCATGAAAATTTGACTTTTTTCGTGTTTAAGTGCTATAATTGGGTCCCCGGTGCATTTACCAACCCAAAAAATGTGAAAAGTGAAAACTTTTGATTCGAAAAGAAATGGATCAAATGAAATGAGCTGATATATATCAGCTCATTTTAAATTGTGTATTACAGTAATAAGAATCTAATGACAATCAACATTGAGAATAAATGGTGTAAGAAATACCAGACACATTAGTCTGTAATTGTCATTGAAAATAATGTCCCAATGCATTTTTTTCCCCCATTTAATTTGCTTAATTTACTTTATCCTTTGATTTTGGGGTGAAATATGGCCTGGACAGGTTGTCGTGTGATTCACCTTAAAATGCTTCAGTTCTGGTGTTGGGAGTTTGAAGTGAGAGCTGTAGCCTAATCTTAATTAAAGGGCTTGATGGCAAAAGGCAGGGCTGAAAATCCTGCAAAAACAGATTCGTTCACAAGGAGAGAGCGAGGGATGGAGAGGGAGAAGAGAGAGAGACAATAGGTTTATAAATCCCATGCCGGATTGATCTTCCAGCTTGTGGTGTTGGGAGTTCTGTAATTATGGCTGAACTGAGTCCTTGACCCAGTTTTGCAGTCTTATCTCTCTCCCTCTTTCTCGTTTTCTTTCTTTCTTTCTATCTGTCTTTCTCTCACTTCGTCTCTACTCCATATTTTTCCTCTCACTCATGCCATCTTTCTCCTGCTTGCTAAACTGCTGAAGAAGTGCATGCAAGTAGAAACGGCCGTGTAGATGCTGTTATGTGAGACGGAGATGGCCGAGTGCCCGGGGTGTTTAAACTGTGAGAGCTCGCTCCAGCGGGGAGAATTACTCTTCTTTTTCTCTCAACACCACATTTGGCACCTGAGGCCCGCCCTGGCAAAGCACCTCATCATCCTCCCCAACCCAGACACAATTCAGCATGGTGCTGCAATTCGCTCAGTAATGTGGGACCTCAACCATGGCTGGCTGCAGGGAACTGTTGGCCATCTAATATTTCATTTGATCCATTTCTTCCTGGAGATAAGAGTCAATAGTCTTGCTCAGGGCAATGTTTGGTGGTAAAGATGTTCTCTTTTAATACTACACAGCAAATGTGCCGAGACAGAAGACTCAGCTCATCCTTATTCCAGCCAAAGCAGGCCGGGCTAAAGGGGCGAAATGGTTGAGTTTAACTGTCAACCTCATTTCACGTGTCATACTGGATCATTTTTATGGCATTGCAGAGTTTATGATTCGAAAAGCTTTATAAAAGACCAAGGTGTCCAACTGTCTTCGTATTTAATTTTTGATGATTGCATATGTAACCAGTCCTACTCGACCTGCTCCAAGCAGGATTCGAAGCGGGGTCTCCGGCGTGGGAGGCAGGCACGCAAACAAGGACGCTGAACACCACAGCCACTAGCGTGCGTCTTGAGGCCAGGGGAGTGAGGTTTACATGCACAGCTCTTACTGGCCTACGACAGTTACACTCACCCCACTAAACCTCACTCCCAGGACACAGCACCAGATGTAACCAGTCCTACTTGACCCGCTCCGAGCGGGATTAGAACTGGGGTCTCTGGCATGGGAGGCGGGCTTGGTAACAAGGACGCTAAAGACTGCAGCCGCTAGCATCAGTCGCTAGCAACTCTTGGTGCCAGGCGTGTGAGGTTTATACGCACTGGGCTACATCCGTTAGACATAGTACCAGTTGTAAGGGTGATTCTCATGAAAACATGTCCAGGTCACGTTTCTCCCCCAATTCGAATGAAAAAAATATATATACTATAATAAATAGCATAAAAATGTGTATATTAGATATCATATCTAAATATACTTTTAAACTGTAGTGTATATACTGAATATATACTATATATATATAATAATTTTTTTGTTGTTGTTATGACCATTGTCTTATTGGCCCTGGTCTTATTTATCTTTTTTAAGCATAATATAATTTATTATGTCTTTTCTTATGATTTTGGGATGTAAATCACCCTGGACATGTTTTTGATGACACCTGTAAACACTATTCAGTTATTTATAAAACATATATGTATTTTTTACACAAGAGCATTCTAACTAACAGATTCAGCAGAGTTTCTGCATTCAAGTTGCCAAAGTAATCAACAGGCGAAGACTGCTCGGCTCCAGGACCCATACATCACTGTCACCCCACCACTCCTTTTCATGACAGCCATTCTAAAGCACTACCACGGCTTCTCAACCAGGATGCTAATCACATCTACATCCTCCCTCTACACATCCTGAAAAAATGGTGATGAATGCTGTTAACATGGAACTGCAGTTGAGGACTGGTGTCTAAACCTTTTTTGTTTAGTCCCTCTATCAGGCTTGTTTGCTTATAATGATTTTATCTCACAAAAAAAATCATTTGTTTCTATAGAACCCTTATCCAGCTGCAAAATGAGAACCAGTTGTAATAAATGGTATTTCCTATCGTCTTACCTCATGTCTTGCATAATGTTGGCTGGGTCCATGCTGACTCTTATGATAAATTGCTTGCGGTGTTCCACACTTGTAAGTTGCTTTGTATAAAATCATATGCAAAATGAATAAATGTAAATACTTGCCCTTCTCTCTTCATCCATAGGGTCTGATGACAGCATAAATGTTGTTTAAACAGCATTGGCAAGAAAAACAACTTGCGTTTTCCTCTGTGTGGACACTGACAGCACCATTTATTCTCTTCTGATCATGCTGATACGAAGTCTGATGCTACTGCTGTTTTTAAGGCATCATGCAAAATTCCTTTGCACGGAAAAAGCACCTTGGAGTGCAAGTCTGTCTGGAGAGATAAAGATGCTTAGGCTGTGGGAGAGATATTTTCTAAGTCAGTTACATAGACTGTTGGTTTTAATTATCTTTTTCAGGAACAGGCTGAAGACTCAGAAGATGAAATCCAAACACTTTAATAGCAACACTCATGAATCAAGTAACAGACAGGGAAACTCACATTAACACGATGTAAGTATTACGGTGACCGGACAAGGAGTGCAGGAGAAGGAACAACTTAAGTAGTGAACATAACGAGGATAATTACTAAACATAGCTAACGCACATGAACTAATAATGACGTTAACCAAGGAAACGGATGAGTAGCGGGAAACTGATCAAAGAAACATGTGACAGATGAAAACAAACTCAAAGTCCATGAACAAAACTAAACTGAACGTGACATAAAGCCCCTCCCGCTAAGGCGTTACCTTGCACCGTAGATGATTGTTGACAGATGGAAAGATGGCGGAGGTTTAGGACGTGGTGAAGGGCTGGTGAAAGGAACAGGCGGACAGACAGATGACGACGACCAGGGAGGAGCAGGAGATAGCATCCATGGTGGAGAAGACGGGAGGTGGCCAGTTGGATGCGACCAAGAGCTCAGCCATTCCGGTAGCCCAAGGCGGAGTCGACGGCGGGAGGAGCCATGATGGTGATGACATCTGGGGAACGACCGATGGCGAAGGAGCCTTGGGAGGTGGAGCCCACCGCGCAGACGGAAGTCCGGGGAAGTGATGGAGCCTCTGCGACAACCCCCAGAGATGGAAGTGGGGATCCGGAAGGCTGAGGACGAGCTGGTGTGAACGAGGGTGGAGGTGGAGCCTGAGGGAGGACAGAGCTTGCCGAAGTCGAAAGGGTGGAGTGCCTAAGAGCAGCGGACGGCCCGCAAGTCCGCAGCGGAGGCGTGGTGATGTCCGACCCAGGTGGAGCCGACGGTCCAAGGGAGCCCGGTGAGGCCGAATGGCTGATGGGCAACGCTGGAGTCGAGGGGGGAAGGATCGCAGGCGCAGGAGCCGGGTCGACGGGTCGAGGTGGGACAGAGCGCAGCGAGGCTGAAGGAGGAGCCATGGGCTCATCACACCCAGGAGGAGTAGGCTCCCAGCAGGTCCACCGTGTAACCACGCCACTAAGAGGACGATGAGGTGACACAGAGGGACTGATGGGGGGTGATGATGACTGGGTGGCAGGCTTGGCTGAGGACTGAAAATGGAGAGTGGCACAAAAAACAACAAAAAATAGAGCATTCCTGATGGCAATTTTTAGAGGTGGTGGGAGAGGGAGGCTGGGTGAGGATAACAGGACTGATGAAGAAGATTCAGATGGTTTCAAGGGACACAGGGAATTAGACTCTCCACACTCAAAGAAACTGTCCAACAGGTCCAGCCGGTGCTCGCTCTCAGTGGCGGGAGGGCGGGCGTGGCTCGCTTCTGTCCTCTCGAACTCGATGAGGATTCCCACAGTGATGGGACTGGTCAGACTCTCCGTGGTGCTTCAACTCCAGGGCGATGGTGTGCTCTGCCCTCCCATTCTCGGGCACAGGCTCAATCGTGGCTGCAGGCGGAAGTCTCCAGTCTGCGGGTGGCTCAGGCATCTTCAATCGGGGTGGTGACGGGCTGGGCTCTGGGTCTGGCCGGGTTGTGGATCGGGGCAGACACCTCACAACGGCTTCCACAACGGTGGAAGTTCCAGAACAGGGTCTTTAGGGTATCGTCGTCGAGCGGGCTGGTAACTCTCCTGAGCCACTGAAATAAACGGAGCTCTTATATCCATTTTGGAGGTCCGGTCATCTGTAACGGTGTGGAGTGGAAGACTCAGAAGATGAAATCCAAACACTTTAATAGCAACACTCAAGAATCAGGTAACAGACAGGGAAACTCACATTAACACGATGTAGGTATTACGGTGACCGGACAAGGAGTGCAGGAGAAGGAACAACTTAAATAGTGAACATAAGGAGGATAATTACTAAACACAGCTGACGCACATGAACCAATGACAGTAACCAAGGAGACAGATGAGTAGCGGGAAACTGATCAAATAAACATATGACAGATGAAAACACACTCAAAGTCCATGGACAAAACTAAACTGAACATGACAGACGTACTAACCATTGTGGTCACTTTATGGACGTTTATTTCTTTATTGGCATATTTCTCTTTATTGATTATTTAGATCTAGATCTATAGAGTTATGACAGATAAACAGATGTAAACAGATTTTCACTGTATTGTCATGTTGGTAAGAAAGAATCTGCTACAAAAATACTCTAATTGTTAGATAAATGTTTTTTACTTTTACAAATTAATAATCACAACTTAAGAGCACTTTTGAAGATGATCTAATTATTTCTATTTCAGTGGCAGGCTTGTTTTGATAGGAAAGTGTCTCATGCATCAGACCGGCAATGTTCAAGTTTATTTAAATAATTTATTAATTATTATTAAGCTTCTTGAGAAAATACACTGTAATTCCAAATCAATCAGAGCATCAAGGAAATGCCACTTAATTAATCTTTCCGCTTCATTAGATTTTCCAATCATAATTAAATGATTAGTAGATATGAACTTTGTATTCTAGCATTCCACTTTTGCATTTCTCCTATATGATCTCATGCGATTGGAGGGCAATTGAGAACAACAGGCTTGAGTGTTTCCTGAAATAATATTAGATGAAATTCATAAATGTGAGTGTGTTTTGTGTGCATGCGCACAAATGGAGTAAGTGTCATGTTCTTTTAATATTTCAGGGAATATTGCAGGGAATCTCACCAGCCTGGTGCTTTGCAGCCCCCTGCGAACAATTCTTCTCTCTACTCAGAGACACCCTAAGCTTTTCCTGTTCCTCTTGCAGGGTTTCATGTGCACCGGAGTATGCCCTGCAGCCGCGTGTCTTAATGTCACAGGAAAATTAAAAAACCTTCGCCAAAGGCCTGAATCTTAATATAGACCCTTGCTAAATCCAATACATTGGAGATTATGACCAGGTGACAGGGTCAGTAAGTACTGATTAAAATTGAGGTCAGTAAAAGGTAGCCTTTGAAAAAGAGTGAAGAAGGAGAACAAAATACTGAGGAGCTCCTTCAACAAATGCTTAAGGCTGCTCTTGTGTGAAGTGCTGTGGTGTAGCTTGTATTTCATTTCCTTTTCACGTAACCCAGACATGTAATAATTGCTCAGACATGTTTTGACGTCCTCTCTTATCATGTTGTAAAAAAAATAATTTTGATATTGCTAAAATATTGTAGGAAATTAATCATTAGGCTAATTGATTGGTATAGTAAAGCTAGGCTCTAGCTTTTCCAGCCAGGACAAATATCGGATGATGTATGTTTATATGTCTCAAGGGCTCAATAAGCAAAACACACAAATTTAAACATTTTAACAGTGGTCAAATTAGGCATTGCTTGCAAATTTCCATATTGATATTGACATTGTCAATAAGGATTGCTGTTAGCATATAGGTTAAACTTTTTAGTGTAAAGATTAGTGTAACGATTACCTGTGTAAAGTCACTGATGGCTAACGACCTTCCATAAAGAGACAATCCACAAACACACAAGGGTGCAGTTTCCTCCCAGATATATCCTACTGCTTTTGTTGAAAAAAAGAAGTCTGAATGAGTTTACAGTGGTCTGCAAATAAAAGAACAAGGTGAAGAAAACAGATTACTATAGGATTGCAGATTGCAGATTTGTAATAACATTAATAGACAGCATTACTTATAATGATTTACAGATTATTGCATTCAATATTTGGAAAAACAGAACACTAACAACACTTAATTTCATAGAAACAATAATTGTAGTATTTTGATGAATGATTCATATTAACAGTAAATATTTTAGAGAGTTGAATTATTACCTGTTATAAATATATTTTTATGCCAAACAGCAATGTTTAACCCTCTACTGCATGAATTTTGATGACACATGATAAAAATTATTTCACATCATTTCCTGGCTCATTTGGGAACATTTTATTGATTTATTGAAAAATGTCCCTCCCCCAACCCCCCCACCCCAAAATATTTTTTTGTTGCCTGAGGGCAACGTTATGCAACAATGGTAAAGAATCATAGAGAAAATGATCATTATACAATTCTCAGAGAGCAATACAAAAATAAAAAAAATTATTAAAAAATGTCAAGAAATCATTTAAGTAAAAAGGGAAAAACACTTAAATAACTCTGACTGGCAATCCAATGGACGAGTCTGGGTTTGGCAGGAAAACGGTACTTGCCTGACTGCATTGTGCCAAGTGTAAAGTTTTGTAGAGGGGGGATTATGGCTTGGGGTTGTTTGGTGGAGGGGGGATTATGGTGTGGGGTTGTTTGGTGGAGGGGGGATTATGGTGTGGGGTTGTTTTTCAGGGGTTGGGCTTTGCCCCTTAGGTCCAGTGAAAGGAACTCCTAATGCTTTAGCATACCAAGACAATTTGGACAATTTCATGCTCCCAACTTTGTGGGAACAGTTTGTAGATGGCCCCTTTCTGTTCTAACATGACTGTGGATGCTGCACATTAGTGTCACTTTGGTGACTTTGGGTGTTCCTGTGCACCCAGGAACCCTACATCTTCCCTACTTGTAACACATTATTTGCCATTGTGAGGTATTGTCCAAGACATCCTTGAAAAGTACCCCTTATCGCATAACGTTGCCCTGAGGCAACAAAAAGAAAAACTGAATTTGTGAACATGCAAAATAAAAAGAAATTCACAAAACCTGCCAAAAGGCTTCTCTACACCTTCATACACACACACATATTTTTTATGTACAGTTCATGTCATTTTAAATATGATTACTAAAGCAAATAATCTTGCTTTCATCTCACACCATGTGCTCCTGTGACCATGTGTCAGAAAAGGACGTCCCGCCTTCAAATGGTGCTTGATAGTGACTCCCAAACCTTATTGGACTGTTCTTTGATACTTTTTCAAACATTCTAATTGGTTGCAATCATTTAAAGTAAAATGTACTGAACACAGGGCTTAAGAAAACTTTCCGTTGCCTGGGGGCAACGCTATGCAGTAGAGGGTTAATAGACACTATAGTAACAGGTAAGTTAATGAGGAGATAACCATGAATGTAGGCCTACCTGTGGTTATAGCCTAATCCAATCACAGTTAGACTAGCCTACTATGGAATTAGCCTATATTATTAATTGTTTTGGAGACTAACCAACAAATTGGAAAACATATCACTTAAGAAAAAATTTGTGACTATTGTTTGATGACTAATTGTTTAGACCCTCAAATTAGCCTTGTTTGTTGCCGAAGTAGTTTTCACCTCAGATCACAGGGTGGCTCGTATAAAACAGCTTTTCATCCGCTCCCTTCCTCACGAGCCCATGAAAACATGCGTTTCGCTCAGTGGTTTCTCATTCCAAAAACACAAATTTAGATACAAGTACAAAAAGAGCTTTAAACCGCGCTGTCAACGGCGGAGATGAAAGGGAGTAAAGCGTCGGAAACCTGTCAAACCGTTGACATTCCCGCGTTATCTGCACAGCGCGAGCTGCTGGAAGCGCGGGAAGCGCGTGTCTGCTGACCGATTCGCCGCCTCGCGCTCCCCTCCTTTCTGTCCTTTCTTCTGACAAGCAGTGGGAGAGAACGTAGGAACAGACAGACGATGATGTGTTTTTCGTCTTTTTTTTTTTTTTCGAAGGCGAAATAAGGATAATTTCTTGGAAACCCAAGACAAACAATGTGGTTTTGTGCGGCGCTCTGTGTCTGTACATTTTCTCAGAGGCCTTATCATTAAGGCTAATGTTGATTAACTTCTAACAGCTCTCTTTCTCTCTCTTAAGCTGTGTGTTTGAAATTTGGCAATACATTCCTCCTAATTAAACCAATGTCTTCTCAAGCTTTTGTGCTTTTGTTGATAATTATGTGTTTTTGAAATTGCCAGCCTGACAGAAGTCTATGAAATATCTCTGTGCAGACAGGCTTCAGAATGCTGCAATCTGCTAGTTCTCTCTCTCTCTCTCGCATGGAATATGTACACAGCTGGCATATGCTGAAGACTGGTGAAGCATTAAACCAACCTTTATAAAATATTATATCACTGCACACATTCCTGGTACTTTTCACCTCAATAAATTTTCAATGGTCACATAAAGGTGCCGGCAGCACAGGTCATCACCTGAATGAGTGCTCCGACATAAAATGAAATGGTGTACATGCAGGGCTTCCTATTAATAATCCTTGGGGAGATTTTTTGCTGACCTATACACACATGCAAACATGCACAACATGCAAACTGTTCAAATACAAAGACATACACAAACCCTCATGCAAATAGGCTATAAAAACTACAGCATTTCAAACATGCGCAATCTTTCATCAGGCATATGTACCTGTCTACTATCGATCAAAAGTTTGGAATACATTTTTTTTTTAACGTTTTTGAAAGAAGTCTCTTATGCTCACCAATGCTGCATTAGCATGATAAAAAAATATAGTAAAACTAATATTGTGAAATATTATTGCAATTAAAATGTATTCCTGTGATGGCAAATCTGAATTTTCAGCATAATTACACCAGTCTTCAGTGTCACATGATTTGGTGCTCAAGAAACATTTCTTATTATCAATGTTGAAAACAGTTTTTGCTAGAGAGAGTATATAATATTATTGTGGAAACCGTGATACCATTAAAAATATACATTATTACATTTTAAAATATATTAAAATATAAAAAGTTATTTTGAATTGTAATAGACCTAATACTTCATGATATTACTGTTTTTACTATGTGTTTGGTCAAATAAATGCAGCCTTTGTGCATATAAAAGAGATCTTTCAAAAACATGAAAAAATATTATTCCAAACTTTTAACCGGCAGTGTATAGTACATAAAAGTAGTTGTACATAGAATGTGCATTTTGAGCAGAAAAGTGTATTTTTATGTTTGCATGCATACAAGTCCAATTATATAACCATTATGCCACCATTACATCTCCAGCAAGGAACACTGTCTTGGTGGGCGATGTAAGTCTAGCGATCTTTCAAGTTAATCTAAGAGTTCTGTTTTTGTCATATATAATATTTCAGCATTTATCTCTCGTGTGTGTTTTTTATTTATTTATTTTCAGTTTATGGCCTCTTGATCATGTTGTGAAACCTGGAAACTAAAGTAGAGATGACATGAATCTTTCTCTACAAAAATGGCCTGTGTGGTTTGACTTTGTGGAATCCCTCTTGTAGACCGGGTGTTAATCACTTTTCTCTCTCCATCCTTTCCCCCCTATCTCTCTCCATCCTTCTCTCTGTTGCCAAAGGTTTTAAAACTCATTACTATTACCCAGATTAGAATTCAGAACTCAAACAATGAAGTTAATTACGACAGATGATTACTGCTGTAAGAGCTCTGGAGTTCTTAAGACATTAGTTGCCAGGGGGGTACTTTGTAGGAGCGTGCTGCAACTGAAACCAGCTCAGCTAAATCTAAGCTGAACTATTTTGTTTTTTGTCAAAACAGGGGAAAAAAAGAGTTCATAATTAAAAATGACATTTTATTCATCATAAAAAAAGAAGTCTGGAGAAAAGGGCTTATAGGGGGTACTCTGCATTTGATCCAGAAATTGCTAATATGTGACCCTGGACCACAAAACCAGTCACATGGGTAAATTTTTTGCAATTGAGATTTATACATCACATGAAAGCTGAATAATTAAGCTTTCCATTGATGTATGGTTTGTTAGGATAGGACAATATTTGGCCGAGATACGATTAATTTAATAATCTGGAATCTGAGGGTGCAAAAAAATTGAAACATTGAGAAAATCGCCTTTAAAGTTGTCCATTTATGTTCGCGACTGTGCTGCATTCACTCACAAAAATAAATGTTTTATGTATTTAAGGTAAGAAATTTACAAAATATCGATCATTTTGACCCATACAACCCATACAGTTGGCTTTAGCCACAAATATACCCATGCTACTTGTGACTGGTTTTGTGATCCAGGGTCACATATGTCTGAAATCTACTTTACATTGTTTTTAGATTGCATTAATCAACTGCAGTTTTCACATGGACAAATGAAGAAAAAAAATATATACATATTTCACCAATTTGTTAAAATCAATATTTGGAATAGCAGTAGAAATGCTTGCTTCCGCATGCACCACTGATAATAACAAAAACAGTTCAGAAATCCATGTCTGCAAAGTCAAAATGCTTTGTTTTATAGCATTTCAGCTTTTCATTCTGATGAAACTGGCTAACACTAGTTTCTCGGTGTGTGAACATCAGTACTTTTATCATCAGTACTTTTATCATTTTATCAAAAGTGTCAATTATGGTTCAAACTTTTAAACTCTAATATTAACAACACTGATGCTGAAAAGCGTGATCAAGCATCTTTCCTTTCAGTCTCTATGTGTCCCACTACCTGACATAGGGAATTTATGTCTCATAATTGGGAAAGTGCTTTACAAAAAATTCAAAGTAAAATAATATAGTGACATTTCAGGTGCAAAACGTTTTGCTGCATATATCATAACCATATTATTAACTGATAGCGATAATAAAACTAACCTACTTTAACTACTACATTCTGCTTTATACTTTTCAAGAACATAAACAGAATTTTAACAATAATTTACTTTCACGGTACATTTTATTATTGTTCTATGTTGTCTTTTTATATATACAGCCTATTATAAAGTCACAATGAAATTGAAGTATAGCAACAGATCTTTTCTTCCATATTGTGACATTCATTCAAATGTAATGGATTATCGTAAAAGAAAAAATGCACTTGCATTGCACTTAAAAACGGAGGCAGATGAATGTGACCCTGCAGGGTGGGGTTTGTTTACACGACAACAATGTACTAAAAACGGGAACGTTTTTCCTTTGCACTTTTAAAAAGTTTTGTACACGTATAGCCTACAGTTGAAAACGTTGTCAAAACGATCCCCGTTCACACAGATCCACAAAAACACTGTATTATGCATTCCAGGCCAGTAGTTGGCAATGTCACTTTCTAAAGAAGCAGTAAGCACCTAGACTAAACACGTAATACGCATTCACAAGTAAGCATTTTTGCAGTTTACACGGACACAATAACGGTAACGGTTTCAAAAGTTTGAGTTTTCAGGCCCACAAAACACCACTGTCGTAAAATAAACAGGCAAATGCAAAAAAAAAGTTTTAGTTGAAAACCACTAAATGATTGTAAAAGTCCCTAACATGTCTCCAGGGAGAAGTCTGTCATTTCAGCGGAAAATTGAGTTATGATATTTTGATTAAAAATTACAAGTTAAAAAAGTAAAAACTTGCTTCCATTAATTATTCACTATAAAATCAATAATATGCATTAAGAAAATAGACAGGGTGAGGTTTCATTTCATATTGAATTAACTAATGTAAAATGATTTATACATGCAAAAAACATTTATATATTTATAGAGTTAACTAATAAAAGACATAGTATTATTTTTTTGTTGTTGTTAAAATTAGTTTAAAAAAAATGTGTTTAAACCAAGATCAGCATAACTCAAAGACTTTGTAGTTGTTTATTTAAAAAACCCTTTGTATTTTTCAATATAATGATTGGCAGGGCTGATGTACAATCCAGATCTACATTTAATTATAAAAGCCTTTTATTAAACTTTCATCTGTGTTTGATAATAGAATATTTTTCCACACAAATACCAGTTCATCCACTCTCATCTTTTTCATTTAGTTGATAATCCTCTTACTTTCAAACACAGATAGTGCCATGCAGCAGGTCACAGGGCATTGAGACTCTGGTTTTGTCATGGTAATGAAGCAAGTGAGACAGCTTTCAATTCACAGACGATGAGCTCACATCAGAAATAATAGCGTTTTTTTTTTCTTTAAATCATTCAAATTGGCAAGTAACTTTTTCATCTGTTATTATTTCCATGTATATGATGTGAAAGATATACAGTATATCTCCCCTGGCTTAAAAGAACTGCCTTTCATATTTCATTGAGTGATAGCCTGGATTTGTTGAGGATCATTACCATTACAACAGCCCCTGCAAAAGATACTGTTATCTTCTCTTGTGATATCAAATGATGATATATTGTGAGGCATCTCATTCAGTCTCACAGATGTGATACCGATCAGCGTGGCAAGAGTATATAATGATGAAGTAGGATAAAAGATAATTTGAGTCAGCCTCAGTGACACTTCAGTCCCATTTGGTTATGTGGTGAAGGGGGAACTGGATAAGTCATGCCTTTTCCCAGTCATATATTCTAGGCCTATACATCCCTAAAAGAGTAACTTGATTTTGTCATAGAAATCCCAATATTTTTTTTTTTTAGGTAAAGAGAATGTAATGCCATGCACATAAATACAGGCTACTTAGACCACATGGTGTATATTATATATTTAATGATATGTCACATATAATGTATGTAATGAAGTACCTATCAATATATTATAGATTCACTCTATTATATCTATATCTTCATCATGTACATTTTTCGCCCCCAGCCCCCCCACTTCATGGAAACTGCTAGTTCCTCTGCATCTGAGAGTAACTTCGCAGTGCATCATAAAATGTACTAATGTAGGTGCATGTTTTATCTAAGTAATGGCAGCCAAGCTCATTAAAACAACCACGATAATCACTCTATCAGTAGTAGCCATTAGAATTTAGTGTACGATGCTAACTAACTGTGCTTGTTATTAGAACAGATGGTTTGAGAGGAAGTTATGTGCGCATGCGCAGTGCGCCTGCACAGAGCTGAAGCGCAGGCAGCGCTATGAGAGACAGGGAGAGAAAAACACCCCTTATCTGTAGAGAAAGGCTCAAAAGTTCACTCGTTTCGCACAAAATTCTTTCTACGACTCACTCAGGTCACATATCGTACCGTGTTTCTATGTCTGTGATGCGGAGTGTCTAAGAGGTTTGTAAAATTATTTTTTTCTTATGTTTAACCACCGCTCTGCGCACTGACACAAAGACAGATGCTTACTCGATCTACACCATTATGTGCGGTTTTGGGACAAACAAATCAGATACGTGCGGGGTTTTGTAGAATGATCTTTCTTGGTTTCGGCCTTAAAGCAACATTGTTGGCTGGGCTTTGTTATGGTTCTGTCTCTTGTTTGGGCCGTGCATGAAATGTAGGCCAAACGAGACGAGCCGTGGTCGGCTAACTTGGTTTCCTTGACTCTTTTTCTCTTCGTTTTCCGCATCAGTTGCACAGCGAGCGGATATAACAGAAAGACGTCAAGTGTTCGGCGCTCATATGTATGTACAAACTTGTTTGAACGCGGTAAGAAACGCGGTTATCGATTTATAACTAAAACTTGGGGCGGATGGGGCTGAATTTGTAGCGCATTTAGCGATGTCCGATTCGCGAACGAACGATTCGTTATTTAGAGTCGAATCTTTGATTTGGTTAACAAAACCTGTTTGAAAGATTCGTTCACGATTCACAACCGTTCCGAGCGGTTCTCAACAACTCATTCGTAATAATCATATTAAAGGGATAGTTCACCCAGAAATGAAAATTCTGTCATTTACTCACCCTCGTGTTGTGCCAAACCCATACGACTTTCGTTCATCTTCGTAACAAAAAGCGAAGATATTTTTAATGAAATCTGAGCACTATCTGTCCGTCCATTGACGGCTACTCAACTACCACTTTGACGCTTACAAAAAACCCAAAAACAAAGCTCATAAAGGAATTGTAAAATCCATAAGAACTGAGTGGTTTATAAACATTTATCAGTGCACACAAAAGATCTGGTAAACAGAAGCTCAAGCATGTTCGCTTGACATGCTAGAACAAATGAGGTTCATTCTCGTGTCACACAGCACGTTTGAGATTCTGCAAGAGGTTTGGTTGAGTTTCTGTTTCTGTTCGCTAATCAATATTTATATGTGAATAAAAAGCCTAAATTCAATCTTTTCATCATATAAAGCGATAATGTCTCTTAAGACAATTTGGACTAAACTGCTCAGTTCATATGGATAAGTTTTAAGATCTCTATATCAACTTTTTGAAGCAACAAATTCAAAGTGGTAGTTGCGTAGACTGTTAATGGAGGGACATAAATCACTCTGATTTCATAAAAAATATGTCCATTTGTGTTCCAAAGATGAACGTAAGTCTTACAGGTTTGGAACGACATGAGGGTGAGTAATTAATGACAGAATTTTCATTTTTGACTAACCCTTAAACAATCGAGAACCGACTCTTTTGAACTTGCCGATTTCCAGGGATTTAGATTGACAACTCAACGACTTTATTAAATCTAGAAACATCTCTTTAAGATAGCCTGTTCATTGTTGTTATATTATTTTATATACACTTTTAAATAAAGTAAATTTTATATAGCATACTTCTAGAAAAAAAAAAGTAAAATAAAGCTTCTAAATCGAGCCTTTCTCGCTAACGATGTCTAGAGCGGTAGCTGAAGGCTGGTACAACAATGATAATCCTGAGTACATTTTTTAGATAATTTTCTTCGGCTAATAAACACAAGTTGTTCCTGTTTGTTTGAAGTTTTTAGGTTTCAAAATCTATCAGCAGTTATATTAGTGTAAAAAAACAACAATTTCTTTCAGTATGATATGTGCATCTCATTGGACTGCCATTATGTCTGTTGTCATTTTTTCAGTCATCCATTGTTGACCATAAGGGCAGTGCAATGTTTTAAAAAAAGTACTTTTCAGAAAGGGTACTATATGGTTATCCGGACCACACCTACACCTACACCACGTGTGGTCCGGATAAATGATTTACGTGTGGTCACGTGTGGTCCGGATAACCGTATAGTACCTCAGAAAGTTCTTTCCTCAACTTTATTTTCTGTATATGTCTTTAATTTCATGTTTTCTTCATCTGTTTTACAATTGGCTTGTGTGTGTTCCTGTTCTCTGCATCAATTATCAAACATCATAATGCCCTTTGCATTTATTGCTGCATTTTATGGGGTTTGCGCGTTTCACTTGTTGACAAAACGTTCCCAAACACAACTCGTTTTTTTTATTTAGTTCTAGATCGTCTCGTTCACCCGACTCAAATCTGCCCGTATCAGAGTTATGATGTCAATAGTCTGTGAGCTGCAAAGCAATTGGGACCGAACTTGATGCAGTGCCAGTGTAGATGTGGTGTTAAAATCCAGTTATTCCTGCCAGGGTTCATTGAGTCTTTGCTGAGAGTGGCATCCCACTGAACCGCCCTCATCTGCCAAGCTTTCTGCTCTGGAAGGCTCGCAAAACTCCCACAAGTGAGATTCAGCATTCTTACTGAGGTGAGTGTGCGGTTGATTGTGATTTGTAGATGAGTCAGTGAAGACTTGATTGTAGAGAATGGTGAATTCTGATTTGTCATGTACAGCTGGCATGTTGATGGGTTTCATCCAATAGTTAGCCTAAGCTCAGTTGACAACATTTGTAACATAATGCTGATTACCACAGTAAATAATCTATAAATAACTATATTTATAGATTATGTATCATAACTACTTCCAATGGAAGTAAACAGAGCCTGGAAATAAATGATAAAATGCATAGTGTTTATAGCCCTCAAGATATTATAGGCCTACATACTAGTGATACTGTTGCTTACTGACCTTGTTTGTGTACTAGTTATATCCAAATTAGTTGTTTTGTCATGATGATGTAAGGCCAGCCATAATCTGTTCACCATGACTGGTGAAGAAAAACAGCCAGAAATATGTCCATCTTTATTGACACCTGTTCATATTCTGGCAACATTCACAAATTTTACTTAGGGGACTAAAAACTAGCAGACTAGTCCCACCGCCAATAAATGTATGTACATGTATACAAAGAATACATGTTTTTATAGAAGAATTAAAAGTTTTAACAAAAATATTAGCTTTTACATTTTGGTTTAACCCTCAGGATGCAGGCATTGCTTGCATTTCTTTCTCTATCTGCGATTTTTGCAAACTAATGGACAAGTTGGGTTCTGTTTGAATCAACATTATGCAACGATTGATTTTTTTTTCGATTGATTTTGTACTGAGTATTCTGGAAGTACTGTGTGTCCTTTTGTTTTTCATTTCAAGTTAAATGCTATACAATTTAGCTGATTCTCATGACATGGATGCATGTGAAGTTAATTCTGTGTCTGTGTGTTTAGGATGGCTTTTTTAGAGGCTGAGGTCAGTATGCACTGCTAGTCATTGTTTCCAATCACTCAGACGGCTGTGTCTCTGAGCTTGAGCCCAGGGATGACATGGAAACACAACCTGCTGATCTCTGAACACAAGGTATTATTTGACTATACATTCTCAATGACTTAAACATAAAATTCAGCTTTGCATCACTGTAATTAATTATGTTTTAAAATAGAGCGTAGTTATTTTAAATTGTAATAATACTTAATAACTTGTTGATCAAATAACTGCAGCCTTGGTGAGCATAAGAGACAAAAAAAAATAAAAATAAAATACAGACGGCAAACTTTTGATGACAAGTAGTGACTTTTCTAAGTCTAAGTTTTTCTTGTCAAATGATAAAATGGTCAAAAAACCCAATAGACTTGCATTGTTTGAGAGACACGAACCACATATCCAAGATCCCTCTAGCAACCACCTCAAAAAACTAGAAATCACAAATCAACCAAATCGCTTTGGATAAAAGCATCTGCTAAATTTATAATTGTAAATGTGGTGGGGAGGTTTTTTTTATTGGCAAGCATCTTTTTATGAAAATGCAAAAATCTAGTTTCTCAATAGAATACAAAGTAAATTATGATTGAATGCTTTTTATTTTAGCAAGCACTATATATAAACTTTGACCTAATAGTGTACCTCAGTTGTGATTTATTTATAGACATTTGAGAGAGCTGTCTTGTGATTGTAACCAGTTCTCGTATTGGGAACTCATATCGACTCATTGACTTGTTTTGACTACAGTTGTGCAGTTTTGTCTTGATTTTGTGTGTAGGCCGAGCAGTGAGCTAAATAAGGGGCGTGGAAGGGTGAAAGCTGGCCATGTCACGGGTTCCCACCCCCCCTCCCCCAGGGGAAATGACCTCTGGACCTGTGGCGGAGAGCTGGTGTTATACACAGGTGAGAGAGACTGAGCGAATGGAAAGTGAACCGTTTTGAGTTGAGAACGCAACTCCTAAATGTCCCTTTGTGTTTTTTATTTTTATCGACAGGTAAAAGTCGTGAAGTTTTCTTACATGTGGACGATTAACAACTTCAGCTTCTGTCGGGAGGAGATGGGAGAAGTTGTGAGGAGCTCGACCTTCTCCTCAGGCCCTAACGATAAGATGAAATGGTATGTTTCATTGTGTTCTGAATGTTGTCGACAGCTCTCAAGTGGCCTCTTAATTCTTCTCTCTTTCCAAATATCATTGTCTGAAACCACTGTGGCCTGTTTTGATTTAGTTTGGGTTTACTCTGAGCCGGCTGGGACAAATTTTGGGATTGCAAAAGATTTATTTTGTCACCGACAGTTGATTAATTGCTTTTATGATGAATCCTAGTCTACGATGACTGCTTCTATGTCCCTCTACCTTCCTTTACACAACAACGTGCTAAAAACTGAAACGTTTTTCATTTTTGCGTACAGACGACAACGTCGTCAAAACAATCTCCATTCAAACGGATCCTCGAAAACGATTAAAAACGCTGTATTCTGCTGCCAGGCCAGTATTTGGCAGTGTCACTTTGTAAAGAAAAACGATGTGCTTATAGACTGAACACGTAATGCGCATGCACATGACGCCCCCGTTTTGAACAAATTTGCGTTTTTGTAGTTTACACGGAGACAGTAACGGTATCGCTTTCAAAAACTTGAAACCCATTTTCAAGAGTCCCAAAATGCTGTTGTTTTGTAAATGAACGGCCAAAATGCCGTTTTTTCAGTTTTTTTAAAGCTGTCGTGTAAACGGCTCCTTGGTTACCAAATTACAGAATTATGTATAGGTGGTTGTTCAGATTCAGAAGCAATGTTGTCCATGCTGTTGAATTGGTTTTTACATATATACAAAAAAATTAACACACTTTTTCAATTTCTTTCTGTAGGTGTTTGCGAGTGAACCCAAAGGGTCTTGATGATGAGAGTAAAGATTATCTCTCTCTGTACTTATTGCTTGTCAGTTGCCCAAAAAGTGAAGTGAGAGCAAAGTTCAAGTTTTCTTTACTGAACGCCAAAAGAGAAGAAACTAAAGCCATGGGTAAGAGTTTTCTGGATGCTCAGAGGATTGAATTTGGTTATGTGGAGTAACTAAATTGTTTTCTCCTCACACTTCAGAAAGCCAAAGAGCCTACCGCTTCGTCCAGGGAAAGGACTGGGGCTTCAAGAAGTTCATCAGGAGAGATTTCTTGCTGGATGAAGCTAACGGACTTCTTCCTGATGACAAGCTCACTCTGTTCTGTGAGGTAAAGTAACATGTACCGTTTCATGTATACTAAATGCTTTGGTGTAATAATGTCCTTGCTTCAAGCCAATGACTCATTTGTTTAGGTGAGTGTGGTCCAGGACTCTGTAAACATCTCTGGCCAGTCAAACACAAACATGCTGAAGGTTCCGGAGTGTCAGCTTTCCGATGACCTGGGTAACCTGTGGGAAGGCTCTAGGTTCACAGACTGCAGCTTGTTCGTAGGAGGGCAAGAGTTCAAAGCGCACAAATCCATACTGGCAGGTGAGCTTAGTCATCCAAACACAGCATTGACAGACGCTTGGGGTAGACCCAGATTTTGCCTTGCTAAAAAGACTAGCTGCACAGACAATAGAGAATGTTCAGTGAAATGATAGAGGCACATGCTGAATTTGGCAGTACTTAACCCACATATGATTCACTTAAAACTGATGATTCATGTTTCCTTTGACAGCGAGGTCGCCAGTATTCAATGCCATGTTTGAACACAAAATGGAGGAGAGTAAAAAAGTAAGTAAAAAGATGCTCACTACCTGTCAAAAATTTGGATGCACATAATCTCTATTCTTTAGAATTACTATTTTACCACATTTTATAATAATAGTAGTCAAACTATTGTACATATTGTTCTATTGTACAATAATAGTACATCACTATTACATACTGATTTATACAGTTGTTATACAGTTGTAATCAAAATTATTCAACCCCCATTGCAAATCAGGTTTATTGGCAACATTTACACACTTTCAGCTGTTTGCATTGAACAAATCAAACAAAAGTAATTGAAATAGCTCAAGACAACAAATATTTCAAATGGTTTCCCCAAATTCAATTGAGTATGCAACTTTTAATGACTTCTGCAGTCTCAAAATTAATCATCCCCCTGAAAAGAATCACTCACAGCACAAATCTGTAAAACAGGTGTTGTCTCAAGCACACCTGATCAAGGGCTTCATTAGTTGCACCAGGTGTGCTTGAGCTAGAACAAATGAAATATCTGAACTGGCTAGGTTTGTTGATTGTCTCGTTTGACTGCATGTTAGAAGTATGGCTAAGACAAAAGATGTTCAGAGAAGATATCCAGGGTTCCTAAGATATGTGGAAAATTTATTTGTTTTGTGTAATTTCCAGGTCTGAAAACGTATATAAAAAAGATATCAGAGTATGGAAAATTATTTGTTTTTCCAGACTATTGGCCCCTATTCAGTTTTCTACAATTAAGAATACAAAAAATAAAATAAAAACTTAACATGTTCTTCAATGTTTAATATATGTTTAAATATGGTCTGAAACATCATTTGGAAGGAGGTCTGGAAATTTGAGTCTGGAAAAGTATGGAATTTTGAAATGGAAAATGTGTGGGAACCCTTGATATCAAGTTCAAAGTTAAAGAAACAGTGGTTACGCCACCTGGACGGGGCAGGTTAGGGTTAACTTTGCATCCTCTGGCACTGGAAACCTGCAGCGTTTGGAAGGCAAGATGGATTCATTTAAGTATCAGGAAATCGTAGGAGAAAACGTCATGCCATCCGTGAGGAAGCTGAAGCTTGGGCATCATTGGACGTTCCAACAAGACAAGTTGGAGAAGGCAGTTTAAGTCATTAAAAGTTGTATTTTCAGTTTAATTTGGGGAAACCACTTGAAATATTTGTTGTGTTGAGCTATTTCAATTACTTTTGTTTAAAGTACAAAAGTTTAAAGTTTGGGTTAAATAATTTGATAACAACTGTATATAATATTTAATAGAATTTTAAACTTATTTTAGATAAAAAAATGTGTTTAACATATTTAAATAAATAAAGACTATGTATATAAAAAAGAATAATTTATTGCATGTGTAGATTCTTTGTAATTCTAAACCAGATTTTTTGTTCATTAGTAAATTAAGTAAAATAGTCTTTAGTAAATTAGTAATTTAGTTCATTTTTTTTTTCAACCCTATTGCAGAACCGTGTGGACATCAGTGATGTGGAACCGGATGTATTTAGGGAAATGATGGTATTTATTTACACTGGTAAAGCTCCTAACCTGGAGAAAATGGCCGACAACCTGTTAGCTGCTGCAGACAAGGTAAGGTGCTTTCGGCTCTGGAGGACAGGCACTTTTGTTTTGTGTTCATGCTATCTGCTACCTGCTCTCTGTTTCTCTTTCTCTTTAGTATGCTTTGGAAAGATTAAAGGTATTATGTGAGGAGGCTCTCTGTAACAGTCTGTCTGTAGAGAATGTAGCCGACATCCTCATTCTGGCTGACCTGCACAGCGCAGAGCAGCTGAAAGCACAAGCCATAGACTTCATTAATAGGCAAGTACAAACACTCCGTTCATAATCATTTAATCGTTAAAAAATCCTTTGTACACTTTACTATTCATGTTTACTGAACACTTAAACTTTACTGTATTTACTTATCAAATATTTGCACATTTAACGGTCCTAAAATGATGCATGATGGGAGAATTTAGAGCGGAAATGCAATACTTTTAAAAATAATCCTCATCAATGTTAAAGGGTTTAAAAAAGTGTGATGGCCGGTAGACTATCTAAAATGGACCAAAATATTTAACACTTTAAATATATGAAATAAAATTAATGAGGATAAAAAGAAAAATATTATTATTATTATTATATTCCTTCAAAAACTTTTTTGGGCTTATTATTAATATTTATATTTTCCTTCAAAGAAGCCTTCAGAGAAATCATACATTTCATTCTGTGGTCCCAATTTCACTTTGAATAAATGACTGATTAAAAGCAAAGCTGACAGCTAGGCCTACATCAACTGCAATTATTTCTATGACAGTAAATCACCTGCTAAATCCTTTTTTTTTTCTTTTTTCTAATGGTGACAGCCGTAGCTGCAGTGCATTCTGGGAGCTCTGTGTGAATTCTGCTCTGTGCTTTTTCTTTAGATGCAGTGTTCTTAGACAGCTGGGCTGTAAAGATGGGAAGAACTGGAATAGCAAGTATGTGTGCCAACACGTTACCATCTCCCAGAGTCCTTTGCAAATAAAAAGCACCCAACACATCTGTATATAGCAGGATTTGCACTTTAATGTGGTTAAGATACCTGTAAAAACCAAATGATTCACAACCTTTTTCTTGAGTTACCTTGCACAAAAACGCATGACAGCTCTTATTGTATTGCACTTTTGAAAGGAGTAATCTGGGTTCAGTGATATCGAAGCGCTGTCAACAGCATCTGTGGCATACTTTTTTTTTTATTACCATACAAAATACCCACAGGAATAACTTTGGTAACCCATAACCAGAAGTTCAACCACTTGTAACAGTAATCTCACCACTCAGACAACATTACAGCTTAAATAATAAAAACTAAAGCAGTAAGCCATAGGGAGCTAGTCTATTACAGTGAATTCAGCATTTCCCCCACAAAAAATATTTTAATGAAAAACATTTAATGTTTTATTTTCAGGTATGCATTTATTTATTTGACGCAACTGTTCGCAAGATTGGTGTCAGTAAGATTTATGTTTTCAGTTAAGATTTATGTTTTTGAAAAAAGTCTCTCATCATTTCTTTTGGAAAAAAATTAAAATACATTAAAACAATTTTAAAATAACTTTTGTATTTTAATGTTTTAAAATATAATTTATTCCTGTGATGCAGATCTGAATTTCAAGCATCATTACTCCAGTCTTCAGTGTCACACAATCCTTTAGAAATAATTTTAATATGCTGATAAAAAAAAAAAATAAAAAAAACTGTTTTAAACTGTTGTACTGATTAATTTCAGGACAAAAATTCTGGATTCTTTGAATAGAAAGTTAAAGGAACAAAATGAAATCTTCTGTCTTTGCCGTCACTTTTTATTAATTTAATGCATCCTTTGCAAAAAAAAAACAACCTTTTAATGTCCTTAAAAAAAAAAAATGACCTCAAACTTTATATGAAGTAAATATACATATTGTTTTTAATGTATTTATATTCTTCTGATCATTTTGCACCATTACTGTACTGTAGATGTGCGCATGCCACAGATGCTGTGGATAGAGCTTAACTTGTTTTGAACCCAGAACATTCCTTTTAATTAGCATGATTTCACTGAATTAATAAAAATCCCAGATTATTTTGACTCATTTCATCAGTGTATGATGAATGTTTTTGTTTTTGCTCTTTTGCAGTCATGCTGCAGACATAATGGAGACTGCGGGTTGGAAAGCGATGATTCAGTCCCACCCTCATTTAGTGGCCGAGGCGTTCCGCGCTCTCGCATCAGCCCAGTGCACCCCTTTTGGTCTGCCAAGGAAACGGCTAAAACAGTCCTGACCTTTGCCCTCAGACTGCTTAGAACAAAACGCATGAAGAGGCGGAACTACCCCACCGAGCCCTACTTCCCTCCTCCTTTTTGCCCCCCCTCTTCACTCGCCCGTCACCCTTACCAGAGACACGATGGAGGAGCTAGTTCAAACCGCAGTGCTCAAGAAGAAAATGGACTTCGCCATGTTGTTCACTTTGGGCGTCATTTGAGAAATGGCCTTAAAGGATCCGCCCCTCCACTCCTTTGTGTCTCTATGTGTAGCTACGTGCCTGCTGCGACTGATCCCAGACCTGTCTGAATTGCACTAGCTCCCACATAATGCAGTAGTTTTAACATGGTGGTGTTTAGGACCTTGTATGTTACATGTTCATGATGGGGGGAGGGTTGCGTTAGCCCTTCTTATGAACTCGTGGTCTGACGTTTCAAAAAACCAAGTATACACTCACTAAACGCATACCCATGCACACGCATCAAGTGCAAAGATCGTCTCCACTGACACTTTTTAAGTGATGATGTTTCCTATATTGCTGGCAGAATGTCGCATTGTATGTTTATCATCATTAAAATTGGCGTAAGTATTAACTGAGGTCGTGCTGTAGAATACTTGGTGAAATGTGATGCAATTCACATTATGAGTATTACATGAAAACGGCTAAAGATGTCGATATTTTGCACCAACCTAAACTATTGGTAAATATGAAAATTTGTTTACCGTGCTGTTTACAGAAATTGTTTTCCCTTTTTCGCACAGTTAGTTCTGACTTTAGTTGAAGTTTTTTTCCCATGGTTTAACGTACTCTATGGATCAGGAGAGTTCTTTGTGTTGGAAAAAGTGTATTGTGGTTCAAATTAACTTTGATTTATTGCTTTGGAAATAAAATGGAGAAAAAATAGATCCAATGTGGGTTTTTTTTTTTTACAAAGCACAGGTTTTAAAGTCAACATTAATTCTAAATTGAGCTAATTTCTCAATTCATGTCCATGGTCTTATTTTCCTGTCCTGTTCCTTATTCATATTCTTTTACCAACCGGTCAGGTAGAGATCAGTTTTCATTACCGATAATAAAACAATTCCAAATAACAAAAGAATCATGTTGACTTTAAAATTTTAATTGTGCTTTTTAATAATTCATTTTTAATACATTGTTCAGCCAAATGTTGAGGTTTTTTTTGTTTTGTTTTTTGGTGATTGAATTAATCTGCCCTGCATGAAAAACTTGTGAATGTGAAAAACGTTTTCAAATATATCACTCTGATAACTTTAGATATTCTTCACTCTTTAATTTATATATACTTTTAATTTTATTTGCATGTTTTTTTGTTTTTTTTTGGTTCTTTTAACCAGTCAATCACATGATGCTATTGAAATTAATTTGTTAACCATGTAAAACCTCAGGCCCCTCTTTTAATTTTTTTTTTGTCCATTAGAATTGAAAGAGTCGAATGAGATATAATGCAAATGGAGGACTAAGCTGTAAAACGTCAGATGATCATATTGAAAAAATGATCAATTATTTTAGGAGTTTGTCCGTATTGTAGTATTTGTAAAATAATTATAGATTAGAGTAAATCAGTAACTTTGAAACCCACCTATCAAACACAGTAGAGATGTATTTTCTTTAGCATGTTGTAAACAGTCCATATTCTCTTTGGTCTGTGGCTTCAAAAGTCATTTGAATGAACTCTTCCCTTCTTTTAGTCTTTAAACATCTGGAGACAACTTAAGCTGAGATCAAAGCCAGCGTGCCTCAAATCCTGAAAGGCCCTGTTCATCAGGCCACGCGATTACAAAAACTCACACTGACATTGCGTATATATTTTTTTCAGATCTGAGTCTGCATATATACATGATCAGACCTTTGCAAATTAAAACTTTTTTCTGCTGATGTGAAAGTCATCTTTTTTTTTTCAAATGGCAGAATTTAAAGACATTACACTGTCGGAAGTGGCTGTTCCGTACTGAGATTCTCCTCTGGTAGCACAGGAGGGATGGCTAAGGCTTTTAAAAAGATTTTGTAGAAAATGTAGTACAGATTTGACTTCCAATGCTTTGTTTGACAACCACAATTTTTCTTTGTTCACAGCATCTGTGCAAGGATTTCTGTCCAACCGAATATCTGCCGACAGTCTTGGGGGTTCATCAGGTTCAGAAATTGAACATGCGCACAAAAAAAAACGTGCGTACGCCTCTCTTATAGATGTGAAATTTATAGTTCGCAAATGATCTTGAAATTGTGCGCAGCTGAATTGTTTCAGATCCTAATTAATGTCATTAACATAAAAATACGAGGACCAGTCAACGTCCAAATCATTTACTTGAGAATGGCGAGCAGTAAAATTTGCGTTAGATTTCCAAATACCTGCAGTGATTGGACTCTGCCACAAGGAAAAGTGCGTATGTCTGCTTAGACCCAGACGTGACGCTAAGCACTTTTCCACGATAGAGACCGTTTTTATAAATATGAACATTGCCTTGGATTTTTGCGTACACTCACTTTAAGTTCCAATCTGTTCGTACGCACGTTTTATAAATGAGGCCCTTGGAGTCAATAAGGAAAATACACAAGGGAGAGTTTCTGGAAACTCAAATCTCGTCTTTTCTTTAATAATGAAACAAAATACAAAAGAACTGAGGATACAGTGGAACACATGGCTTCAACATTAATCTTAGTTATTGACTCTCTGTGAGCACAAAAACATGTTGGCATGAAAAGGAGGGCATCACAAATGGCAACACAAGATGTTTTATATTTTTTGTTTTGTTCTTGAATCCCAGCTTGTGGTGATTGGGACATTTTTGTATCTTTTAAAACTTCACACTTATGACGTCACAACAGTCACTGATAAAGGGTTAGGGGTCACTGTGGAAACCGTAGATGTGCTGGTCTTGTCCAAGCTTAAGTGTAAAGCACACAAATCAGCCTTCAGGAAATCAGGTCTTAAGCCTGGGTTAAGCTTGGGTTAGTTCACCCAAAAAAGAAAATTCTGTCATAATTTAAGCTAATTTTGTTCTTAACCTGTTTGACTGACTTTCTTCTGTGGAACAGAAAAATAAATTGTGAAAATGATAAACAATTTCTGTTTTGGGTGAACTATTCCTGTCATCAAGGACAAGTCAGGTGGAATAGAAAGAGTGGTTCCTCGTCTGACCTTGCTTCCATTTATCCGGTTCTTTGTGGAACAGGGCAAGGAAACTACAGGTTAGAGAGGCTGTAATACTTATATGACACCTCAGTTACCTCAAATCTAGGCTGTGCTATCCAACAGAGGTATAGGGAGTGTCACTGTGGTAGTTGTAGTCTGGGCAGACCTTCTGTACTAGCTTGTAGTCTGCACTGAAGAAGTCAATGTAGATGCAGATGACCTTGAAGGGCTTGGAGCAAAGCCAGGAAACATGGCTTTGGGTCTGCTCCTGGAGGCATACCCTGTTCGGGAAGTCGCTGCAAACAGACGTCCTCTTGCTGCGGTCCGTCTTCTCGTATTCCACTCGACAATTGAAGGCCTTATTGTCTTTAGGTACCTCTATGGTTTCCTGTTGAGTGATCTCAAAATCGACAGCCTTGGAGGGCGGGACCAGACTGACGGACACATTACCCAGGCCGGTGGAATTGTGGCGGAAATATACGCTGAAGGTTCCGTTGCCGTGGTCAACAATCTTCCCAGTAATGAGAAGGTTGAGCTTGACCGTTTTGATGTTTGAATGGAAGTCGCCCCAACCAAACATTTTCTTAAACTTGCCTGTTTTCACATAGGGACGACGTTTGGCCCTCGAGAGGGTTCCTTCGGTATCAGTGTGGTTGGATAACCAAGCCCAAAGATCCAGTGCCCCAGGGTCCGGAGCAGCTTCACGGCTCTGGCTGTTAGATTGGGATGTGTGGGAGAAAAGCCGCAGGGATTTGAGAATCCCTGAACGAGAGCCGTAAGAAGAGACACTTGCCTCCTTATCACTCTCTCCCCAACCCAGAGGACTGAGCTCCGTGCCACATGTCACCTTCAAAGACAAAACCAGGAAGAGGACTGTTAACCATAACGGTTGTAGATATGTATATTGAGAAAAAATAAAGATTCCAATTCAAACCAGTGGTTTATCTTAATGTATATATGAAATGACATTCACAACCCACTCTATTTCCATAAGGTGACCTATTTCTGTGGGTCTTTATCCATTGAGAATGAATTGGCATTTCAGGCACCATTTGGGATTTCTTAGTTTGCTAGTGGAACCCTTTGGAGAACTGCTAGGAAACCTTTTGAAGGTGCTTCCAATATCCTAGTGTGTACTCAAAGGAATTTTCCCTTATGATGGGGTTGCTGGAGGAACCAATTGTAGTGTTTAGAGTTCTTATGGGAACTGGTTTCCATTTTGAAGATTCCTAAAGGAAACTGCCCTTTTCGAAAGGGTGACTTGAGGTTCTCCAGAGGGTTCTGCCAGTGTATCAATCTGAGGAACCCCAAATAATGCCTCATGCATCTTTACACGAAAAGTGATCATTTCATACCACACTATAAAAAAGAAAATATACTTAAGTGACCATTATGTCAAACCAGGAAAATGCTCTAGGAAATCTGGTGGAGGATTGGGGATCAAAAAAGCTTTTTAGGGTACTTCAAATATCCAGACCAGAAATGTGTATTAAGAACGAAATTTGGATTTCAAGTTGCATGTAAGCAAAAAAAAATAAAAATAATTCTATTTAGATTCAGTGAACATTAGGTTATTAAGATTTTAAGAGTTCCTAAAATACCATAAACTGATGTGCATGTCCACATTCACACCTCGGATGCAAAACTATACATGAATATCTAGTATAACATGAATAAAATTACAGCTAGTACGTAAAGATGCATCAGTACATAAAGAATGAGAAACTGAAAGCTGCATCTGCCTTGTTTAAATGATGCAAACAGGATGTAACATCTTCAGAGAATGAAACTGTTCACTGCAATGTGAGTTTACTACTGACATAATAAACTCCCTCACACACCCAGCTAAACTGGTTCTTAAAAAACAACCATGACTCCTGCTAGCTCTTTTAGTCTATAGTTTCATATTAGTAATACAGCCAATCAGTGTGTTTACTTTTTTCGTATTGAAGGTACGGTTAAATATGAATGAACAGAAAACTGCACAGAAAAGACCAAAGGAGGAAGATCAGGTAAATCTCCTTCTCTCTATCTCTCTATCTTTCAGCAAAGCTCAAAAGACTCTCTCACACATACTTTCAAAAGCATAATTTGATAGAATGAAAGTGTATATATGTCCCAAAAGGCTGTTTATCTCCCCAAGTATATATTCAGCTTTCTCCAGCATTTCTCTTTCATGTTCAGAGATAAAGAACCAAAGCGGGAAGATATTTAGGAGACACAGATAATCTGTTCTATACACCTCAAAATTCAAACCCATGATGGTGAATGAGAAATACCTTCTGTGCATTAAAAATTCTCTTTTTGTCTACTTCAATAGAGTGCAAATTCATGATCAACAAAAAAACGACTGACATTCGCTGCCGAAAAGGAAAGACGAGATGGAAAGTGTTTAAAAAAATGAACTGGTTAATTTATCATAAATCTTTGTGGAAAGAAAGACCTCATTTACAATAAAAAAAAATAATTTGGAATTAGAGATTAGACTTGTACTTAGTAATAGTAAATACATTTTATTACAGTTCAAAGATGAAAAATAAATAAAGAGAAATAAACGTGATAAAATCTGGCTTAGTGATGGCAATGAAAGAGAAGTCTCTTGAGAGAGGACTTAAGGCTAAGCCATCACACAGGTTGTCATTTCTTCTTAAACTGGCTTAAACCGGTTTCTAAATTAAACTCTGAATAGGCTTTGTGAAGTCAATTCATTTGCATTCAAATTAATCTTTGAAAAAAAAACAAAAAAAACATTTACACACACACATTTTGTTCTCCTTTGAGAAATAAAATAAAACGAATGGATAAAGGGCCCTGCGGAAACTGGATTATTTGAAGTTTTATACAGGAAATTAGACAAACAGCCACAGCATATTCTAAAGGCATATTTGGATTATCCAAACTGTTTGACTCTTTCCAATAAAACCATACAATAATAAAAAATAAAAATAAATTTATTTATTTTTAAATTCATACCTACCTGTTTTCTCAAAACAAAACAAAAATATTTCAAAAACATAGCTCAACAACTGACAGTTATAGAGATAAAAGTTGCAGTGATAATAATAATGATAATAATACACAATGTCTTTTTCCACCTCTCACCAGTAGACCCTGAGAGAATAAAAAGGTTCATTGACTTTGGCAAAACAAATTCTGCAAATCTTTGCTTTAATTAAAATAATTGAAATAAAACTCATACCATGTGTAAGCAGAGCATAAGCAGGGCAGAGTAACACTGGCACATCTTCATGTATTTTATGAGTCCAGATCTGGGTTAATAAAGATCAGATCCACTCGTGGCAGGGTCTCGAGTCAGTATGCCTAAAAACACAACAAAAAACATCATGCTTAAAGATATGAGGAAATTTGTGTTGAGAACAAACAACAGATAACAAGAAATGGTCAAAGTTTACACTACATCACGTAACGGTGTAGTTATTTTAGCATGTCATTAAGACATAACAGGTTAAAATGAATATGAATGCATAAAAGAAAGCACACATTATAACCGGTCAAGTTTACTGGTTGAAGTATAACCATTTTAATCGCCTTATAACTTTTTTGCAGATCTCGTGGTGTGAAAAATAAACTCACAATGTAGTCTCTCAAATAAAATGAGGTCATAAAACATGTTTAATAGAATTACAATGTTTAAATTAGATTTAAATGATGACACCGCAGGAAATAACTACTGAGCAATATTAATGAACAAGCAGTTATTTTGAGAAGATGGTTGTGGTTATTCTTATTGCAATTTTATTACATGAAATAGGTGCAAAGAAAAATAAAGTGTTAGCAAATAATATTCAATATTATTCATGTTTTAGTATAACTCACCCTTCTACTGTAGAGTTGGACCCATACATCTCTGTGCGGTGAGCATCCTTACAGTGTCGATCACAGATTGCATAAAGAGAGGATGAAAGACAAGCATCGCTCCTCGACAGTCCAAACTCAAAGTGACCCGCAATAAAAACTTTTTTTGCATTTGATTAAAACAATATAATCTTCTTCTTTACTCGGCGTGGCTTATGTCCAGCAGCTTTAAATCCTCTTAGCTCTGCTCATCTGGCTGCATGCCTTTCCTCTGCAACACTCACATATCCTAACACGATTATGTGTGGATGTGATTGTCCATCCAAAAGGAAAACAAATAATAAAACTGCTCTCTAAGCAGTCCCCTGGGTAAAAGTCCGGGTTTGCTGCATTCTTGCCCGCTCGCTCTTCCTAAACTGCTGTTGTGTGATGGATCAGTGCGCTTTTGGGTTGTGACAGTGGAGTCACTGAGCCCAACCCCTCAACATCAGCACCAATAACGGCACACATCATAGTTGCAAGCTTTTTTATGTGTGTAAACCCATTTAAAACCACTAAGTGTAAAGTCAGTGTTAAGAAGTACTTTGTTGGTTCATAAAACAGCAGAAGACTTGCCTTGTGGGCAGAGATTATATTGTTGTGATAAAAGTGCTACTCAGAAGCATTTCGGCTCATTTTTCGTCATGGCACTGCAAAAAAAAAGATTATATTAAGATTTTTATATATATATATATATATATATATATATAGGGGAGACTGGGGTAGTTTAAATTTCAGTGAATATTTCTCAGGGTGGCTTTAGTTTTGATAATCAGTTTCCGTATAGACAAATACCTGATAGTCTTCTTGGTAATAAAAAGCTATTAAACATTTAACCCAGAATAAAAATGGACGTACGTTTACCTTACTCCACATAGTGTGCTACTGGATCATGTCGTCACACTATATAGGCTAAGTTAATTACAATAATTTAAAAATATATATGAAAGACAAAACACCAAAAATGCACAAATCTGGAAATTACCAGTTAAATTACTTTTTTGTGCGGTTTTGTTTTATTCAACAGCTATTACAAAAATATTAAACTGGAATTTACATTTAAGAAGGTATAACTGCTAGTGAAAACACACATTTGTATAATTTAACCCTTGACAAAAGGTTATATACCTTCTATCTATATTTACATTCAATTATGCATACATATACATTGTATATATATATACACACAATTTACCCTTATACATATATTAACAATTCAAATGAACCCAATACAGAAAACAAAACTAAATCGCTGGGTCTGAAGGATGGAGATATATATATATATATATCCATTTAAAACTACTGCGTGATAAAACCGTTTTGGTTGATTCACAAAAAAATAGAGAAATAGGAAGTCCTGCATTTTTGCACAAACATGTTAGATGTCAAAACATCAAATTAAACAATTACAATTAAATTGGTTCAAGAAACTAAAATGACAAAAAAAAAATGCAAGTTTGCTTGGAAACAGCTCCGCTCTGTGGTTATTACAGCGACTGCACTGTGGAATTAACATCAGACGCACAGATGTGTTAACGCGAGATTTATTTACTCATGCATATGGCAATGCTAGAACACAAATAAAGGAACAATAAAATAAATATTAGCAGATTTTTTTTCAGAGATGACATCTAATAATTTAAACAAGTAACAGAAGAAACTGAACTTGATAGCAGCAATGCAAGTCTTCAATTTTACAAAACAACTACCAGAACTAATCTCCCATAGACACTCATTTGCAGGACTCTTTAATAATCTGGTTCTGATTTTTGACCATTGTGGCTAACATGGACTTGAAGTTTGGCTTCCGTACGGCAGGTTTTGTATCACCAGGGGTAGAGACTTTCTTCTGGTTCCCCCGTTTAATCTTGGGCTTCACGCTGAAGAGATCTGTGGGCGTCCTGAACCCTTCCGAATCCTCAAACAACTCTTTCTGCTGCTCATGCTGGAAACGTTTCTGGGCTTCACGAATCTCTCCACGTTTCTGCTGCTGCCGAGGGCTTTTCCTTTGTTCCACGGTTTCCACAGCAACAGTTTCAGGCGTGTCATCAAACTTCAGCACCCGCCGTGTGCCGTCTATGCCATCAGACGCTTCTTGCTTTTTCGATTTGCCCTGGACAAAAGTCCTCCTCTGTTTGCTGGAGGCATCTGAGTTCTGCTTGTGATCTGCATTTAATCTTGAGATCTGGTCATCTACAGTCAGTTTGTCGTCCTGTGTCACGCTGACACTTAGGTCGAGTGGATTAAGCTGCTGAGATAATGTGTCATTTATGGAAGTCTTTCTCTTCACCGAAGATTTCCTCCCTCCAACGGGTGGCCAGAACACAGGTCGAGGCCTCTTACGATGACGTGGCTTTGCTTTGGTGATGGACAGGTCGGTCTGAATGCGGGTCGGATACTTGCAGCGACGTAGACTCCTGAACATATGCACACAAAATGACTTTACTTACCACTGAAATAATTTTACTGGGGAATTTACTGGGAACATTTGAATGTTACTAAGTCACATTGTGCTTACATAAAATGTTGGGAGATGAATCGAGTTTGCATTATGTGCACTTTTAATGTGCATACAGGTTCACTTGATTATCACATTGGCTAATTAGAATGATTTCAGATGGATCATTTCCATCTTCCATTTTACATTATTTTTTTGTAATTATTTTAATATAATATTTCACAATATTACTGTTTTTCCTGTATAAATGTAACAAATAAATGCAGTCTTGGTGAGCATAAAACACTTCTTTCAAAGACATTTAAAAAAAAGGTACCTACCCCAAACTTTTGAACGGTAGTGTATATACTGTATTAATTTATTCAAAAAATAAATTTAATTTAATTGAAAAATTCTAAATAATACTACTAAAAATAATCAAAAATCATATTGGACCACAAAACCAGTCACATGGGTAAATTTTTTTAAATTGAGATTTATATATCGCATGCAAGCTGAATAAATAAGCTTTCCATTGATGTATGGTTTGTTAGGATAGGACAATATTTGGCCGAGATACAATTATTTAATAATCTGAAATCTGAGGGTGCAAAAAAATCGAAACATTGAGAAAATCGCCTTTAAAGTTGTCCATTTATGTTCGCGACTGTGCTGCATTCACTCACAAAAAGAAATGTTTTATATATTTACGGTAGGAAATTTACAAAATATCTTCATGGAACATGATCTTTACTTAATATCCTAACGATTTTTGGCATAAATAAAATTTAAAAAACGATAATTTTGATCCATACAATGTATTGTTGACTTTTGCCACAAATATACCCGTGCTACTTATGACTGGTTTTGTGATCCAGGGTCACATATTATAAATATTATATTACAATAAGTGGGCTGGGGTTAGAAAAACCCATAATGAATGGGAAATAGTTTGCAAGCCCAACATCGCTGAGGTGGAACACAATGAGATCTCAGCTCAAGATCAGGGGCAGTTTGAGTTTCAGTGATTCTGATAATAAATGACTCATATTGACTCACCTCCGCTGAAACACATGAGGTCTGGAGCAGTTCACTTGAGTTCTGTTGAAGACTGCAGAATCTGAGCCTTGTGCTGACAGCTTCCTGATGTGACTCAGGCTTTTCCACAATAATCTGAAGATCAACATTCACACAATTCACATTAAACCTAAGTAACGGGATGATTAAAGGGATAATTCACCACTTGCAAGGTGGCCTTTTAGTAAAACCTGGCAGTCTATGCAGTATGTAGGAGCCATTTTTTGCCTTGTTTGAAAGTTAATTGTGTTAGTCTTTGTTTTCTTGAGATGTGCACGGTCTGCAGAACAGGAGAAGCTTTAAGGCCTGGGTGTGTCTACTGGACTGTGACCTGCTGGGAGCACATGTGGCCTGTTGCGTGAAGCCGGTTTCAGTAGCTACCCAGGTAAGTTTGCGATTAGTTTGAGCAAGCTCCGTTTTTTCGGGCTCAAGAAGGTGGATTGGTTATTAGCAGGCTTCATCGGCATGGAAAATTACACTACACGGTTAACCTGCTCCGTTTTATTCTGGGTTAGAGATCGCAGACCAAAACTGGACCAATCAGCTGCGAGTAAAGTGGCATGTATTTATGCAATAAAGCCACTCCCCCTGTATCTGCTCCAAATTAAAGCAGTTTAGAGTGAAAGAATTTAATTTAGTTCTTTTTCTGCCAATTAATTATTTTATTTATATATTATATGGATTGTAATTATGTATAATTCATATATGCATATACTTATTACAATAATTTACAATTAATATTAAACTTTGCTTTTAAAATAATACAACTAGGTATAAATGCAAGCTTTAAAATATAAGCTTTTAAACAGATTAAGCTTAGATGTATTCTTTTGTGAAACTATAAGGCCTATTTGTTTGATACACTTGCACTGATATAGTCTGATATCTTCCTTCAGCTGCCTTCCCAAACTTTTGCTGCAGCGGCAGTGTTTATTCCTGCCATGTAAATACATTTTTTCACGATCTCTTATTCTTCTGCAGAGAAGTGAATTGTGCCGGCTCTCTCGCAAGAAGAAAATCAAACTGACACTCTCCACGTTCGGTGTGATTGGCTGTTTGCCTTCAAAGTTAATTGCAAACCCTGAATTAAAACTGAGTTGGTAGAGAATGTTTATATCAAGTGTTGAACCTGATCTAAACCAGGTTGGATTTATATGGATTTTACAGCTCTTAACCTACTCCGAAACTCAGAGTTTGTTCAAATAGCTTCATGCAACAGGCCTCTGGTCTTTAGACTTTGCCTTCTGTTTTTTGTTTTTTTGCAAAGGGAAACTTTAACAATCTTGTCTTTTAAGATATTGAATGACTTGAGACATTTCTTGACCACTCTTTGTAATGTAAAGCCGCGTTTCCACCGAAATTACCCGGAACAATTTGTCCCAGGAACTTTTTTCCCAGGAACTTTTTTAGCCCCAGACCGGTTGCTTTCTGCGTTTACACTGCGGTCTAAAGTACCGGGAAGGTAAACTGCGCGCAACTGCTCCTCCCAGTCTGCGACGGACAGTAATCAGTTTTGAGCACCACATTTATAATAAGTATGGAGGAGATTCAAACTGTGCTGCAGTTATGTATTGGTTTACTAACGAGGTAATTAACAAAACAAAATAGACGAGCACTGATACTAAAGCGTGTTCAGAAAGCTTGTATGCGTATAAAATTAGACAACGTATGAGATGCCTGGGACGAACACGCAAAAATTTCCTCTTTCGCAAATACGCTTAAAAAAAGCCTGAACCCCGTCTATCAATCATAAATAGTGACACTCTTGTAAAGAGTTGTTTGTTACTAACCTCAAAGCGCTATTTCAATCCTGTTATAGTAAATTTGTAACATGGTTTGGAGTGCCTTGCAATCGATGACAATGTGTAAGTTAAACATAATGACTTAATAATAAAAGCTGTGGCAGAAAAGAGACGAGCACTGATAAAAGCGTGTTCAGTAAGCTCGTAATGCTAACGTTAGATATAAAATTTGTTATCAGCTATTGCGGACATTGACCGTGAGATGGCTGGGACGAACGTGCAGAAAGTTTCCTCTTCCACAAATACCCTTAATAAAGCCTGAAACTCGTCGCCAGTCCACCATTTTAATTAAATTCCATATTTGCAGACAGACAACTCTTACTGCATGAAGCCACGACACGAACCGCAATAGATTTTTTAAAAAGGGAGGTTAAAAATAAATAAATGCTGCGTGGAGTCATCCAACCAAAATGCAGCGTGAACACAACCAATCAGCTTGTGCAGCGCACAAGTCCCACCCCTGAAAGTTCCTGAACTTTGAAAAAGTACTACCTCATGAGCAGGGACTATCGGAGGGGGAAATATTTACCCTAGTTCCTGGGGAAAGTTCCTGCGGTGGAAACGCAGCTTAAATAGTCTTTCGCTGTCTGCTTGTTGAGTCTTTTAGATGTTAAAATCTCATAGTCGTTGTTCTGGGGGGAGTATTTTTTTATATCAGTGTGATGTTCATTTAAAACATAACATACCCCTTCTCCCGATGACGGGGTCTCTGAGGGTCCCACTTCTTAAGCAGAACCCACTCATCACAAGATAAAGACGCTGGATCTAATACACAAAGAAAAAACATGTTTGGTAACACGATAACAGGCACTTTATATTACTCATTAAAGTGATTGTTCGCCCAAAAATGAAAATTCTGTCATCATTTACTCACCCTCAAGTTGTTCCAAACCTGTATGAGTTTCTTTCTTCTGAATGTTGGTAACCAGACAGTTGACTGTAGCCATTGACTTCCATAGTATTTTTATTTTTTTCCTGCTATGGAAGTCAATGGGTGATTACCAACATTCTTCAAAATATCTTCTTTTGTGTTCAACAGAAGAAACTAATATAGGTTTGGAACAACCTGAGGCTGAGTAAATGATAAAAAAAATTAAAAATTTGGGGTGAACTATCCCTTTAATCTCAACACATCCGAAATGCTTACTCCTATCTCTGCTTTTCTTTTTTGGGGTCGGCTGTCTTCTCATCTTGGCGAAAAGACTCTCGCATTCTTTGCATCTTACGGTATCAACAGGATGACAGGGCGAGTTGGGACCCGATTCCACCATGAGATCAGTACTGGATTCGTCCAATACAGACTCTTCTCGAGATTGAGCAGAGCTTCTCGGCCTCAGCTCAGAGTCAGAGGTGTTAGCCATCAACCTTAGCTTTCTTAGCGTGTCCTCAGCCATTGCACCTGGAGCCAGGGCGATCTTCTGAACGACTCCATATTGTGGTTTCACAATGGAAAGCGGCCTCTCATCTTCTTTACTCGATCGGCATGATGCACCAGCTCTACATATACTGTTTGATTGGCTAGAGTCTGTGTCATTTAACACCACAGAGATGCTCTCGTAGCCCTTCTCATGTTCTCGCTGTTGCTGTCGACCTCTCAGGGCTTTTTTGTGCCGCAGTTTCATACCGACAGATTTCTTTGTTTCTTCAACACTGTCTGATTGGCTAGAGTCGGTGTCATTTAACACCACAGACATGCTCTCGGAGACCTCATGTTCTCGCTGTTGCTGTCGACCTCTCGGGGCTGTTTTGCGCCGCAGTTTCATACCGACAGATTTATTTATTTCTTCAACACGGTCTGATTGGCTAGAGTCAGAGCCCCTCAACACCACAGAGATGCTCTCGGAGACCTTCTCATGTTTTCGCTGTTGCTGTCGACCTCTCTGGGCTGTTTTGCGCTGCAGTTTCATACCGACAGATTTCTTCATTTCTTCAAGACTGTCTGATTGGCTAGAGTCAGAGTCCCTCAACACAACAGAAATGCTCTCTGATAACTTCTCATGTTCTCGCTGTTGCTGTCGACCTCTCTGGGCTGTTTTGCGCCGCAGTTTCATACCGACAGATTTCTTTATTTCTTCAAGACTGTCTGATTGGCTAGAGTCAGAGTCCCTCAACACCACAGAGATGCTCTCTGATAACTTCTCATGTTCTCGCTGTTGCTGTCGACCTCTCGGGGCTGTTTTGCGCCGCAGTTTCATAGCGACAGATTTGATAGTGACCTCACTGAGAACTAAGATATTCACCTGTGATAAAGTAAAATCAAATAACAATTTAACAAACAACAACATATACTGACATAAAACATTACATGACTTAAGTATAAAACCTCTTCCAGGTAATAGTTTCTGACTGATTAGGGTGATTTCTACCTCACTGTAGCATCCTGACTCTTGTCTTTGAGGAAAGTTAGTGAGGATGTTGTAGCATGCCCTGAAAACATTAATGGTCATCAGTGACTTTTAGTCCAGTCATTTTATGAAAAAAGGTTGAACAAATTGCAACAGAAGCAAACTCAACTGATTTTGTATCCTCAATATGTCCTGAGTAAGGGGAAAAAAAGCCCTGAAGATTCCCATTAGGGGAAAGTTTAGAAAAAGACCCAAATATACCCTATTCATATGCCTATTCATTCTTTTTCTTACTTGAATAGGGTAAACATTTTAACCTTTAGATATCACCATGAAAATGTCTGAGTTGATTACTTGCATCAAGACAAACAAAAAATGTATTACAAGTTTTTTTTTATTGTTTGTTAACATGTTATGTTAATTATGTAATGAGCATTAATACATAGAGGCAGGAAGAAGTACTTTAGAAACCAGCCTTTATTCATTTTTAAGAGATGGGGTTTGGGGCTGGGTCCCTGGGACTGTTTCTAGGCGACGAGTCTGAGGGAAGAACAGGAGTCAATGGTAAGGAGAATGCAGAAGACAAAAGGTAGGCAAAATAAAAAGTGAATCCCCAGAAACAGTCCCACTGACCCAGCCCCAAACCCCATCTCTGCAATAATAATTAATAAAGGCTGGTTTCTAAAGTACTTCTTCCTGCCTCTATGTATTAATGCTCATGGGAAGCCTAAATGGGTTCCATTCAGACCTTAACATTAAGTATTTTACTGTTATATGTCAACAAGACATTTTCACCTGGCTATACCCAATTTTTAGATCTATTGTGGTATTTATGCAAATTAGCACATACGTAATTAGATTATGCACCGTTTGTCCATGTTAACAAACACTTTCAAAAAAACTTGTAATACATTTTTTGTTTGTCTTGATGTAAGTAACTCAGTAATTTTCATGGTGATATCTAAAGGTTATTTTTTTAACCTATTCAAGTAAGAAAAAGAATGAATAGTCGTATGAATAGGGTATACTTGGGTCTTTTTCGAAACTCAGGACATATTGAGGGTACAAAATCAGTTGAGTTTGCTTCTGTTGCAATTTGTTCAAGGTTGACCCCCATTTTGGCTTAAAATGACTGGACTATTTATGACTAACTAGTCACCAAAGTTTTGGCTGACTGCAAATCCAAACAACATAAAAGTAACTTAGCTGCTAGCACTTTAGCATAATACTGACACAATATACAAGCTACTTGACACAATAACGTTATACAAGCTACTAAATATAAAACCTTTTACAGGTAACTTAATAGTTTATGACTGATTAGGGTGATTTGATTTCTACCTCAATGACCAAAGTTTTGGCTGACTAACGTAAAGTTAGCTGCTACAAATCCAAACAACATAAAAGTAATGTTAGCACATTTGATTGACTAATGCCCCAATACTTTGTTGGGAAAATCTTATTAACGTTACATTGTGTACTGTATGTACATAGTTTTGGTACTGTATGTACAGTAACAATGTACTTAACACACTAAATCGCCTCACTTCACAAATAAAAGATTGTTATTTGTACTCTGTTCGCGTTTTGGTTTACTTGATTGTCTCGTGAAGTTTTGGTACAAGTTGAATAAAGACTAGAATAAAACAACTAATACATTTCTTACTCTCTCTCGAAATGTCGATAGTCCGTTAGTTCTAACATGTCAAGCGACGTCTAAATGGACTGATCCGAAGCAAAAACGCAGCTTTTTTTTTCTTTTTCTTTTTGTTTACCTCAGAACTGTTGTGCTGTTCGCGCGCGATCACTCGAGTCTCGCGCGAACTGTCATCATCATCATCAACCGGAAACTGCAGTTCAGCCAGATCGTCCTCAAGAGGGCGCTGCAGTCTGAATCTTTTTTAAATTATGATGCTTGAGAAAGTAGTTCAAAAATAAAATCACAAGAAGGTAATCCATTCACATACTGCTTAGCTTTTAAAGATAATATTTTTTTTAAATAACTGTAAATGTATACTCTTAACTTAGAATATTCCTAATTACTTCTAAAAAGTGTCCGACGGTACATAGCATAGATTATAACCAGACAAATCCACAACATACAACCAGGAAGTCATGGTTAATTACTTAGATAATTCAGTTTCATTTGTCTGTTGTCATACAAGTGCCTAATGGCGGCTAAAATACAGTACCTTCCTTCAAAAGTAGTAATTCTACATAAACATTATTAAATCGGCCAAAACTCACACATAGGCCTACCTGACATCTATACTGACATTGTCCATGAAGAAAACTTAAAATGCCCCTTTTGCTTTTCAAATGTCACAGATCAAAACGTACAACAAAACCTAAAACATTTTTCGCTAATGAAATTATTTGATCCATCATATTTCTCTTGATTTTCTCCATTAACTGTCCCCCTATAAAATAAATAAGATTTGTGATATAAACCTATGTATTAACCAGTTTTCAGTTCACTAAATCTTCAAATGCCTAATTTGCCAGTTTACCTGTAAAAAAAAAAAAAAAGAAAAAGCTTGAATTGCACTCATAAAATGAGTTAGAAGAACGTTGCATTTTCATGAAAAGTACAGACTATAATTTCATTTTTCACATGAATCTCTGAGGTATTGCATTTTGTAATGCCTGAATGTTTACTGTATGATTATTTGAATAAGAAGAACCAGTTAAATGACAGATTACATAGTACTTTTATAATGTAATAAGTTATAAGATATTGTTAGGAGGAAAACACAAGTCTCAAAGCTTACAGTAATATAACACAATGTTTTCTTTAACTAGAGACATAGTACAGATCACCAGAACTGGCCTATAGACATTCAATTTAAGCTCCAATTTAATTAAAATAAAACACATTTCTATGAACATAAAATTATAAACTTTACTTTAAATAATTATAATAATACTTTAAAATGAGTTAGCCGACCAACCAAAAAAGATACTTAAAATGTCCAGATTTAATTATTAATTATTTAATATATTAATTATTTTAGGGTTATTTGCATTTTACAGTTCTTAAAAAGAATTGTATACTTCAAACACAGAACAGCACAGTGGTCCATTTCCTACAGTCTGTTAGTTTCAAAACATATCCTGTGATATTTTAGTTGCTTCCCTGTTGATGCTTGTCCTTTGCTACCGAACTGAGGTCAACTGATTTTTCTCACAGTTAGATTAAATGAAACCATTCAAAGATCAGTCCAGAAGGTCACAGATTTTCTGGGAACTGCAGTCTTTACTGCATTAGACAGCTGCTGCTTGGCAGGAAGTCTTGAACATAAGTGACCACAGCCTTGGAAAGATAAGTCATCGTACCATAGCTGCCGCTAGGAGCACTGTCATAAAAGAAGTTGCAGATTCCTGTGGCAGGATCTTTCTCCAAGAAATACTCATTGGCTCCGTTGGATCTCTGCAATAAAAACACATATGCAACTGTGACCTGATTGTGCAAAGCTGGAATCTAGACAAAAGAAGGCCACTTTGATGTAAGTGTGATACATCTAAAACATATGAGTTTTGATTTGTTTAACTTTTTTCATCAGTAAATAATTTCCATAATTCTATTTGTGTTATTTCAGTTTTTAAGACATTAAGAGGGACCTATTATGCCATTTTTCAAAGTCTTGATTTTGTTTTTGGGGACTTCCAGAATAGGTTTTCATGGTTGAATGTAAAAAAAAAAAAAACATAATTTTTCCACATAGTTTACATTGTTCCAGCACCTCTCTTCCCATTCTGTCAGTAATTCTAGTTCCTGTCTCTATGAAGCCCATCCTTCCGAAAAGCATAATTTACTCTGATCTGGTTGGCTGGACCGTGATTGTTCAACTGCTTTGAGTGCGTTTTCGGAAATGTCGCGCCCCTAAACATAACCGCAAGTTTCAACACACTACAAGCAAATGAAACAGGCCACGCCCCCCTTTTTTGCGTATGCTTTGGGTTGGAATTATTTAAATGAGGAATATTGTGACGTGAACGCTCCCAGAAGAAAACTCAAGACTACAATCCTGGCGTTTGAGGGAGTTCAGAAACGGTGCGCACTGCTATAGAGAATAACAAACCATGCAGCATATAATGAGCATCTTATGATTACACATAACAGCATATAAAAAAAAGTATGATGATACCTGATCCTGCTGAAAGAGATCATTGGCCATGTGGACAATGCGGTCGATGTGAATAATTCCACCAATACTGGGAATCTCCATGTCGGCCACAAGCATCAGCACCATAATGGCCTCCACCAGCAGCTGTCTGTACTCAGGCTGTGGGACATGATTCAGTACAGACTCCACGTGCACTGCAAACTTAATCTCTCCCTCTGTCATCTACAATGATACACACAGACAACAGACAACGTACACATGGTTATGGGCATTTCAAGAAAAATTCCAGATTCGTTTTTCAATATAATATAGTATAGCAATATAAAATATAAAATAAATATATGAAGACTGTTCAAAGGTTTGGGGTTGGTTTGATTTTTTAAGTGTTTATGAAATAAGTCTCTTACGCTCAACCAAATCTGCATTTATTTGATCACGTAAAAACGGTAACATTATTGAACGGTAGTTAAGAGGCTCGGTACATTATAGTGTGTATGTGTGTGCAGGCGTATGCACCTCACTGGTGGTGGAGGAAGGCAAGACGTATCCGGCAATAGAGAGGCCGTGACATTTCTGGAGAATCTTCCAAACTTTCTGGTAGAAGCCCATGGGCACCCTGTTGATGGCCCCGTCTAATCTGCGTCTCCTCAGCCACTGGCCCTGGCGCTCCTCCCACTGCAGGTGTGAGTCACCAGTATCGGTCGGAGACAGGATCCCACTGGGAGTGGAGGGGCTGCTGCATCGCTACAGACACGCATACATTTCCATCATCAAAGATATGTACAAAGGCAGTGCTAACAATGAGGGGCGTCGGTTTAAAAGAGACAGCTCTTATGGTTTAGTAAGCAAGAACTAGGACAAATAGCTATAGCTAAGGATGTCATAATGTCAGCCCATGCTAGGTGAGTGAAATGACCACAACAAGACAAGACTGAATTGTGACACATATTACAAATGTTAAATGTCTGTTATGGCTGCAAGTTTGTCCCATTTCAACTCAGATAACTAATCTGAAGCACTGGAAAAAAACTGATCAAGAACCAATGAGTTGAATTAACCCCTACAAGATAAATTAATCTTTAATCTTTTAAACGGCCATTTTTTGTATTTATTTTTAAAGAAAGAAAGAAAAGTATTTAACAGTGGAGAGCGGGAGTTAACGGAGAGGTTTTTTTGTTGTTTTTTTTTAGTTACCGTGGAACGCGGGGATGTGAAATTACTGCTGATGGAATGACTGCTGGTAAAGATCTATGAGGATAAAAGCAGAACATACAAACATTTATAATGAACATAAGAATGGAGAGTATTTCAGACGAATGAACATTTGAGGCATCATACAGAGAGGCTTACAGTCAAAAAAGATGCTTCAAGATGTGTATGATATGGGCAAACTGAACATTACTAAGAATTTGCATGGTTCGACAAATGTGCTGTGACATCTAGACAGAATGGTCTCTGCACACAAAAAAAAAACTAATCTAAAGTATTTGCACAGCATGCCTGAAAAAACAATTTTACAAACTCAACCCACGCTTATGGGTCTGGAGTCATCGAGCTGAAAACAAAATAATATAAATGTTATTTAATGCAAGTCAAGTCAAGTCACATGTATTTGTATAGCGCTTTTCAAAATACACATCGTTTCAAAGCAGCTTTACAGAAAATGAGTCCACATTACAATTTATAGTGATCTGTTATCAGAGGGAACTGTCTAATGTACACTAGTAAAGAAATCTGTTTATAACATCTTAAATGGCAGGGTAAATATATCATCATTTATGAAACATTAAAACACTTGAGAAATGATTTCACTCAACCTGTTTGATTTCAGTCTTGAGTTTTCTGATGCCCGTTCGCTCTGTCTTGGTGGCCCCCGTGTGTCCGAGTTCATGGATGGAGATGGCAGGACTTGTAGCTGAAGACTGAATAGGACGCACTTTCACACGATACAGGGAAATCATTAAGGAACAGACCAGCAGAAATATTAGCATGCAAAACTAAGGTTGAATAATACTCACTGCTCCTCTCTACACCAAACTCTTTCCCGCTCAGGATGTGGTGTAAGAGGTTCTTCATGTCAAATGGACTGAGGCTCATCAGGCTCTCTGACGCCTCCTCACCTGTAGAGGACAGATTAATTCCAGTGAATTTAAAGTAAGCGAATGAAAAGATTTGCATTGTCTGATTGGTTGTACCTGAGCAGTGTAGACTGCGTGCAAGTTCTGTAGCCATCACTTGCATGATGAGCCCGATGCGCAGACGCAACATATCTCCGAATAGAGATGGCTGAGAGCGCACATACATGGCCAGATACGCCATGATCTCCTGAATTCAGAAGTTTAATAAGTGAATTGAAAAAAAAGCAACACTACATCAGGGCTTGAAATTAGTGCTACCTGTGTGAGTACTGCAATGCTGATGTCTTGTCCACTGGCCTCATAGATCAGGCTAATCAGTTCCTCAGGAGGAAGAGGACTACAAATAAGAGAATTGGTTAAGTAACAGGATAATATTAAAACGATTTAAAAATCAACATCTAAAATGACTATAGGCAACTAAAGTCACTCACACTGTGATGACCTTCTCTCTGGGCTCGGGAGGAAGACCCACTGTTAGCTGTTTATGATGGGAGATCAGATCTGTACAGGCCTGTGTGCATATAAACAAACAACAAAAAACTATTAGAGGCTAAATTGTTGGTCATGGTGGAAATAATGCCACTGAAGGTCAAATAATTTTTTTACTTTGTTAAGATTATTTATGTTTTATAAATCTAATAATTTATATTTTATGTATTTTCATAGTTTAGGATTAAAATTTGAGTCTGAAAAAGTAGTAAAAACACATGATGAATAAATGAGGGAAAAAAGTTTCCAAGATAGTTTTAATGTGACATTCACTACTGTTCAAAATTTTGGAAATATTTTTTTTAGAGCAAGAACGAAAATAATACTTTTATTCAGCGAGGAGGCATTAAATTGTTCGAAAATGACAGCAAAGACAATTATAATATAATAAAAGATTCCGATTCCAATAAAAGCAGTTATTTTGAACTTTCTATTCATCAAGGAATCCTGAAAAAAATTGTATCATGGTTTCCATAACAATTTTAGGCAGCACAACTGTTTTGAGCATGATAATAATAATTATTATTCTCGAGCAGCATATCAGCATATTAGAATGATTTCTGAAGGATCATGTGACACTGAAGAATGGAGTAATGATGCTGAAAATTCAGCTTTGCCATCACATGAATAAATTACATTATAAAAATGTATAAAAATATATTAAATTGTAAGAATATTTCACAATATTACTGTATTTTTGATTAAATAAATGCAGCCTTGATGAGCATAAGAGACTTCTTTATTAATTTTTTTTTTTAAATCTTACCAAACCCAAACTTTTCAATGATAGTGTAAAAAAATTATATATATATATATATATATATATATATATATAGATATATATATATAGATATATAGATATATATAGATATAGATATGAAACATAAAAGTGCCTGTAGTTGACAAAAATACATTGATTAACATTGGGTCTCACTTCAGCAAGGACTTCCACCCTCTTCTTCAGGATGCCTGAGATGTAGCGGATGAGGCCCCATTCCTTACACGCTCCGGCCCGAACATAAAGCTCCTCGAGAAGAGAGCGAACCGACGCATCACCTTGTCCTGACAGATTTACCACCCAATCCGGACCCCTAAACACACACAAAGAGAATGATTTAATAATTGATTTAAATTAAAATGGCTGTGTTAAATAACAAAATATTAGAATGGATATACAGTTGATTTGTATGTATGGTCTTACTTCATAGCATAGAGGACATAGAGGATATCTGCCTGGTCCTGAAGGGTTGGACAATGCTTTAGCTGATTGACCAGATAGACAAAGTCTGTGTTCCCATGAGAATCACGTGGCAAGTTCAGGTCAACGCTATCAGCCTAGAGTGTTTGCAGATAAAACCACATACACATCAAAACTATGTGTCATACAAGTGTATTCATTTAATGATCCTCACTTTATGCTTGCTAGAGTGTGGACTTGCCTTGGTGTGATGAGAAACATTGTGCTGAGCAACATCTAGCAGGTTCAGAGACTTCCTGTGTTTGCTCATGATAGGGGCAACAGGCAAATACATGGAAGGCTCTGAAAAACACATCATATAAGGAGATGGCTAGTCTTCCACTAAAAGAAAGCATGGAATCAACAAGATCTTGAGGGCTTACTGGGCATGTTGTGGCCCTGAACCTGGGCCATGAAAGACAGGATGTCCCTGGTGGTGTGTTCAGCACTGAAGACATGGTGCTGCCCCCTCTGGATGGGAGGTAGATGGCATTTTGTGGCAGTGCTGTGCAACAGATCTGTGAGATACTGGTCAAACATGTCTACTGAACCTCCTGCAAGATATAAAAGATAAATAAATAAATAAAATACTAGAAAATAAATAAATAAAATACTAGAAAATAAATAAAATAAAATGTTAATTTAGGCATCACAACATTATAATGTACAGTATGAAAAAGGAATATTCACTTTGAGATTTGCTATAGGTTACATTTATCAGTGTTAAATTATTAAATTATTGTTAAAAATATTTTTTGTGATTATCTAAGTGAGCTTATAGGTAAAATGTAAAAATAAATGTTTTAAAATGCTCTAAAATCAGTGGATAACTGATATGCAGTATTATTTTAGTATTATTTGTATACTATTATACTATTTATTAATATTTTGAATTAATATAAATTTTTTTGTTATGTGCTTTTGTCATTTTGATTAGTTTTTGTTTTTATTTTTCTATTTAGCTTTTAAGCTGTAGTTTTATTCATTTTAGAACTTCAACTTATTTATTTCAGTTCAAAGCAACAATTCAGATTTTTTATTAAGTTTAGTTCATTTATATTTTATTTTATTTTATTTCAGCTTTAATAGTTTTATTTAACAATGGAACCTTTTCACAGACTGAAATGACGCATTTCCACAGTTAACAACATTGCAAATGTGTTCAAGTTTTTTTACAAAAAAGGAATTCAGCTTGCTTCGCGAGTCTTTCTAATACAATGGAAAAGGTATGTATATATTTTTGGGGGACAGATTCTTTACAAACCAGCTGTGTGTGAGTCGGTAGGGATACCTGAGGGCCCAAAACTCTCTTCCTCTTCCTCTTCCTCCTCATCCTCCTCTAGCAGCTCCTCTTCAGAGTCCGCATCCAAGAAGGTGAGTTGGGTGTGGAAGGAGGTGGTGAGGAACGAGGAGAGGTTTGCCATCTGCACCCTAAAGAGCACAGGGATTTGAAATGAACAACATCTGTTCCTTAAACCTCATACTATACAAATCTCTTTTTATTATTATTGTCACAAACTGTCTGACCTTGCTCCCGCAAAGTAGCCATCTTGAAGCTTCCGCAAGGTGGACAGAATGCAGGGGTCAACACTGTCACCATCTTCAACTGACCCAATAATAGAAACAAAGAAACTGTTAATATTATTTTTTGCAGATTGTGACAATATGTTCTGAGGATACCAACAAGAAGTAGTTCTACCCAGCATGCTGTGTGTGATGGGGAACGTGAGGGTCGGTCTTCCAGTCATCCGCCAGCAGGAAGAGAGGTAAGCAAGCTCTGTCCGCAACATCTCTACAATCATCTGGTTATCCAAGGCCAAGTAGAAGTGATGCTGGTCAATGAACTATGAGAAAAAAAACAAAGTTGTATTTCTTTTATTAGACTTTATGACTGTTGCGGTAGGTCTTCTACTAATAATAGAGTTCCTGCCATGTGAGATAATTCATATTTACCTGTGGAGTGAATGTGTAAGTACCATTTCTGATCACATAAAACTTTGAAGTTCCCAGGACACCGATGTGCCTGTATGGTCGCCCGCTCAGATTCAGTTTTTTATAGTTACCTATGCAACGGAGAAAGGAAATGGTTTTAATTTAATTTTGTATCCTAGAACCCTTAAATACCTTCTTCTTAAAGCAATTCTACAGATGCAGCCGTTTATCTAGCTTTGTCCTGTTAGTCATGGTAGATCTGAACACTTACCCAGTTTCACATAAATGTGGCTCAGGATGCGAGCTGGCATGACCCGGATGGGCGAAACCTCAGAGACAGTCTGAACCTCAATCCCATGATCCCTCAGAAGCTGCTGGATCTGCACTGACTCAGCAACTACACTCACTAAACAGAACAAGTAGAGCTGCTAGCAAAAGGTCATTTTTCTCTGTTCAGTAAATTATAGCGTCAAGATTCTAGTAATGAACCGAATCTGCTTCAGCTCACAGCAACCAGCTGGGTCATTCCTACTATGTGGCAGATTTTCATATCCCCTAATATAAAATATTAATAAAATATTAAACTCGCACATTTTATAGATGGAAATCATATCATAAAGTTATACTATTATATCACAATCATTACATATTATATAGTTTATTATGTTATAAATGTTTTACATGAAAAACAACAGGCTAAATGTTCGATGAATTCTCTAATGTGTTGTGATATTTGTTGTTTTGTCTCACTCAAACAAAGTGATCATTGTTTCCTTTGTTAGATATCACAGAAATTGGTATGATAATATAGTAATTGTAAAAGTTAATTCTCATTTGAGCTGTCACTCCCTTACTGAGCAACTTTTTCCCTTTATATCTTTATTTCCTTCGTATCCTGTAGCACTTTAAATCTTTCTAATTTTGTTGTAATACTAAGTAATACAATATAAAAAAAATATATATATATATGGCATATACTATTACCCTAAATTACAGCCGTTTAAAAGGTTATAACAGGTACAAAACTTATACACAATTTAAGACACTGTACAAATTGGTCTGTGTCTTGATAAGTACTGCATAACTGTCAATATTCCTTATAAAATAAGAAATAATATTTACAAACCTTGCACAACAACATCTGGCTTGAATTCTTTAGAAAATCGTCTATTAAGAGGATCAATCTCTCCAGGGGCCAGAAACCCCTGATAAAAAGAAATAATTGGTCAAATAATTGTAAAAGGAGCAGAATAGATAAAACATTAAGGATTGCACAAGAAACACTGACATTAATATCTAGTTCAGATGGCGCAGACTCATAGATCCATTACATGTAATCTGCAAGTAATCACACCATTACCACATGGCAAGCTGATTGACCTTTGCTGGTTCTGCCGCCAAATGAGATTGCTCGCTCAACATTTAAATAGTCTGGTTTAGTGTTTGATGTAAGCTGGTCCTGCAGCACACTATCAGAGTTCCTCTGACACCCTCCACTTCCCCCAGCTCCACCTGTCTAGATCTGCCTGGGATTTACGTATGTCTATTGATGCAGCAGCATCATATCTTCCATGCTCACAGTAGCGTGTCTGTATATCTAATGGTAGTAACAAGTCTGTCCTTGCTCTGCAGCAGCAGCATGCATAGCAGGTCTAGTCCACCGAGACCAAATATATTAACATTGCCATATTCATTTCCATGCCAAAACTACTCAGAGTGTTGTCATGACTGATGTTTCGCATGTGTGAAAGGTAGTACTTCAACAGTTGACATGATATCTCATACATTTTCAGATTACATATAACATGTTTCATATGAAAACGGATCCTGTCAGTCCAGGCTTTATTACCTCAACCAGCAGACTGCCCAGGATATACAGTGACTGGCCCCACATATGCGGGAGCTGTCCAGAGGCCACACGCTCCACAGAGCGAGGATTCCTATACTCCTCCTCAATCTGAACAGGAAACAAACACACAGATGAGCAACAGATTAAAACATTTTACCCAGAATTTTTTTTTGTCACATTTACTGACCAGACTGAAAACACACATTTGAACTACTTTTCAGATTTTAGGCACAATTGCATCTTTACACAGTAAAAAAATGAGTATTTTGACATAATACATATGTATGACAGCTCAGTATGATAAATGATAATTTGTTGCAGATGAAAATCAGACATTTATGAAATGTGCATGGTCCTGATATGAGTAACTAAACTAGTTCTAAAAAGTTGAAACTCACTTTGTCAGCAGGTACAGCGTAGAGTTCAGGCACCAGACGAATCCCGTGTTTGCCCCTGATCAAAACTTCATCAAGAGCCTCTCTGTATTCCTGCACCTATGAGGAATGACACAGCCGTCAATCATTACTACGCAGTAAGTGGCCATAATTCTCATTCATAATTCTTACTAAAGATGGTTTTACAGGATAGCCTGTTCATACCTGTTCATGGTCCTCATTAAAGATGCCATCAAGAATAAGGTAAGTCCAAAACACTGGCCACTCACATTCGATGTTCTCAAAGAGCTTCAGCTCAGCTGGATCATAGTGAAGTCGAGTGGGGTCCTATCACAACCATAAAAATATAGAATGCATGCAGTCACATTAATAGAGAACTAGCCACAAAATACTTATTTTGTGTAAAATCTGCTTACCTCTTTCGGGGTCCTGTATCCATCTCGGATAAAACGGCAACAGCCGTAACGTCCCTAAAATTATTAAAATATGCTTAAGCTTGTAATTAATAAATAGAAACCACAGTTGAAAACTACAGAGCCTTTAAGGGGAAATGGTGATGGGAAAAAAAATCATATCATATTTCAAAGCTTTTGTGTTCCCTCGCAAAACTTTTGCATTCTCTCATGAAAGTTCTGCGTTCTTTCACAAAAGTATTGCGTTCCCCTGATAAACGTTGCACTTGCTCGCAAAAGCACTGTTTCTCCGGGGAAAACAATCGCATTGAAATAGAATTTTGGGTAATTCCATCTCAAGTGATCAAAAAATTTATAAAATGGTTGCTTGATCATTTTTAATTTCCCCCCACCAGAGATAATCCATTTTAAAGAATGGCACTCTCTCGCACATTCTCGCTCCCCAAAAAAATGGTAAAATGTTCTGCATGTACACTATACTTACTAAGGTACCCCTCAGAAAAACATTACAACACTTTCTTCGATAAAAATGGTCCATTATTACATTTTATTCGACACTTAAGATGGATTGTCCCGCATAGCCTTTTCCCTAACACCACAGTACCTGCAGCTTGGTGATGATTTCACCCTTGGTGATGTTGGCCAGATCTGCATCCTCCACTGCAAATGCAGGAAAGGAGATCACAGAGAGCAGACCAGCATCTATCTCTTTAGAGGTGGAAGCTCGAGGCAGCATGGAGCACAAGATAGACTAGAAACACAATGAGAAACAAGATGTTTGACTCAGGAAATCTTATTGATTGGACAAACATAATTTTAAATGTGAATCATTCTTAATAATAAACCTGGGCTGCATCTCCCAAAGCCTAAGTAGATCATAGAGACCATTAGTGCCAAAGGCTTCTATGATCTACTTTGACATATGATGCACTTGGGAGACGCAGCTCTGTTCTGTAAAATAATAACTAAGTAATAAGCAGGTACAAACTCTAATTAGTTTACCTGACAGTGTTCTACTTCATCTGGGAGAACATGAATGACTGATCTTGGGCCTCCGTGAGCTCCAAACAAGTCAAGCTCATCAATAGCCTCCAAAGCTGCCTGAAAACATGAACAGCAAACTAAATCAACTTCTGAATGAACATAGAGACTAAACTAGAACAGATGGCTCTCCTACCTTAGCCATTCCGACAGAGCTGCCGTTTAGTTCAGGGATTCCCTGATTGGTCTTGTCTCCTCTCTCCCACATCCCATAATCCTGCAGAGGAAAATGAACAGGGCTGTGATCCCAGTTCAGCTCTGTTATACAGTATAACCTCTTGTTAAACCAGTGAGAACTTACAGCCACTTTGTATGCTGCCTCGATGTAGAACACCAGGTTCTGGATAAACGCCACCTCGTCCAAGTTAGATATGATACGCAGACCTGCGATATGATTTCAACAACAATGAAAATGGTTGCTGAAAACAAGAAACTCTACAGCACAACAAAAAGCACAACACAACCATCAAAGGATAAATTTAAGACCCCATGGCAAATCAGCTTTGAGGCAAATCTATAAAGAATCCGTGGAATATTTTCACATTTTCTGCCTTAGTTTTTAGGGGATATCTGCAAAATTCTGTGCTCACTATGATTTGCAGCTGTAATTAGTAAACAAAGGTGTGAAAGATGTGGAGAATTTGCGAATGATAGCCGTTTAAATTCTGCGTAGATTCCGTAGTTTTTGCACAAACAGATTTTTGAGAGCCTGGCTACAAGTACTCATAAAAAATGAGTATTTATAACATATAAAAAAATTCAAATTATAGTGATTTTCTCAAAAACACGATTACTATACATATTTTTGTCCAATCAAATGTTCTCTAGAATGAAAATGCGAGTAAAGATGTATATGACATGCAAAAAGCAAGTAGCAAATCCTTTGATACATCCCACCCTGGATTTCATGTTTCATTAGGAACACAGAAAAGAAAATTGTGCTGGTCAAGAAATTTCAATAGGTCTTTAAAGGCATAGTTCATCTAAAAATTAAAATTCTGTCATAATTTTCTCACTCATGTCATTTCAAACCTCTTTGTCTAGAAAGCAGATATTTTGAGCAATACTGGAAACCAAGCAGTTTTGGTGACTATTGAATTCCATTGTATGGACCAAAAACACTGAGACATTCAAAATCGTCTTTTGTGTTCCACAGATGATAGAAAGTCATAGAGGTTTGGAATGACATGAGGGTGAGTAAATGTTTGAATGAATGAATTTTCATTTTTGAGTGAACTTTCTTTTTAAGGATCAATTGTTGTTCTCACCTGAGGCGGTCATCTGAGCCAGGATGAGCAGGTACAGTGAGGTGGCATCGACCTGAAGGTGCCCCCACTCATCATCTCCAACCACTGTGGCACAGGTGGGTGTGTGATATTTGGCATGCAGGCAGTCCTTTGTGCTCTGTGTGTGTTTGAACTTCTCTACCTTTTCCACCTGCCGTAATATGCACGTGCTTAGCCAGGCCAGAGACGTGAGTGTTCATATGTGTGCAGAAAATCAATGAACTAATGTATAAAATAAAGAATAAAAACTAACTCAAATGAATGGGTTTAGAATAACAAATGAGTAAGACCACAGAGTTAAATGCCATACCTGTCTCATCATACACTGCAGCAACCCCTGCATTAGCTTAACCACACTCTGAAAAACATGTTTTATTAATAATGCAAGTAGTGACTTTATCTGGAAGGAATGAGCAGCACAATATTTTGAATGCATTTATATTTATATTTACAAAAAATTGCAAGACAATTTATTTATATATATATATATATATATATATATATATGAAGAGTTCAGATGCAAAAGCCTCTAAGTGCCATCTGAAATTTTCTTCTAGAGTGATCATTTTTATAAAGCTTGTATATTTAAGTTAAGTATTTTCACTTAAATGACAATTAATAGGTAATTTGCATTGCGATTTAAGTGAAATTATTGAACTTAAATATACGAGCTTGATAAAAATGATCATTCTAGAAGAAAATTTCAGATGGCACTTAGAGGCTTTTGCATCTGAACTGTTCATATATATATATATATAATATTTAACGGTTTTACTTCTGTAAAAAACATTTAAAAAATGTTTGGCTTCCTTGTAAACATTAAATAATCTTACTGACCCCAAACTTTTGAAAATGAATCAGTCATAATAAGACTTTAAGTCCACATTATAAGGTGTTACAGTCTTTGGTATGTACAGTCTAGTGGTAGCAATCATCCAACCACCTGTTATACAGTAGTCATCGGCAATCTACTACTAACAGTGCTGCAACAGGTGGTCATGTTTTGAAGTTCTAGTCACCTGCTCAAGCTCGTAGGCTTTGGCTTTGTCCTCATCGCGGTCTGCATTTTTGCGGTAAGCCATGCCAAGCCCCCACACTGCCAAGATGCTGTAAACATTATCTCGGACCCAGGCATCCTTCTGCTGCTCGCTAGCTGGCAGTAGACCTGTCACTGGATTCTATATGGAGAGGTCAAACCCATCTTTATTAGTTCACACCATATAATTAAAATATAAGTCTGATTTGTTATGCTAATTCTCAGAGCATTTATATATTTTATACATGGTATTTTAAACACTAGATGCCTGCTGTGAAAATGTTAAATCATATAATAAATAATCAAACATAGTTATGGTGATCACTTATTGTTACTTATGCAGTTCATTGTGTTGTGCATAAAGCATCAGCTCAGCTTTTAAAAGAATTCTAACATGCTACAGATAAAACAAAAAAATTCCCTCACTCACAAGTTATTTAAAGGTGACCTTTGTTCAAGCCTTATTTATTTTTAGATTCCTCCTGTCAGAATGGCCCCAATGGTACAGAAGAATCTCAACCACAAGAAACTAGAAATGCCTGTGTTTTTATTTGAACTAGATTTTGATTCTCAAAAATTGTTTTACCAATCTTTTAATAATTCAGTTTTACATAATGGACAATATAGTTCAGAACGCAGTACAGCAGACCAGAATAGAAGAATAGATCAGAATATATTAAATAATGTATAATATAGATTAGAACAGTAAAGTAAAATAAAATACATTAGTGCATAATATAGCAAAACAGAATATAGAACATAATATAGAACAAAACAGTAGAATGTATTAAAAAAAACAGAAAAGAATATAGTAGAATAGAATAGCACGATATACAATATAACACACTAGAGAGAGAGAGAAAAACAGACTGGAATAGAATAGAATAGAATTCACAAATCATGTTTTGAACAAACCTGGTGACATAATATTGTTTCATGGACAAGTCTGGCAAATCCATCCAACCTCACTCCTGAATTACTGCGGCTCCTCATGCTGTCATCTATTGTTGTTGTTGACAATTATGATCTATTTATGAGCCTGACATGGAATTTCAGAAGATATCTTCCTGAATAACCTTCTGCTTCCCAGTCGATTACAGGAGGAGGAGAGCATGCAACCAGATCTTTACTGTATTAGTGATTCATGATTAGCCAAGTCATGTTCGCAGTGTTGTCTATCCATTTACTCCATACTAAAAACGATTAAAATACACAGGCTCACCACACAAACAGGCTTTTCAAAGTCATTAAACGCCCTTTTGCCATTTTAAGGATCTGTATTAAAGCTCTGCATGTTCGTTAAGTATTTCACATCCCGCATGAATGTTGACAGCAAACGGGAGCCCGCCCACATGATGACGTACGGCGGTTTGAGTGACAGGAAAACCGTGCAGTTTAATAATCCTTCGCCAGCATCCAGGGACGGACGGAAGATTTCTAGTTATTTTAAACAAACATTGCAATTCATAGGAGTTTTCTAATCATCCACACCTATTCCTCTTGCTAAGCACTACCAAGAAGTTAATTAAAATGTCATGTTTTAGGGTTTAAAATGGAAAAATCCGTTTAGGTTCTCCTTTTGACATTGACATTGGGCTCTGCCTACGGTATGCGCTCTGGACCAAACGCGATTTGTTTTCATGTAGAAGCTCGTCTTCTGATTGGTTCATGATGACATGCGTCATAATCTGAAAACCGCGCCCACCGATGGGGGGGAAACAGTCCAACCCTTTACATTGTTGTACAATCTGTCAGTCACACAGCAGCTTTTATGCATTGTTCTGTCTTTTGTTAGAAGCAAGAAATGACAAGGAAGCAGCTTCACGCAATACAAAATCAATGGAGAGGGTTGGATTGACCCCCCCGCCGAACCGATGTGGGCGTGGCCTAAATGCGCTCTTTCTCTATAGAGCCCTATATTGAGTGCATATTGACACTAAAAGCCAACAATAAATATTCTCTCTAGTTTTGAGAGGCCAGTGTGATGTTATCCTGCGCCAAGTACAAATATTTACTGATTCAATCAAAATGGTTCAATTATATAAAAGTATACATACTTTTATCTTGACAACAAGTGTCATACATTTCAGGTCTGTACATTTTCTTCAACTTTCAGAGACTTTGTAAACCAGTGACTAGACTCATGGACTAATCCAAAGTCCAAAAAACAAAAAAACAAAATCCATGTGTTTTTAGTGCTGATAAGTCCCTCAGCCACTGATTTCTCGGTATGTTGTTCAGTAAAGACAACAACTACATACTGCTGCTTATATATTATATAGAATGGAATATAATTTATAATAGAACAGAAAAGAATATAGTAATGTAGAATAGAACAGCATGATAATATACTATGGTAGAACAGAATAGAATTTAAACAAAGTGACACTGACATAATATTGTATCTTGAACAAAAACCACAGACGCCTCAGTTGTGTTACCACAGCTTGATTTATTGTACTAAAATTTAAGTTTGACAGCAATTATGGAAATATTCATTCAAGTGTTCAACAGCATGTCAAATTGTGGTTCTTGGAATTAAATGACTGATTGCAGTGCTAATAGTCTTATAATTGTTCTTTACATTTAAAATGTAGGTGAAGAAACATTCTATATTTCACTTTAAGCAAATATTTAATCTAAAACACTGGACTCCTAAGCATGTGTTGGATCAAGAGTGCATGTGTTTTGGTAGGTGGCATTAATTTATTTTAGCTACTGCAGGCCCTTTTCAAGTCAATGGCTTAAAAATGTAACAATGTTTTTAGACATAAAGGTAAGTGATACAGAATGAATGTGGCAAGTGTATTTGTCGACTTCTTGTACCCCTGGGTTAGAGCACTTTTTACCAATGTGCACCTGATAATGATATACAGGAAAATTACTCCAGTCCTACTCTGGTTTAGCACCTTGTGTTGAGGAATATATAAAACAAAAATTAAGCTAGAGGCTTTTCAGCATGAAAATACAGAAAAAAAAAGAAAAAAAATACAATTGCAATTTTATCAAAATACACATTCAGCACATAATCTTTGGAGTGTTACTAGTAACTTGACCTCTTGGTTTTACTGCAGTGTCTTCCTGTCCCCAAAACCCGTTTCCACTGGTGCATCATTGAGTTCAGGCAGATGACAGAGTTGCCTTCTTTCTAAGGTCTTCCTAAGTTGTCAGTTCAGCTATAATGATATGCATTTTTACCTATTTTGCCACAATATAAGTGCTTAAACTGCATAGATTTAGTGTCCCAGACAGCAACATAGTGTCGGCCCAGATCCGACACTATGTTGCCGTCTGGGGTGGATAAAATGCATCCGTTCTACTCTGAGCATCGTGCTGAACCCTATGACACACCAATCCCCCCCTTCACTAAAAACCCACCCTATCCCTCAGCAGATCCACCGAACGAATCGCTCAAAAAAGCTGGCTTTGTTCAAACGGCCAAAATCTTCACCCCTGAAAATGGCCGTCTGGTCTCCTAGCGAAAGCTTTGCCAGGATTTCCTTGTCGACATCGCTGCCCATGGCAATCACCGTGGGAACGCCCTCTACCCTGCGCATTGAGCTAATGCCTTCCTCCAGGTTCTTGTTGTTGGTGACCCCGTCAGTGATGAAGACGAAAGACAGCTCGGCATTTCGTCTAGCCAATCGGGAGCCCACAATGTTGTCGACGGCGTAGATAATACCACTTCCCACATTGGAAGTAGAATCCAGGTACCTCATGTTGGCCAGGCCATCAGCGATGACCGTGAAGTTGTTGGTAAGTTTGAAGGCCAGTTGGTGTTGGGCTTCATCGCCAAACTGCAGAAGAGCCACCCTGGCGTTACGTACATCGTCATCTCCCTGGGCTAGGGACAGGCGGTTAGCGACATTTTCCACGAACTCGCGCGCATTGCGGAAATTCTCCTGACCCATGCGCTCTGAGCCATCCAGCATAAAGATGATATCAACTGGCCGCTGGATGCAGTTGGCTACGGCTGGCTCTATAAAATACAAAAACAGCAATGATTATCTAGGTTGTCATGCTTTGGATTTAGGTGGTACTTCAAGCTTGAATTGGACCAATAAAAAATTCTTTAATAAACCTTCGAAGCGTTCGAAATCAAATACTTCGCTATTATATAGTATGCGAAAAACAGTACGGCAATGGAGTAGTATGTCCGAATACATAGTATTCAAAAAAACAGTAGGCGAAAAGTACCCGGATGACCTACTACTTCCACCAAGATTTTGAAGTGCACTTTCGATGAACACTTTACTATCCCATGAGGCCGCGGGAGAGGATTTATGATTGGCAGTGAAGTGACGTGACTGGTAGGTCACGTGACAGTAACAACATGTCGGATGTAGTATGTCCAAATTTAATTCATACTACCCATATTTATACTATACAGAATGCACTTTTGTAAATTCAAATTCAAATGTAGTACCTACTCAGTATGTGATTTTGAATGCACCGATTGTTTTATTAATTGTGCAGAACAAAATGTTATATTGAGATAAAGTTCATTTAAAAGTAAATAAACCTAGAAATAATTTCATTGCTAAAGATATTTATTTGTTACAAATAATTCAAGTTGCATTTCTTGCAGTCTGAGAGCATGCCATTTTTTCATTGCACATTTCTGATATACAGTGTCATATACAGTATATATATAATACTTGATATATACATAATTGTATTACCAAGAAAAAACTAATTATTTACCATAATGGCAGACTGAAAAAATATTCTCACTGAATTGTGCATAGTCCATTTAGCTCAGAAATCTTTTTTTTTACTCAGATGTACATGGCTAATTCACATTGATGTGTATTTTCAACCTGTATAAATATCACTGAGATAATCAGCAATCATGCAATAAATGTCACATAAATTAACGTTTATATAAGGAGGCTACAAAAAGTATGACTGAACTGCCATTGTACAGTACATACATGCTTTTAGAATTATATACTCTCTAAAGATTTATGTTGCCTGAAAATCAGATTAACTCTTGGAGGCAATTATTTAGGAAATATACTTAATACATTTAAAAAGAAACTTTGTTAAAACAAATTTTTTAAGAATAAAACTGAATGCTATAACAATGGTAAAGCAATTTAGAAAAAAAATAATTCTCAATTGATCATCATACAAATTATTTGTGTACAATATAGTGGGCATTTGAAGGTCAACAATGGTAAAGCAGTAGTAAAAAGCTTCCAACCTATGAGAAGCTACTGAACTCTTAATGTGCAAAGTGCAAAACTGAAATGAATTTAGAATCAAAATGAATTGTTCATTAATGTACAGATGCTTTAAAGGAATAGATCAACCAAAAATGAAAATTCTGTCATCATTACATGTTACTTCAAACCTTTATGACCTTCTTTTCATGTACTACTTTTAAAATACTTTTATGGAGTTGTTATTTTCCTTTCTAGAGCTTTACAGCCCCTGGTCACTATATGTTTTCGTTGTATGGAAGAAAGAAAGTCATACAGGTTTGGAACAACATGAGATTAAGTAAATGATGACAGAATTTTCTTTTTTATTGTTTAGAAAAAGAAAGAAAAAAACATTAAAAAATCCCTTCAAATCCTTGAAACCCTGAGGATTCAAGCTAACCAGGGTAAGATAATGATAGCATGCTATGCAAGCAAAGTGTTGAAAAATCTGTTTGTCTATTCTCTTCATTTGCACATTTGAATGCAAACAATTATTACAGAGCAGCAGGCATCAATGTCAAGAGGCAAAGGTTGCCATTTCACATTTTTGTAGCAGGGAATTGTTTTTAGCAGAGGTTAGCAAAGAATTCAGTTTTTGTTAACTGGCCATGATGCTAACATGCTAGTTTCTTGCAAACTGCATCTTTAAGAGAGGTATCAGCAACTGCATTCGATTACTTTTAACGCAAAAACTACATTCATGCATAGACCAGCTAGCTTTTTACTTAACTGTTATTATTATTAAGCACAATTCTACAGCGAGGCCAAGTGCTTCCTACTGTATCCTTTTAGTCAAGCTACCAATGAAATTTTTGGGGGAAATGCCCAATCCCATGCTTCCTAACACAAGCCAAGAGCTTTGTTTGGGTCTCCCATGTCAGAATAGATCAATCTAAACGAGTCAATGAACAGATCGGTCCATCTCTGTTTGTCAGGTTCAGGGGTCTGTTTAGCCATCTGGGCTGCATAAGCCAATGTAGCTACAGCCTTGGTGTAGGTATCAGGGTGTTTGGCCTCTTGTAGATTGTTCATTAAGTCTGAGATGCTTAGTACAGTGGTTGGGATGGGACTGTCCTTCCACTCCTCTGCAAGGGCATCATCTGCAAGTGAGTGTTGAAACAATAGTTTTAGGGGCCTAGCAACTGGCTCCCTCTAGATGCTGTTTTGATTGATTTGAGTTTTTATTTTGATAACTTTTGCGCTGATCATTGTGCGTTTAGCTGACACGCTCAAAAGGAAATGTCACTCAATGACTGTTTACACACAACTAAAATGTTCAGATAACTTTTTACCTCAGTGCGGGGGATTCCTTGAGCCTCTGTTATCCTTTAATGTCTTTTTAAATGATTTGTTGATGTTTTCCATGTGACCTTTTTTTTATTATTATTGATTTCATATATGATTTTAGTAGCCTGGTAGTAGTTTGATATATGTCATTCATGCAGTACATGACAAAAAAAAATCCAAATTAACTGGTCAAACTGCTCATTTATACAGTATATAAATCTGACTACAGTAGGCATTGCACATTTGTACTTGTTTTTGAACAAGAGCTTGCCAGGACTGCATTTATTTGATCAAAAATACAGTACAAACAGTAGTATTATTAAAATTCAAAATAACTGTTTTGCATTTTTTATATATTTTAAAATGTAATTTATTCCATTGATGGCAAAGCTGAATTTCCAGCATCATTACTCCTGTCTTCAGTTTCACATGATCCTTCAGAAATCATTCTAATATGCTGATTTGGTGCTCAAGAAACATTTCTTATTATTATAAATTCTGAAAACAGTTGTGCTGCTGCTTGATATGTTTGTGGAAACCGTGATTTCTGAGGAGTCTTTGATGAAGAGAAAGTTCAAAAGCACAGCTTTTATTTCAAATAGAACTCTGTTGTAACTTTATAATGTAACATTATAACGTCTTTACTGTAATTTTTGATCAATTTAATGCATCCTTGCAAAATAAAAGTACTAATTTCTTCCTAAAAAAGAGAAAACTTACTAACCCCACATTTTTTTGCATTTGTATAACAGCAACTTTGTACTTAACATTATATATAGAATCAAAACAAGGTGAAAAAGTTCCCACTGCCATGTTTAGTTTATGCAAACGGTGCTACAGTGACATTCCCCCTGTGCGACTGGGCTGGTTATCACACATAACAATATATATAACATATACATTTGAGATGCATAACCTAACAAATGTATATCATTTGTTATGTGCACTGGATCGTTAATGTATAAAAGTAACCTTCATGAATATGTTGATCATTTACTCAATGTGCATTTTATTATTTTGCAGAGAAAACATTATTAATATGGCTTCAATAGGCCAAATACAACCTGAGTTTTTTTTTTTTTTATATTAGCATAATATTATGCCTGACAATAATTGGCCATGAATAATATTGTATGCAGTGTTGTTATTGGTAACTAAAACAATAAAAAATCGTTTTTTGGTATAAATATTAGATGAAAAAATGTATCTTAAAATGACAGTTAAAAATTTTGCCTTGGCAACTAATTTAAATAAATATGATATAATAAATATGAAGTACTAAAAAAATACTAAACCGGAAACTGATATAAGAAACTGATATAAAAATAAATGAAAAATAAATAAATAAAAATGACAACAGCACAAAAAAATTACAAAAACTGAAATAAAAAAAAACAAAAAAATATATATATAAAAACAAAAACTAATTCAAAATATTAATAAATACTATAATAGTACAATTATGCAAAAATAACACATTGTATGTATAGAGTACTTCGCTTCTATTTAAATCCATCCAAAGTCTGTGAAAAAGGCAATTCAAAAACAATAAGGTAAAGAAGAAAATGAATAAAATGTAGGTATTTTTGGGAAACATTGGGCTGAAACAAAAACATTCAGAATGTGTTTTAAAGAATTAGGAGCCTTCATCTTTTGGGAATGGACAAATTAGGAAGGAACACTTACCACTTTTACATGGAAGATCTGGACAAACGATCACTGGATCTAATACAAAAAAGAAAAGAAAAGAAAAGAAAGCTCTATTATTATAATCTTGGATATGAAGACATAAAAACTTGACTACAGTCAGGCCAGGTCACGAGACTTACCTGGGCAGAGTACGTTCTCGATCCTATCGATGAAATCTTCAGCGACCAGGTCGGCGAAACGCCTCATGCCCATGACCCTTCCATCTTTTCTGCAAGCGATGGACTTCAGGCTTTCATTCTCTTCCGGCTGGTCGAACATGTCACCAACACCGATGGCATTCACGTCAATGCTGGTGTCCGTGCAGAGGTAATTGAGCAGTTTGTCATCATCACGGGGGTCATACCGGCCGTCTGTGATCACAACCACTGTGACGTTAGCCTTCGCACGACGGCTGTCGCGAATCAGGTTATCGTAGGCGAACTTCAGGGCGGAAGGCGTCCACGTTCCTCCAGCGATCCACTCGAGCTTCTTCACAGCATCTTTGAAGGCGGACAAAGAGTCGATCTTGGAGTCGTTGAGGCGAATAGCTTGGAATGTTCCGTTGTGACTGTACTGGACAACGCCGACTCGAGTTCCTTAGAAATTTACCAAATACAAATTTAGTTTGATTCAATTTAACCACTTCTGCATTGTTACTAAATGTATTTAAAAGCTGATTCGGATTGTAATTTTGCCATTAACAGACAAACAGAAACACAATGATGTCTTTTTACCTGTTTCAGAACTGGGATCTTTTGCCATTGAGCCCAGTCTGTTGATGGTATTGATCACGAAGTTCTTCTCCAGGGTGAAGTTGGTCAACCCTACACTCTCAGAGCTGTCAATCACAAACACAATATCCAGGGCACCACATCTCTTTTCACAATCTGAAACGAACAAGAAAATTGTGTGACAAAAGGAAATATACTGTAGCATCTCTACTGAAAAGTCATAAGAATCTTACCACAGCATCCACAGGTCTCTCTGATGTAATTCATGACATCACATTCCTGAGAAAATGGATTCAACATTCATCCCTAACATAATTATGTGCTATTTGATTAGAAAAATTGAATGTTAATGCTTACAGTAAGGCCAGGGTCTCCCTCTGGTCCAGAGTCACCCTGTTAAGGACATCATTTAAAAAAAAATAATATTATGTTCACATAAATTGTACTGATGTTGCCATTTAGGCTCTGAATAGATAAAATATTCCATCCTTTAAATATCAATATGCACTAAAAAGTAAGCTTACATCTCTTCCTCCATCTCCTCTAGGCCCTCTTTGTCCAGGCTCTCCTGAGGGTCCGGGCTCTCCCTGAAACACAATGAAGAAATATTATCATTTTTATTATTATTATTATTATTAATATATATTAAGAAAGTAAAATTGGTTGGAAAAGGAATTTCGTGTTGACTTTAAAGTCACCATGAAATCAAAATGGACAATTCTTATTTTTTTATTGGAATATTGCAGTTTAAAAAAATTATTTATCCGTGCACATCATTATTTAAAAAAATAATAGTGTGCCCTCATAATCTTTAATCAAAATAATTTTCGGCGTGAGGGCGGGCCAACCTGTGACTCACATAAAAATGACCAATAGCAAACCACAACCATCCAATCAGTACCCAATGGACAAAATCAAGACCCACCCAACATTTTTCTTGTGCGAGAAGCCGTTTCTCTCGAATAAACGTTACAATAAAGAAGAAAAGACAGTCACAACTTCCGTTTCATGCCAACTATTTCTGAACAGCTAACGTGCAGGTAAAATGAGTCAATTTGCTTACCGGCTCTCCTGGAGTTCCGTTTGGACCTGGGTCGCCCTTTGGTCCGCAGTCTCCTCTATTTCCCCTGGGTCCAGGTGTACCTTTATCACCCCTGTCACCCTGTAGAACAAATATATATTATAATATATTAATATATGGCAGAAATAATGTTGACATGGTGTGGAAAAACTGTTTGTATTTTACAAAATGTTAAACTCTAATGTGATCTAAAGCTCTGTGAACTGAAATAACTTTCAATATAAGTACAAATTTGACTAACTACAGTACCGTAGTTCCTCTTGGTCCAGGATAGCTGAATCCAGGTCTGCCAGTATCACCCTATGGCAAGAGAAGCAACATTTTGTTTTTACAATAGACAAGCAAGCATTGTAACATTACCATTATAAAACGATTAGACTTTTTTTGTGTGTGTGTGTGTGTGTGATGTACCTTTGGTCCTGGGGGGCCAGGATCACCTCTAGGGCCAGAATCACCTGGGTCACCAAGGGAACCCTATAATGGAGATAACATGTTCATTACCAATTCTAGCTAAATAAGTTAATCAGCTGACTCGGCAGTGACACAACAAGGCAGTTGCCTTTGGTTTCTGACACTTTCAGTCAATGTGTACGGTGAGGAAAATATGACTTGACATGTTTTTATTTAACAAGAGAAATTATGTATTTCTCTCTTCTAATTTTTTCAAATTTTTTTACATTTCTGCCTGCTTCTCCAGAAGTTCCTGGTGGGCCTCTTGGTCCTGGAAGTCCATTATCACCCTAGAAGTTAGAAACAAAACCAAAAACAAATATATTTGTTTAATCATGTCCACCTTAAAACTGATAAAAAAATTATTATTATTATTTTTTTATTTTTTTTTCAGTATTTAAGCAGCCAAATCACAAAATCACCAAATTACCTTGGTTCCTTTGCTGCCAACTTCCCCAGCAAGACCCCTGGGTCCCTCAGGACCTGATTCACCCTGTCAAACGTTATAAATATTTAAATGAATCATCTAGGATATTGATCAAATAATTTTTACATTAAAATAATATTGTCTCCCCTCATGTAATCTGAGTTTTCAACAGGAAAAGAGCTACTTACTAAAATTTTTTCATTATTTTCAGTGAACCCAAACACTGACCTTGTCTCCTTTTGGCCCATTAGGTCCAGTGCTGCCTTTAGATCCAAATTCTCCTCTTCTTCCCTAAAAATGCAATGGTAAACATTACAATTCTGACACAGGTCAACCTACTGTAAGTTTTACATGTCCAAAAACTATTCCTCACAGGGTCGCCTTTAGGTCCAAGTCCTCCAGGTATCCCCTATAAAACAAAATAAAATTTCCTATAACATCATATCAAAACTGATTTAGAGAGTTAAAATTACAATAAAAACATTAATCAAAACAAATACTTACAGGAGATCCTTTCTGGCCAGGAAATCCAGGCGATCCAGGGCTTCCTCCCTCTCCCTATAGGGGGTGTCAGAGAGTACATTACAAAATGTTTGATAGGCAATATTAATGTAATCTCTGTGGTTAGGAGATCTTACTTTGGGTCCAGGATCTCCAGCCAGGCCGGGTGGACCTGGTCTTCCTGGACGACCTGGATCACCCTGAGAACAAAGTGAGAAACCATCACACTTCCAACTAAAACGCCTAAATATTGGCTTTTAAGTTTCTCTGTAATTTATCAGGTACCTTTTCTCCCGGAATCCCTGGAGGACCAGATTCTCCAACACCTCCATGATAGCCATCAGGACCCTGTGAAAGACAGGCACCTTGACATTAAGCACCTTGTATAACTTAAGTAACAGGTATTCAAAAGAAAAGACTCACATACCTTGTCACCCGGGTCACCTTTGCAGCCAGGAGCGCCAATCCTGCCAATTTTACCCTGTTAAAAAAACAACAGACATTTTTATTTATTCATTTATTTAAATTTGTATTATTTAGATGTATATTTTGACAGTCTAATGACCCGTCCGCAGTGCGTGCCCATCCGCTACGCCACTGAGTCTACCCCACATACACCATAACTAACCTTCTGCCCATCCGTTCCATTGCGGCCAGATATTCCTGCAACACCCTATTAGAATAAAAATGTTTTGTAAATATTTCAAAATACATGCTGCATGGAAGATTCTGAATTCAGAGAAAATATAAAGTGATAAGTAAATGTTATGAGAAACTTACCTTTTTCCCTTGTGTTCCAATTTCTCCCTACAAACAGATCGTTTCCATATAAACAAAAGTAAGTTTTTGGTACATTATCAATATGCCAACCACATTTATCAGATCCAACAGATAACATTGAGAAAAATCGTACCTTTTCTCCTCTGATACCAGGCTCTCCCTAAATGAGAAAAGAAACAGTAGGGTGGTTACAACTAGTAAATTGAACATTTCAAGTGCGATAATGCTAATATATACATCATATATTTTAATGACAGCTACATAGATGTACACAACATTTGAACTGAACTGAGTATTTAACGCAATATATAACACCAAAAAAACACTAATGATATATTGTCAAGGCTTCCTTCCTTTCTGGTAATTAGCTAAGCAAATATGGTTATCAGTTAATGGCAATAATGTCAAAATAGCCAAATATGTGCAGATTAATTGGTCTGACTGAATATATATTGGTCTATGACTAGACATTTCATTGCACATGAGGAATGTGAAGAACTTACTTTAGATCCAGGATGTCCAATAGGTCCCTCAATACCTGGATCTCCCTGTAGGTTTTGACATGAGTTAATACAAATAGCATTCACTGAATACAAATTATGTTTAGTATAGTGTTTGATTGAAGTGCATTATTTTACCACATGCTTTCATGAGAACTGGTTTGTACTCACAGGACGTCCACGTTGACCTTTAAGACCAGGGTCACCGTTATCTCCTTTAGCTCCCTGTAATAATCAAGGCACCATGATCAAGTCTTAAACAGCGGTGAAATTACTTGTTTACTTAAGATTTTTTTACTATAGTTCTTTGAGATACTCACTTTCTGTCCCCTGTGTCCTGATGGACCTGGAGGGCCAGAAGTCTCCAAACATTTTGCAGAGTAGCACTGGAAAATGATGATGAATTTGAGTTAGAAATCATAAAACAATGTTAAGAATTTTTTTTTTTTTTTTAAGATGTTTAGTCAGTTATTTGATAAAGCTATGAGGAGGACAATAAAAGCCCAGATTCTTTAAACAAATTCTATTATATTTTCTGGAAAAATTACAGAAAACCTTCGTAGACCTATCAGCCACTCTTAAAAATAAAAGTTCTTTATTGGCATTGGTGGTACCATGAAGAGCCTTTAACATTCATGGAATCTTTCCATTGCACAAAAAGGTTCTATATAGTGGAAAAAGGTTCTTTAGACCATTCAAATGTTTGAAAAAATATGGTTTTTTAAGAACGAACTCAAAAATGGTTCCTCTGGCATCGCTGTCAAAACCCCTTATTTGGAAACCCCTCTGAGGAAAGTGATGCAACATGTTGGCACTCAATAAATTTTTTTTTTTAATCAAAAGATGTCAGTACACTGATAGGGATCTCACCTCTTGATAAGCCAGATGAAGCTGTAAGAGAGAACAAGACCAAAGGAAGATTATTAAAATACTACATCTCTTATTTCTTATTTTATCATTAAATGTATCTGAAAATTATCCAGTATCATAATTTCAGATTATTATGCCACTGAAAGGCATTGCATTACCATTGTGTCATAAATGCGGTTGATTGTTGATGTCATTAAGACAGGCAGCCTTCCTTTGAAATCAACCGCCATGAATTTATCACGATAAACTCCTGCCGGCGAGTTAGCGATCTCCCTGAGTCCCGCCTCCTCCAGGTTCCTAGACGATGCGACAGCGAAGATCTTAATGAACTTATCGCGTGCTTGTTCCGACGCCACTTTGATCCCACCACATGGGCTTCCTGTCACGTGACCATCCGTGATGACCACCGCAAAGCGCTTGGCATTGGGTTTGGATGGAAAATCGACGAGTTGTTGGGTCATGTTGGTGATGGCACAGTCAATATAAGTGCCCTTGCCCAGGTATTTGATCGGTTTGAGCGACCTGATGAATTCATCCTTACTGGTGACACGGCTGATGATCTCCTGCAGCTGGGAGAAGTGAAGGCCTCCAACAGACCAGCTGATCTGAACTGAATCTCTGTAGTTAAAGTCTTCTAGTTTCCTAGCAAAGCGTTCGGTAAACTCTTTGATGCTTTCTACCAAGCTGCCAGGTGGGTTCTCCTGCAGAGCTATGGTCTCAGATGTGTCGATGACAAAGTACAGGTCGATTGGGCACTCGATTGGTTCTGGAGGGACAGAACACACACACAGCAACACAAGTCACTAAAACTACATGAAATAATATTAAATAACTGTTATACTTGTTAAAATAATACTACTGTTAGAGCTGCATGATTCTGGATAATTTGAGAATCACGTAAAAAAAGAAATTATTCGAAATGTTTCACGATTCTGAACAGACAACTTTAACAAAATAACGTAATGTACTAGAGGTTCTGACAAAATGTTAATTGAATCACTTACAATGAATGATTCATTGACCCTCTCATAACTTTCATACATGCACTGCGTTAGATTAAACTGGGAAGGGTCATAGCACTTGCATATTGTTGTCCTATTGTTAGTTTATTAACTGCTTCTATTGTTCTCATTTGTAAGTCGCTTTGGATAAAAGCGTCTGATAAATGAATAAATGTAAATGTAACTACCTTACTTGTTTCATTACTAGATGAACAGCATTTTTTAACAAATCTCATGAGGTGAATTATTCAATGACAAATACATTTCACCTGTCACTACCTAGTGACATAACGATACAATTGTTTTTTAAAGCACCAAGTTACTTTCAAAAGGTGATATGCTCTATTTTGATCGGTTCTGTAGACATCAGTGTTTATATCCGAACAATAAAAAAAATTATCCCAGTACTTAAGTGATCATTTGAATTCATGTAACACAAAAATAACGTGTGTGGTTGAAAAGGAAGCTGTTTCGTACCTATACTGTATATAACAACTGCTCTCTCTGACTCGGATTTCAATGCTGTGATTTTGTCAAAGGTTTAATAGACACAGGCAAATTGTTATCATTTCGGAATAAGATCGCATGGGTGTTTGAATCTAGATTGCGATCTTTTTGCGATCAGCTCTAACTACCGTTCAAAAGGATGAGGTCAGTATTTATTTAATTTTTTAAGAAATTAAACTTTCTTATTTGAGAAAGGATGCATTATATTGGTCACATGTAACAGTAAAAACATTAATAATGTAAAAAAAAAAAAATATTTAAAATAAATGGTGTTATTTAAACTTTCTATTCATCAAAGAATCCTGAAAAATATTTGGTAACAATTTATTTTAAGGTGACGTAGTTACACGTTACTACATGTTCTTACTTTAGTAATAACAGTAAATTATGCATTTTTACAAGTAACTAGACCTAAACCAAACCCTAACTGTAATTTAATTGTAAGTTCATGTAGCCAAGTTAATTAATATTACTCAGTACTCTTTGCAAGTACATTGTACTTGAGTAAGTACAATGTAACTACGTCACCTTAAAATAAAGTGTAATCAAATATATTTTTTGAAAAAAATTAATACTTTTATTTAGCATTGACAGTAAATGTTTTTGTAATGTTTTTGACAAAAAAACGGTCTTGCACTCACCAAAGCTGCATGTGTTTGATAACAAATACAGCAAAAACTAAATAAAAATATTTTAAAAATTCAAAATAACTGTTTTCTATCTTAATATATTTTTAAATGTAATTTATTCCCGTGATGGCAAAGCTGATATTATCACTGTTGAAAACAGTTTCTTAATATTTTTGTGGAACCTGTGATATATTTTTCCTAGGATTCTTTGAAAAAATTCAGATGCAAAAAAAAAAAAAAAAAAAAACAGCATTTATTTTGAAATTCAAATGATTTCAAATCTAACAAACATTATAAATGCCACTTTTGATCAATTAATATGCACATCCATACTGTTAAATAAAACATATGTGAAATGAGCAATGAAATAATACATTCATATTATAATAAAGCAGATTAATCGGTCACAAGCAAGCATTTACTCACTTGCGCAAGAAGAGCCGTCTGTAGTCTGGCCCTGTGTGGGAACGCCCACAAACAAGAGGAGGAGGATCGGCAGTCTCATCATCCTCATTCTCCTTCCTAAACAGACATTTATAAAGCGGACTTTTACAAGAGGGCAAAAAATATGTTTCTGCAGTGCCATAAGTTGGGGAATGTGACCGTTTTACCACTTTAAATTAAAGTAGGCTACTCTGATGCACATTCATGAAATTATGAACTAACAATCTATATAAATTCACTATATACATTTTATCTAAACTATATAAGTTCAGTTTCGCATAGTGTATCTTTTGCATCAGTCCAGTTGCACTATCCTATTTCTGATAAGGGCATATAAACAGCTAAACTACACCAAATGATTTTATTAAGAAATTCTTAAGAAATTAATTTTATAATATATAATTGGATTTGTGTCAAATATATTAGAGAAGTGCCCTTGAAAATGCTCAAACAGAGTTAAGTGACAAATGGAAACATGAGTTGGACACACCCGAGAAGATGAATTGAAAATTGAAAGACAGGAGGAAATTCAAGAGGCAATGGCATTCTGGGAAATGAAGTGTTCTTCCACAACATTCAAAGTTTGTCTTGACAAACTTCCCTTTTCCTTGTTTAAAATTAGTATTGAAACTTTATGAATTTATTATTATTATCTACTTCCATAAATTCAAATGTTAGTCCTTGTTCCTGTTTGCTTCCTCAATTCAAATCAAATTCAATTCAGAAAATTCCATTTGGAAATGAGCTATCGTACTTTTCGAGGTACAAGCCAGTTTGCTTACAATATGTATTTACTTAAAATCAACTGTCTTTAGAATAAGAGCTTGTACATGTTTCTGAATGTTTTAAAATGGCAATAGAGCTGTTCAGTTTGCAGTCCTAAAACCCAGAAGAGAATCAGCATTTTGAGTCATGAGTTTTAGGTTATGAGTAAAATAAGGATTGTGGCTAACATTCCCTGAAGAGACTTTCATGTTTTGTTCTACAACATATATTACACACGTTTTTAAAATGGAAGTTGCTAAAAAATTGCTAAATAATGACTACAACTCCAAGTTGTGAGTTTACATGCTTGACAAATCAGACAACCATTATAGAACTTATTTAGTGACTTGTTAGCAACTTTAAAACTTTTGAGGTATGACTGTGTGTGATATATGTTTTAAAACTAGGGCTGTCAAAAGATTAATCGCGATTAATCGCATCCAAAATAAAAGTTTGTGTTTACATAATATATGTGTGTGTACTGTGTATAATTATTTTGTATATATAAATATACACACATGCATGTATATATTTAAGAAATATTTACATACATATACTGTATATATTTATATATAATTTAAATTCTATATAAAGATTTTTTTTTATATATAAATAACACATTTTTCTTAAATATATACATGCATGTGTGTGTATTTATATATACAAATTTAATTATACACAGTACACACACATATATTATTTAAACACAAACTTTTATTTTGGATGCGATTAATCGCGATTAATCTTTTGACAGCCCTATTTAAAACAAAACATGATAGTGTCTTCAAATAGTTTTTAGTATATTTTTGATATGCATAATATGCATATTTTGCAATAGACATAAAATATATTGTTTCTATATATAATCAACATCTTTAAATCAACAGTTGTATATTTCTGCATTGTTTTTAATTCGACTATGTCATTTGCAATGCTTCATGGGTTTGTAGTTCTTTCTCTTATTAAAGCCGTTCTCAGTCTTATATCTTTGGTGTTTTTGTCTGATTTTTTTGTTGTTGCTTCAAATCAAAGTTGTGATTCACCTCGTTGCTGGTTGGTTTGGTTCATAGCTTATAACTCTATTATAAACTATTAAAAACGCTGTATTTTGCTGCAAGGCCAGTAGTTGGCGATGTCACTTTGTAAAGAAAAACTACAAGCCTATAGACTGATCACATCATTATGCATGTGTTCACAAATTTTTTGCATGTTTTTTTTTTTTTTTTTGCAAAATTTTGCATTATTCATATTTTGCATTATGCATGTTTTAACAAATTTGTGTTTTTGTAAATTACATGGAGACAATAATGTTATTGTTTAAAACTTGCACTAAGAATCCTGTTTTCAAAAGTTAGCATTTACAAGCCCCCATAACACCATTGTTGAGTGAATGAAAGGCCAAAAACACATAAAAAGTTTTCCGTTTTTATTTGAAAATGGTGCCGTGCCCCTCAATTAAGTCAAAAATTTCCACAAATAAATCTTACAAATAAAATCCCCATGGGGAAAATACTTCCAGTGGGCGGGCACTGTTGCAATCTATTAGCTTAAGCTTTAAATAAGGGAGTGGCTTAGGCAACCGAAAGTAGTTTCTTTCAACCGAAATTGTCTCCATAGACTCAATAATAATTATCCTAGGTTATTTGTACTTTTTACTCTGTATTTTCAATGGAATGCATTTCAATGCATTTGTGTGTGAATTATTGACCAGGCTGCTGCTAAAGCGCCAAACAGACTAGATTAAATAGCCTAATTAAATTAAATTAAAAGATTAAATAAAAGATTAATTTTATATCGATTTCTGGGGTGGATTTTCAGATATCAATTAATAGAATTAATCAATCCAAACAATTGTACAGTTACAGTATCAAATGTCTCAAATAAGACAAAAATGACTCCAAGTGACTTTCAAAGCCCCCATTTGTCCCCTGAAGTAAGACAATTTTTGTCTCAGATGAAAGAGTTATTTGCTAGTGTTCTGAACAGATAATCTGTTGAAAACTAATCTGAGTTCATATTCATTCTGGACCATATTTGTCAGATGCCAATTCAGAATAACTACTAAAAAGGCATCTTCCATTAAAACTACTATGTTAAATGTTTAAATGTTAAATGTTTTACAAACAATTATCTAATCTAGGCCTTCGCATTTGTTCAAATGAGCCGATATGCATGGTCTAAAATAAAATAGGCAACAAAACAGAAATATGGCCTATAGCCAATGTTATTCCTGCTTACATCCAAATAGCACAGGTGATTATGACATGATGAATCATCAAGTATTGTAAATATGTATGATTCATATATTGCAAATGCATTACATTTACATTAGGTTTTCAAGGTCAGTTTGTTAATCATACTGATCACACCATAACTTTCAGGTATTTCAGGCCCACTTGACAATTTGACATATTATGTGAAATATAGGCTAGTCATAATATAAACACATGCATCTTCCCATCATCTAAAATACGTTTTAAAATCAATTAAACAGAATAACAGCACACATATGTTATCTATAGGACGATCTACGAAATTAAATAACTTGAATAAGCGTATGCAACTCACACAGGGTTATGGAATCAATAATACAGCATGCACTAAATTGTTTTTCAGCAAATATAAGAACCATAGAGAATTTATGTGAGAATTTACAGTTCGCTGAATAACTGAACAATGTGCAGCAAAGTGATAGCATAAGTGCCTGAGCATTACTTCCACTCATCAGAGACAGAAACGCACTGCCAAAGTTACAGAAAAGTTAGTCTTTACTTACCCACCAAAGATCAGAAAATCTGAAGAACTTTTCGAGTGCTGGTTTATGTTTAGGGTTATCAAGCATACATTCCGAACTGGGTAAAGCAAAAATCAGAATAAAGTCCAAAATAAGGGAGTGAGCGAGAAGCCAAGCTCCAGGAGAAGTTCCCTTTGCGCTTCTCCCTCCTTGAACAGAAGTCTAGTCCCTCCTTCATCAGCGCTAGAGGACCGAGCATCTGTGCAGGGCCTATTCTGTCCGCATGGCGGCGCTGTGCATCCACACTGATGGACTGTACACCCACTCCTCACGATTTTTTATGGATATCTGGTGATAAGATGAGGGGGTTTTGTGGATCACCCACATGTTTACAAAGACCGTAGTAAGGACATCTCATTGAATTATATATTTTTTGTTAAGAAGTAGGATATGTAGCCTATTGTATTAATGGATTCGCAGGAACTCTCATATGGCAATTTTCTTCTGTGGAAGTGCTTTAATGAAACGCACATGGCAGAAGCGATATCTGTCGGCAGAATGACCATAGTTCATTTTCAAAGGAAACATTATGACATTATGCGTCTTTTGAGTTCTATTTGCAGAGAATGCTTATGGGAAAAACACAGCCAGGTGTTTGGCTATTAATAAAGACTTTAAATACTCTGTTCTCAAGTTTAATTGAATAACACACACACACCAATATATATAATAAAATGTTGTCGTCTATATAGCAATATTATCTCTGCCGGTATTCCAAATACCAATTATTTGGTGTACTTAATACTTTATGCTGGTTGAAAGTCTCTTCACATCCTGATAGCAACTGCTAAGTTAATTGGTTTAAATGTAGCCTATGTATATATCATCTGTAACCTTAAAATGTTTATCCAATCATTGCATGCGGTCCGAATGCAATGATTCGATGTCCTGCCTGCCTGTCAACGGCGTATGTATTTTCATGTTTTTGAAATGTATTTTCAAACGTCTCTCACGGCGCTTTTGTTTGCTCTGGCTGTACGCATTCATGTTTTTTGGATGAGGCCCATACCTTTAACATGTGAAAGTTAACGTGAAAACGTGAATGATGACCATGTGAATTATATATCAAATTTCTTTCATAATACAGTGATGAGAATGAGATGATTTTGCATTACAGTAAGGAAAAAGCTACTTCAAAATAATGAATGTGTCATGAAAATAATGTCAGATTGGCAAGAATTTTTAATTTTCATGCAAGATATACTTTTTATTTTTTTGTTATTATAGGGAGAAATATGACTTGGACATGCTCTTAAGAGGCTACATGAGCTTTGCCAAGGTGTTTTTTTTTTAGTTTTTTTTTTTAATTCTGTGACCATAGTTACAGCCATAGGCATTTCCAAATTCAATTACATAGCCAAGCATAAGAAGGTATTTCCAATTGTAGGCATCTGACAGAGCATGTGCCATGCAGTCCAGTGAGTCACATACACCAAAAGATATCTATATAAACATTCATATTCCAGTAAACTTTCCCATAAACATGAGTAAGTGCACACCCAGTAAATAACTCACTTCTGCTCAATGTGTGTAAACACAGAACTGCTGATAATACAAAAAATAAGCACACAAAACTACTATAATCCTCAAAAGCATACATTCATATGATGCCACACGAGAAGAGGAAATTACTGATCGTCTGCCATGTGTCCTGTACGGCTGGGTAGAGAGACGGGGGGTGGCTGGATTTGGGATTTCCCCTGTGTGGAGAGAGAAAGGCGACCAAGAGAGTGAGAGAGAAAAGAGAAAGAAAAGAAGATCTTCCACATCCTTTCCAAAGTTCCACGGAATTTCATATCACTTGCACAAATATCCCCTTTGACCCAGGTTGCAAAAGACAGTAAAGCAGCACAGACAACTTTATGCAGGAGGAAGAGAGATGGAAACTAACAGAAAAAAATGATTTTTATTTTGAGTGAGTGGTTCTTGCACATGCAAATCTCACCACCATAATGCCCGTGGTTTCTTTGATGTCAAAAGAAGTTCCTATAGGCGGATCTTTTGTGACGTCATTGTTTATGTTTGTCGCGTTGCATCATGGGAATCGTGTGGCAGGAAACACCGCTAGATACCTCTAGATACCTGTAATTTGATTGTTTTGCACGTTTGGAGGAGGATTTAGAGAAGAGGATGGTTCGCTCTTGCTGTGTGGTCGAGTACGGCTCGTTGGGGGCCTGATAAAAAGTTTTTTCGAATTCCCTCCGAAAAGGATCGCGAAAAACGAAAGAAATGGTTGCGTGCAATTAGGCGATTGAACCTGGACGCTCCGAAGAAAGCCTGGATTCCTGCAGCTAACGTTACTGATCGAGTTTGTGAGGCTCATTTTGTTCATGGTAGGCCTAAGTCTTAGTGACTATATTTATAGAAGATTGAATAAAAAAAATAATAAAACTGAGTCAAATCAACCGAGTCATATGTTTTCGCGTTCTGATTCAGGTGTCCCAAACCGCGATCCACAGCACCCAGACTATGTTCCTCACATCAAAATGGGCTATTCTGGATCGCAAAACTCAAAAGCAAAAGAAAAGGCTGTTCTAACCTCTGCTTTTAGCACGATCACTGCTTTCTGTTTGGCAGAAAAGATCGGCCCAACTTTTCGAAAAAACAAAATAATCATAGGCCTCCAGACTTTTGAAAGCCTTTAATCTTTCATGAGTGAAGGGTCCAGGGGTTTCTATTAAATAAGAATAAATGTCTCCCCAGCAGATTGGTGGCCAAGACACGGGCAAGTCGGACCAACGTTTTTTGTCATCCCAGATCTCATATGGGCTTTGAATAACTTTGATTTTGTCACCAATATAAATTTTGAGCTTCTCTCCAAACCTCCTCCGGTCTTCAGATGTTAAAGTGCTTATATATTGTGGATTTCGCCCGCTAACTCTCTTGAAAATGCTCGTCGCGTCTTTACTGCCCGCAATACTGTTTGTTTTGTTGCCACACAACCACTCGCGCATGCGTACAAAGATGTCAACAAAGATCCTCCTATAGCTTGATCCCTGCCTTCAGTGTAAATCAATCAGAAAAAAAAAGATTTTACCTCTTTTCAAGAAGCTGCATGATTTGAGGTATATCATTTGATGCAGCACAAGTTATACACTGAAGTTTGTTCCAATCGCCACACTCTTAAAAATTAAGGTTCCAAAAGCCGGTTTTCACAGCAATGCCATAAGATAACCATTTTTGGTTTCCCAAAGAACCTTTTTTTCTTGAAGAACATTTTAATCATCTAAAGAACCTTTTTCCACTGCAAAGAACCTTTTTGTGCAATGAAAAGATTGTCTGAATGTTAAAGTTTCTTCATGGAAGTTGGAACCATCAATAAAGAACCTTCCTTTTTAAGTATGATCCTAAGTAGCAAACATCACTAATTAAAGCACAGTTAATTGGTTATATTACTAAAGTGCAATATTTAAAGTGGTGGTTGATTATGATTTCACTTTTCTAACTTTAGGCTACGTCTACACTAATCCGGATACATTTGAAAACGGCGTTTTCGTTTATAAACGCTCTCCGTCCGCACTGGCGTTTTTCAGGCGTTTTCGGACGTTTCAGTGTGGATGAGAAACTTTTGAAAAACGCCTGAAAACGCTAAATTCACCTTACTGCGCATGCGTAAACCCCTACAAAAGATCACTGATATGATTCAAATGGAAAAATAAAGTTATCGCGCAATTCTTCTGACAGGATAATTTTATTTAGTAAAATATCTCACCATTCACTGATGCGGTCCAGGGCGCACGCAGTCACCAAACGCGACTGCTTTCATGTATTGCCGCAGGACAGCAAATGTGAGTAAATTCTGTCATCTTGAAGGACTGTGATATGAAGAGTGTGCAATGTAGAATATTTTTTAGCAACAGTGTAAAAGTGAATACCACAAAACAGGCACAATACTGGTATAAACGTGAATATCTATTGGTACAATATGCGTCACATCATGACTACATTTACGTCATCGTTTTTAAATACCACCGGTTTTCTACATGTTGTCACTTCTTCTTGAGTCTCTCCATCTTTGTCTGACCCCAGTTTGAACATAAAAGGCTAAAAGTTTTTGAAATTTTCAGTGCTCCGCCCTCGCAGCTCATTTGCATTTAAAGGGACACACAAAAACGGTGCAAAAACTAGAATGTGGTTTTTGCTAACCCTCAACAAAGTGACAATTTTAACATGCTATATAAACATTTTGAGCTAAAACTTCACATACACACTCTGGGGACATCAAATACTTATTTCACATCTTGTAAAAAAGGGCATTTAGCACCCCTTTAAATACCTCATCAAATGTAAAAGTGTTTATGATTGTTGCTATGGTGGAAAAAGCATAACATTTTCTTACATAATTTGTGTAATTTTTCCTAATTTTGTTTGTGTGTCAAATGCAAATGTACAAAGAAGCCTCCTTTTTTTTGTTTTGGGTGGAATAAAACAGGGCAATTTAAACAAATTCAAAAGGAGCTGTTTTATAAGGCATTTAAGCAAAATAAACATGAAACTGATGCCAGGAGTTAGAGGAGGATTGGACTGTGGTTCTAACTTAGTATATCGGCTATTTGTTAAGTCAGAGTATCAAACAGTAACACACTCGATTCACACACACACACACACACACACACACACACACACACACACACACACGCGCACACACACACACACACACACACACACACACACACACACACACACACACACACACACACACACACACACACACACACACACGCTTAAAACACATATTTTTCCATGGCCACACTCATAAACTCACAGATGTGTATGCACTCTCTCTCTCTCTCTCACACACCCACCCACTTACGCTTTCACACACACACACACACACACACACACACACACACACACACACACACACACACACACACACACACACACACACACACACACACACACACACACACACACACACACACACACACACACACACACACACACACAAAAGAATAACAACAACTTCCAGCTGGATTTCATCCTTTTTTGCTACCTTTTCACTTACACTTCGTGTGTGGCATGTTTGTATGCATGCTTAAATGCACTGTATATCAAGTGCAAACACAGTCAAATCTGTTTCAGTCACATCTGACCTTGAGCTCTACATACTTCAGTCCAGACCACTAGCAGATGAAAGCAATTAGGACTTTATCTCCTTTTTCTTATTTTAATGTCTGTCTGGGTGGTATTAGAATCTCTATCACCCTGTTTTTCAGTACTGTCTTGTATCCAAATATATGAATGTTTCTCAATTCTGCTTGTGCAGCTTGCAACAATTTTAGCTGTTGCATGCTTATACTGTAATATGCTCTAAAAGCATGTACTTTGTTAATAATCTGAAAGTACCTTTCAGTAACCCAGCTAACAGGAAATGCTCACAGAATTTTGGCTGACGTTTTGGCAAGGTTCTCTCGAAGTTATGAACAGTAACTATAATAGAACGTTTGTTCAAAGTTATCTGGTCTTAAATAATGTTTTTGAAATGTTATAGCACAAAACATTATTTAAACATTGTTTATTAAATGTTTTTTTATGAAACGATGATTATGATCTGGTTGGATGTTCGTCAAACATTTTTTTAAATGTTATTAGTTTCAGAATGTTTAAGGAAAATTCAAAAGTTACGTTCTCATAATGTTTGCAAAATGATAAAAGGCAATGTTCGTATAACCAAGCCAAAAAAAACAAAACAAAAAAAAAACCTTTTCAAGGAACATTCAGAAAAAAACGTTATCATACCGTTTATGTAACGGATTTATGTTACGTATCTTCCTGATAATTAGACACATTTATTTCCAAATTCTCATTAATGTAAACAGAAGTTTAATTTTTAGTACACATGATGTTAGGATTTGTTGTATTGAATTTACGTTCATTTTAACTTTAAAAAATCATGTCAATTAATATCTTCATTGCTATATCGTAGTGGATACAAATTTAAAAATCACAAGGCAAAAATTCTCAATGAAAATTTAAAAATATTTTTCTAGTGGGAAAATCAAATCAAATCAAAATGTATTTATATAGCACAATTCAAACATCAAAGCAATTCAATGTGCTTTACAAAGAAAAATAATAAAGAAACAAATAAAAACATCATAATAATCGTACAAGATACACAGACACAAGAAAAAAAGGGATAAAAACGCATAAGAAACTGTAAGGCTGAACAGTATAGCAAGGTTTAAGAGCTCAATCATAAGCACGTGAAAAAAATAAATGTTTTTAATTTAGATTTAAAAATCAACACATTTGGGGCGCATCTAACATCTTCTGGTAATTTGTTCCAGTCGTGTACAGCAGAGACGCTAAACGCAGCTTCTCCATGTTTTGTTCTAACTCTTCGCTCCACTAGCTGACCTGAGTTCATTGATCTAAGAGTCCTGCTTGGTTTATATTTTTCAAACATTTCCGAAATGTATTCAGGTCCTAAGCCATTCAGCGCTTTATAAACTAAAAGCATTACTTTAAAAACTATTCTATAACTGATTGGGAGCCAATGTAAAGTTTTAAGAACTGGAGTGATGTGCTCTATTTTCTTAGTCCCGGTTAATAATCTAGCAGAAGCATTCTGAATGAGCTGGAGCTGCTTTAAAGTCTTTTTCGGAAGTCCGGTTAATAGGCCATTACAGTAATCAACCCTACTTGAAATAAAAGCATGGATGAGTTTCTCTAGGTATTTTTGAGGCACCAAGCCTTTGATTCTCGAAATATTTTTCAAATGATAGAAAGCTGTTTTGGTGACCGCTCTGATATGGCTGTTAAATGTAAAATCTGAATCTATTATAACACCAAGATTACGCACTTGATCCCTTGTTTTAAAGGCCCGAGAATCTAATTCTTTAATAATACTTGTTCTTTTATTTTTGTTGCCAAACACATTAACCTCAGTTTTATCTTGGTTTAGTTGTAAAAAAAATGGATTCATCCAGGTTTTTATTTGGTCTATACAGTGGCATAAAGAATCTATTGAACTGTTATCATCAGAATTAAGAGCCATATATATTTGAGTGTCATCAGCGTAACTATGGTAATTAATGTTATTGTTATGTAGAATCTGGCCTAAAGGTAACATATAGAGATTAAACAGAAGCGGTCCAAGAACTGATCCCTGTGGAACTCCGCATGTCATGCCCACCCTATCAGATTCAAAGTTTCCGATGGTAACAAAGTAATTCCGACCATACAGGTACGATCTGAACCAATCAAGGACTGTCCCAGAGACTCCTACCCAGTTTTCCAGCCTATCTATAAGAGTTCTATGATCTACAGTGTCAAATGCTGCACTGAGATCTAATAGAACCAGAACTGTTATTTTACCAGAATCAGTATTCAGCCGTACATCGTTTGAAACTTTAATTAGGGCAGTTTCAGTACTATGTTGTGGTCGAAAACCTGACTGAAATTTATCTAAAAGACCACTTGAAGACACAAACTCATTTAGTTGAATAAAAACAGCCTTCTCAATAATCTTGGCTATAAAAGGGAGATTTGAAATAGGTCTACACACTAAAAAAAAATGGTTCTTCAGCGGTTCTTCAGGGGTTCTTTGCGGTGGTTAAGGTGCTATATAGCACCACTACCATTTAAAGAACCTGTTAAGCCCAGTTTGGTTCTTCAGCGGTTCTTTAGCGGTTCTTTGGGGTGGTTAAGGTGCTATATGGCACCTCTTATGGTTCTACATAGCACCATTTGACAAAGGTAGGTGCTATATGGCACTTAAAGTGGTTCCCCTATGATTACAAGCCAATGAACCACTTTTAGTGCTATTTAGCACCATTTTTGTTTAGTTGTTCATTATAGAAGCATCCATTGTTCTCTTTTTTAATATGGGTTTAATGGCAGCTGTTTTCAAGGACGTAGGAAAAATGCCTGATTGCAAAGAACTATTAACAATTTGGTGCAGATCTACTGCTATAGAGCTAAATATTGTTTTAAAAAAATCTGAAGGCAGTATGTCTAAACAGCACGTGGAAGATTTAAAATGCCTAACTATTTCTTCTAGGAGTTTTTGATCGATTACATTAAAATGTGACATAGTAACCAAGTTATGTCTTGGTGGTTGTAGTGATGGTAGAGAATCAGTGTTAGACTGTGTAGTACTAATAATCCATCTAATATTTATAATTTTTTCACTAAAATAACATGCAAATTCATCACATTTCCTAGCGGATGTAAATTCTGGTGCTATTTGCTGTATTGGATTTATAAGCTTGTCAACCATGACAAATAGAGTGCGGGTATTATTAATACTATTATTGATCATTTCCGATATGTGTTGCTGTCTGGCTCTGCGTAACTCATTATTGAAATTGCCAAGGCTTTGTTTATAGATGTCATAGTGAATTTGTAGTTTAGTTTTCCGCCACTTGTGTTCTGCTTTCCTACATTCTCTTTTAAGGGTGTTTACCACCATGGTGGTTCTCCATGGTGATTTCTGTTTGCTCATATTTCTCTTTACCTTAACCGGTGCAACACGATCTATGACATTCAATACTTTAGCATTAAAATTATCCAAGAGAGCATCAACTGACTCAGCACTTATTGTAGGGGATCTGGCTATAGCTTCTATGAACTGAGCGCTGGTATTCTCAGTAATGTACCTTTTCTTAATAGAAACAGAGTTTACTGGCAAATTCAGGGTAGTAAATGATTCAAAAAAGACACAAAAATGATCAGACAGGGCAAGATCTTTAACCATAACAGATGAAATATCAAGACCTTTAGAGATAACCAGATCTAAAATGTGACCATGAGTATGTGTACGCTCTTTCACATGTTGAATAAGATCAAAAGTGTCTAAAAGTGCAAAAAGTTCTTTGGCATTATTATCTGTACTATTATCAATATGAATGTTAAAATCCCCTGTAATGATAAACAGCTTAGAATCAACCGATATAATAGAGAGTAATTCAGCAAAATCATCAATAAAATTAGCAGAGTATCGTGGTGGTCTATAAATCGTTAAAAATAGAATTTTGGGAGTGCCCTTCAATGTAAAACAAAGATATTCAAACGAAGAAAAATAACCTAATTTGTTTTCTTTACACTGATATGTATCTTTAAATAAGGCAGCAAAATAGTGGAAAATATTAGCATGCATGCATGCATAATGCTCACGTCTAAAATCCATCTCAAATAGTATATAATTTAAGACTTTGGGCATCCTGTTTTACATGTAATATGATTTAGGAAGAATTAATTAATCTTGCATTACTGTTTAGTTTGCAAATTGGCATGCAGGGTCTTCAGTCTGACACAGCCATTTTAAATCATGTGCATAAGATTAGCCAGAGATTTCAAATGTGCAGAACTGAGGCAATATTGATGAACACAGCTTTGGGAGACAGCCTGGACTCTGGACCATTATCTGATTAGCTGAAATGTTTCTCTGGAAAAATTCTGATGTCAAGCACCTGTGTGAAGTGACATGCACTGTGGAGTTAGCAGAGAGGAAACATCATTTCAGCTCAACTTCTGCAGAAAAAAACAGGCAGTGCCTGTGAAACAGCGACGTTTTGTGTTTTTTCCATGTTTCTTGGCGACGCTTGCATATTTCCTTAAAAAGGAGAGAAAGGAACAGAGGAAAAAAAGGGATGGAAGGGGTCTAAATGAGGGGGGACTGAGTCTGTTTTGTCTCAGAGGCGCTGGATGACTAACACTGCAAGAATGATTCCATACTTCCCTCCAGTTACAAGCTCACAAACGAAAAACTACAAGACCCTGCTGAAAAACTCTGCTAGAATAACCTATACATGATCACATTTACTGTTTTGTAAACCATGCTATTAATAGAAGCCCATTTCACATAAGTAAAAAAAAAACATTATGAGATACTAAGTCATCATTATGAGATACTAAGCCATAATTATGAGATAAAAAGTCAAAAATGTAAAAAAAACTAGTATAAAAATGAGATAGTCAAACATTTTGATATACTAAGTCATAATTATGAGGAAAAAAATATGACTTGTCATTATGATAAAAAAGTGACATTCTTTACAAAAAGTTCAAAATTATGACAAAAAGTCATATGAATAAAAAAATCAATTCAACTCAATTGACACAAAAAAACTATAAATATAAAAAACTATGACATACTAAGTCATTATGAGATAAAAAGTCGAAATTCTTTCAAAAAGTTTGAAATTATGAGATAAAAATGCAATATTAATTATTAAAATGATTGTTTATAAAGTCAAAATTACACAAGTCATAATTGTGACAAAGACTAAATTATGAGATAAAAAGTCATAATTGCGACAAAAGTAATCAATGACATAAAAGTCAGAATGATAACATCATAATTATGGCATAAAAAGTCAATTATGCTGAATTCAAATTATGATAAAAACATAATTATGTTATGATAAAAACTCATAATTATGTTTTATGCTATTATGATTTTTTTTTATGTCCATACAACTCTGTAAAAACTGGCCTCCTATCTGTCATTCTGAAGAACTCTTTCTTCTGAAATGTAAAGTTCCTGCTGAAAATAAAAGGATCGAAAAATGGCATGTTCGTGCAACTGATTAATGATGAGCTTTCAGAATATGTGTGTGTGTCGTCGTTCCTCTCATCACAGAATCACGGAGCCCTATGTTTGAATCCAGAGTTCCTCTGAAATCTTGGAATTAGCCGCAGAACCAATTTCCCTATTCAAACGAAACCACAGGTTAAGAAAAACAGAAGCACAACAAGAAAGAATATCCTGCACCCGTACTAACTACGCAGATCTGTTTTTAATAAAAGCAACGCGAAGCAGGCTATTCATAGTTTACTATGACATTTAGCTTAAGATAACATTTAGTCTGCTGTTCAAAACCAGATATGTGATATTGCAATTGGCATACAGCACAATTCACAATAATTCCAAGTTTATAGCCAGCATAAACTGTTACGTAACGCTCTCTCCTTCTCACTAACCAGTGACTCTTGCTGGATAGAGCTTCAGAACAGTGGATCCCTTTGAGAACATCGACTTGCCCTCAATTGGGAAAGATTGCCTCAATGGGAACATAATGTAAAACATATTCACAGAATATTCCTTATTTAAGCAGGCAGTGTGTGTTGACGGTTCCACTGAGTCATCTACTTGTGTATTGTAAACACAGTGTGGTTTGTTAGTCGGTTGGGTTGCGCTCACATTAAGGCCAGGTTAAACAGAGACGGGTCGAATTTGTAAACCGTCGTTTGATGAGGTGTTTTAACTGATATTTTGGTTGATGCAGGGGCAAATCTTTTAGGAAGACATATTCATTACTCATTTTATGATGTTTGACCAAGGCTGAGCGATTGTCAGTCGCAGCCTCCAATTATGAAGTCTCTGGAGAATCAGAGGGAGTCGATGCAAACGCTCACGTTTCTCAGCGGGTGGTCGTTGGCTTTGGCATTGACCAATGAACTTCTTCTCACACCATAGAACAAGTCCAGCGCAGATCTGATATTTCATATATAAAAGCTGCTGACTGTATATCTATGGTTACTGTTCACCAATAGGGTGGTGAAAAATTCAGAATTTAAAACAACTTCTCCTTCAGTTTACAAGTGTGAATTTGAATTGAATTGGCTACAGCCTACAGGAAGTGGACTTGCAATAACAGGAAGCATAATTTTATGAAAAGAAATAAAGTGCATTAGTGCCCGCCAAATCTTACAGAGACCTTGGTTCCAGAAGTACTTTTCCCCCCAAAAATTGGGAAAAACCAAACCGACCAGCTACAAGGTGATTCACTACAAACTTTGAATTGAAGCAAAAAAACTATTTAAAGAATCTTTAAAAAAAATATTTTGGTGAGATTTGCGGTTAAATGAATTTCTTTAAATTTTAACTCTGTTTGCTTCCTCAATTCAAAAATCCAGGTATTGAATTGTTATTTAAAATGCATTCTTATTACAGTTCTGATTGGCAAACGACCCTTGTAACATGTTCACCTTCGCTTAAATCAGACACATTTCTTTGAGTTACTCCATGCAAGTTACTCCATGATTAGCATTTTAATTCAATTAAAAGTCAGCTTGTGAGCTTAATTCCATCATTAATCAGTAAGGCAGGCTGATTTTCCAGTGAAAAGTTCAGTCTGTTAAATGATTAATTACTCAGAATAGATCACAATGTAATGACTCCATTATGATCCATGCCTATAATAATATGAAGTGTTTTGAATAAAGTGCCCCCCCCCCCCCCCCCCCCCTCCTCCTCCTCCCCCTAATTTAAGCCTGTGATTCAGCTTCTCCTACAAGCTGTAACAAGATTGCGTGTGTCATTTGACTAAGTGTTTAACAGTGGTTTTGGTATCCCGGTTCTGCGGTTCACTACCATTGGCTGGAGTTTGTTTAAACTAAACTAAACTCCCACTATGGAGCTCTCACAGCTCTCATTGCTCAAGCAAATTACAGTGCATTGTGGGATTACCCTGCTACTCCATTCAAGCCAATTCTTTCCTTCCCCCTCTCCCACCATTTTTCTCTTATCCTCCCTTTTCTCTATTCATGCCCACTTCTTTGAACCAAACATAAACAAAACATAAGTTTCCATTTCCTCTTATATATTTACTTAATCCAGTCTTTTTACACATATTTCCTCTTTTGTTTTCATTCTGTCATCTTTACCTCACCTCATAGCTTTTTTTTTCTGCAGGCGACTTGCATCCTAACTGAGATATTTCTGTGGCCACATGCCTCCAGATGTTGGCCTTCAGTTGTTCAAAGCCAGCTGGGAGTCATTACTGGGCACATTGTACCAAACCTCTTCGCCTTCTCTCTTTAAACCCCTCCCACACCTCCACACACTCAGTTCCCATGGCCACAGTGCTCGTCTGTGGGAATTCAAACAAGTAGGATCTGGCGAATGCCGAATTTGGCATGTGTGTGGTGCTTCAGGCATGATTTGGCAGAATATTGTAGTAACATTACAGTATTAAACTCTAAGCTCCCAAAGCCACCCATGTTGCACCAATTATAATATGAAGCGAACTGTAACACCAAATCTGGCAACATGAAGAATTAAACATGTTGAAATCAGTCCAACATTTCAAGGCTGAATGTCTTTGTGTTATGAAACTGAAGGTTTGCTAACAATAAAAAGAAGATCTGGTTCAGTGAATTTGAAAAAAAATCAATTGAATTTGAATAGGGTTTGGATGTTTTAGCAGCTGCAGGGTTTTTCCGAGTAAGAATCCAATTGGGAAGGCTTGTTCTTAGCAGTCACTGTTAAAAAAAATAGTGGATTAAAAAATGAAATAAAAAAAGAAAGGAAAAAAAGAATGAAACCAAACATTACTGTTCAAAAGTTTGAGGTCGATATGACTTTTTAAAATGTCTTTTAAAAGTCTGCATTTATTTGATCAAAAATATAGTAAAAGCAGTAACATTAAGAAATATTATTACAATTTAAAGGTAGGGTAGGTCTAGGGTAGGTTTGTTTTTCTGGTTGAGGCTCTCTTCACATCCTGATAGCAATCAATAATAGAAGTGATCTAAACATTAAAACATGTAGGCCTACATATATCTTCTGCGGAAGTCTCAGGACCAAACATTTTTAATCACTCATTCATACTATATAGAACATACTTTTTTAGCGTTCGTGAAGTAATTACTTAATCAAAATAAATACCAAGAGAGAATGCGATTTCGGATGCGGACAGACAGGTGCACCACAAACATCAGCCGCCTTTTACAGTTCCTCCTGAACCAAAACAACGAGCTTATGCTGCGTTCACGCCATAACTAGACAGCAATCCGTGGCGTTCTACCCTGAGCTGTTATGCATTTCTATGTCAACACTATCAACCCCATAGATCAACCAACGCTATCTCACGACCAATTCGTACGAATTCGTACGAATGATAAAAAGTTGGCTAATTCGTACTAATTCGTACGACCTCACTCGTACGAATTTGTACGATTTGTCTAAACCCACGTGATGGGTAGGTTTAGGGGCGGGGTCAGGGGTAGGTCATTCGTATGAATTCATACGAATTGGCCAATTCGTAAAATATGTACGATTTTGCAAAAAGCCACTTTGTAGAATTTTTACGTTTTCCCGTGATATCGGGCTGGATCAACCCCTAAATGAATCTGCAGCAGTCAGGTGGTACAAGTAAAACCTCTGTAAGTTGTTTACGTTTATTATTATTGTAATATTATGTGAGGGTGGGATCTAATCCTTTAAAGCTTGCTATTGCTAGACGCTCCAAAATGACCTACCCTATACCTTTTAAATAACTGTTTGCTAATTTACTATATTTTTTAAATGTAATGCTCAAGAAACATTTATTATTAACATCAATGTTGAAATTGGTTGTGCCTCTTAATATTTAACGCATTTGTTGCTGAATTATTCATTTAAAGTCTTTCTCTTCCAGGAAAACAGAAAACGGAAACAGATTCCTTCTTGTAAATTCAAAGTTGTGGTCATTTCTCACTAAGAGACATACTAACATGTTTGCACAAAAAACAAAACAAAAAACAAAATCTATAAATGTTTAATGGCTGCTGTGGTTTCATGCTCCCTAGAGTTGGGAAAGGAAATGGACACCATGGCAAAACCTCAACAGATGACGGTGAGATTACACCGCTGCTACTGAAGCCCTGACCAGAGATGAACTCGTAGGTTTAACACACTTGCTGTGAAGGTGGCGACACTAATGTAGAGCACAGATGGCTTCACATGGTGCTTTTGAGAAGCGGAGAGGTAAAGTTTTTAAATATGGTAATTAGTAATGGGTAAACTTGAAGGTCGTGGATACAATCCAAATCCGTAATATATTCTGGAGGGTAAAATCAGACCAAATCAGACAATTCATACACGTGCATGAAATGTTTATCTTAAAGCATTGGTTCATCTAACAGATGCTAATGATGTACTGAAGGTAGGATGGATAGATGAATGGACAGGGTGCCAGTCTTTCAACAACTCTTGCACATGCAAATGTTAAGTGTTTTGTTTACCTGAAAGGAATCTAGTGAAACTATTATTTTAATGTATCACAGTTGTTCTATGTCTTTTCTAGGGGAAATGAGGATTAATGAGAAACTGTACAATGGCTAAAACGAATCCACATGTGATCTGTTTACAGCAATGCGAATCACACTTCATGCTTTGTCACCTCGGGATACTGAATAAACTGATCCAGGAGTTGGCATTCATGACATTCACGGGATTCACCGATTTGATTCACCTGGCTCTTAAAAGACAAGAGAAATGAATGGGACGGAGAATAGAGAACATTAAATACTAGCTTTAAATAAACAAATAAAAGTTTAGGGTCAGTGATTTTTTATTTATTTTTTATAGAAATGCATGCATTCAATTGATCAAAAGTGACTGATGATTTCTGAAGGATCATGTGACACTAAAGACTGGAGTAATGTCATATAACTACTAACCCTGAACCTATCCCTAAACCTATCTTAAACCATGTAATTACCTTATGTTACCAGTACTTTCTTGGGTAAATACTGTACACTGTAAGTACACATACTGTAAAATAAAGTGTAACCATAAAAATATATCAAAATATTACTGTTTTTACTGTATTTTGATCAAATAAATCCAGCCTTGGTCAACAGAAATGTGTATCCTGAATCATTAGGCTGGTAAGTGCATTTTTGCCCTGTTTCATGTCTATTCTCTTGCCAAGAATTGTATGGGCAGGTTTAAATGGCCTTGTCAGATGATATCAGTTCTTAGCTGCTTTTGGGTGAGGAAAGCATTATGTCACATAGAAAAACCACAGCCAGATCTCTAATGACATATTGCATGTTGTCAGGGGGTTGTGGTTGTTAACTGGATGTTTTCCATGTGGAGACTTGGCGTTATACATTGTCATGTTGCCGTTGTACAAATTTATAGGCAATCCCATTCACTGTGAACAAGCAACAAGTGTTCATCTTCTCCAGGATTTTTTTCTTATTGGATAAACAGAATATCTCAAATCGTTTTTCAACACTAATATTATAAGGGACACAAAATACAGAGTGCAAAAATGATTTATTATTGCATTAAGTCAGATTTTCAAATGTACAGTAGCCATAAATTGATGAAGATTTTTGTGGCATATGCAAGGAGATAAATTAGATAAATTACTAAGAAAAGCAATTTAAGACATTCTCCTATAACAAGTAAATTGACACTGATCGTCCACAGCATCCAGCATCACAGCATTCCAAGATTGTTTGTGGAATTTGTGCATGCATCTTATTTTCAAGATGGACAAATGACAGAGGCGTTAGTGGTGGGGTGTAGCATCCTTTATTTCAAATCCCTTTACAATAGCCCCGAATCTGGACTCAAATACACTTCTGACATGAGAAACCTGGTGAATTCTTTGTCTAAAGGCACAAAGAGCTATTTTGAAGAAACCTGCATTTGAATAACTAAAGGAGCAAGTGTAGTGTTTCCATTAGTAGCACCAAATTGATATTCAAGTTTTGATTTTAACGCAAACAATTAAGTGTACCACAGACAAATGAAAATAAAGAATTGACTTGTTGCAAGCAGGGTCAAAAATAAACACAATTCCTTTTGAATTTTTTAGATAGATAGATGACATAACTGTGAAATGACTTGATTAATCCCTGTACTTTAGTGACTCAGTGACATAAAAAAGAGGCTTTTTTTTTTTAAGAATTCTGACATAGGCTAATTATTTACTGTCTTTTACAAAATGAAACTGAGACTATAAAAAAAACTTTTACGTTCAGATATATCATTCACATGAAAAATAGACAAAAAACTACAACAATCAAAGCTTGTGGTATACTGCCGCAGACTCCCTTCAATCCTGGACCCCTCCCACTACCCAATCACCCTCTCGACTCCAGGGAAATCTTGCGGGAGACAGTTTGGTAAAAGACCCCAGTGACCAATGAGCGGTAGTCGGGTACTTTGAAAAGGTGGCGGTAGGCGTACGTGTTGTCATACTCCCGGCCACGGCTCACCAGGGTGCGCAGATGTGCCTCGTTCACCTGATTTCCCACGGCCAGTACGTACAGCTCAATGCCCGCTCTGCTCACCAGCTCCACGGCTTTCTCAATCTGGACGGCGTTGACACCTTGGGAACGACCATCCGAAAACACCAGCAACTTCTTCTTCCTTTGCCTGCCAGCTCTGAAGCGCTCGATGGCGAAGCTGAGAGCGTTTGTTACCTGCGTGCCTTGACTCTGGAACTTGGCTCCTGTGATTTTAGCCACCACCTGGGTGGCGTTTGAGGAAAATTCAGCCTCCAAGTTGGCATTGTTGCTGTACTGGCCAACGCCAACCCGGACCTGGAAGCCTCCTCTTTCTGCTGACAGAAAACGCTTAGCCAGCATCTGTGAGAAATCCTTGGTCATCTCGAAGTTCTTGGAGCCCACGCTGGCCGAGCTGTCCATCATGATGAGGACATCGGTGTTGTCAACAAATGAAACTGGAGAAGAGGAAAAGGGTGTTACCATTATTATCTAATGGTCTAAAAGCTAACAAATCTGGTTTTTGTGTTCTCAAATAAATACTTACTTGGACAAGTATAAGTTGGACACTTCTTGTCTGTGAAAAAAGCACAGTGTAATAAATAAGGCTTTCTCAAAATCAGATCTAGAACTCATAAAGCACCGTAATTTTGCAGCAGAGACTGTATTTGACCTACCTTCACAGATTTTCTGAGTCAGGTTTTGCAGGAAACTGTCATCCAGAAGAAGACCAAAGTTGTTCAGGACAAAGGAGAAACCTTGTCTGGGATCATTTTTACACACAACCTCATCAAGCTGTTCTCGATTGGGATTCCTTTCGGCATAATCCGCGACTCCAACGCCACCAACCTGCCAGAAACCAGAAGTGAGTCGAGGTTCCCATCTACCAGTAAATCCTTTCTGGTTGTGAATTTCATTTAACCTCATTTCATGGGACCATACTTGGATCCCAATAACATGAAATGTCATTGGATCACAAGTTCTCCCTAACTAAACATCATGGCATTACGTCTGCGGCATATTAGATTCATATAATTGAATAATTAATTATATTTCTGTGGAAACCGTTTCTGTACATTTCATCCTCAAAGATCCATTAAAGCTCATTAGCTCCAAGTTCCACCCAGGCTAATTGGAAAAACGTGCCTGTTGCAACATTTCTGCAAATATATATTACGTTGCTTCTTGCATGTTTCGCGACGCTTTCAAAATTAAATATCCAATGAGTGGTATTGTTCAGCTTTATCTGAAACAGATGAACGTGAATCTGGAAATGGTATCGCAACAGTTCAGCGACAAAATGCCAAGGTCATATAGTATTGTTTATTAATCAATAATCTGTCTGGTAAACAGAATGTGTGAACAGGAATAAAAGTTGGTGGTGTTTTACTCCCACTAGTGTTTATTTCAGCTGGAAACTGCAGTGAATTGTACTGTATGCTAAGTACATTTTGGAGTAGAGGCACGTTTTTCCTATGAGCCTTGGTTGTCCAAGTTTATTAGGTTTACCTTCAGTCCCTTGCCACACAGCACGTTTAGGGGCATTTTGTCCCTCCTGGTGTCAGAGCGTCCATCAGTTAGAACAAGGATCACACTCTTCTCCGTCACTAGCTTGCTAATCATGTTTTTTAGCGAGTAATCCAGAGCTTCTCCAGTGTACGTGGCTTCAGCTAGCCAGCGCAACTCTTTCACAGCTCTAAAGTGAAGGACAGAGATCATTTTTCTTAATTTCTTCAGACACAATGCCAGACATGCACACAAAATGCAAGCTCATCTGATGAGGAACGAATTCCTTCAAGCTACAGAAGAGTAACTTGAAGTTATTATTACCATATGTGTGCAGATTATGGCTTTTAAAACAAAAGAACATTGATATTTCATACTGTTTTAGGTCTGTCAGGGTCTTAATGTTGGGGTCACCAAGCTGTACGGCCTCCTGAGCATTAGCACCGCTGTACTGCACCACGCCAATACGAGACTCATTGGCACCAAACTGCAAAAAAGAAATAGGAAACTCAACTTAAATGCATCTATTATCATTAGAATTTGGAATTCATTTAGAAGAGCCCATGCATCTAGTATGTAACCACCACATCTTCAAGATTAAAGGGGACCACATGTAATAATTTAAGAAACAACCATTGAAACCCATATCGGTTTACCACTAATCTGAATATGAAGGGGATTGTGTCTTTCTCAGGGTCTATCATGATTACAGCCCCAATGAATACAAGTTGACAGTTAACTGAAGTGTTAATGAGTCTCATAGTAAAAAAGAAAATTAAAAAACAAATACCTGTCTTAACTTGAGTCTGTCCATGACCGTCACAATGAAGTCTTTAGCAATGGCAAAGTTAGAAGCACCAATACTCTCAGAGCTGTCCACAATGAAAGCAATGTCCAGGGGTCCGCATGTGCATTCTTAAACAATACATGTATTGTAAGATGGCATTGCAGAACACTAAATAAAACAGTTTGAAATATTTCTTAAAGTTCAAAGTCTTGGGACTTACCACAGCAAGCTGTAAGAAAGAAAGTGAAAACAGATTACATTTGCATCAAATTTGCCAATATTAGGCAGATCAGAAACGTATGGTCTATCAAAACATTCAAAGTAAGGGATCCACAATAATTTTGCAATTTTACAGATGGAAGAATCTGGTCAGGAAATAATATGAGTTCATAAAAGTTTGTACATTTATGATTTTAAAACAGCAGTTGATGCTCTGACCTAAATACCTGACCATTTGTTTCTCTTATTTTTTAATTTGTTAACCCAAAAGGAGAATATTTAGAAGAGCATATCATATTTAATCTGTGGTGGCAATGAATAGAACAATGGCCTATTTAAATCCTCTGTTATATAAAATAAAAGACAGAACTAGGCAAAAGAAATGTTATATTTGGGAGGAAAAATGAATGGTAAAACTCCAATATACACAAAGCAGCCTAATCTAAAGTGAATGGTTGGATGTTTGTCTTGTTGGCTGAAACAGACTTTCGTCTGAACAATTTTCTCAGACTTTTTCTTTGGACAATTTCGTCTGCTTTTTCTCTTGCACCTGGGGTCTCATTCATAATACATTTCACACACTGATTTAACTCTTACATGAAAAATGTAATTTATAAAATTAACTGACACAACAACACAGTGAAGATTTTGCTTTACAAAAGCAACTCAAGATGAATGGACAGGGCTGAAGCCAAATGGCCGTATAGGGAGGACAATATTAATAACCCGCAAAAATTGGGCCATATCAAGTAAAATAGCAGTCCACGAAACATTATTTGCAGCTGATTGGCTGATACTGTCAAATCCTATTCCTTCAAACTGATGTGTACTTTCACACTGAACTTTTACACACTTCTGTTCAAAGAATCAGTGTTTTCTCTCCAATTGGATTATGTCCTGTTTTCACATGCTCGGATGGTGATATTAAATATCTAAGTTAAGCTTCCAAAACTAATATTTATGAAAAACGTGCACAATATGAGCATTTATATGAATCCATTCTGGGTTAAAAGCTATGGCTCCTGCAAGAGTTATAAAACAAAATAATGAATTTCTAAAAACAATAAACACGCTTCTTGGGCATAAACTGATTAATTAAAAACTGGCATAATACTTTGTGCAACTTCAGTGGATCTACATATTATACATATGAATGCATGAGTTTTGAGGAAAAAGCACATTTACACACACACACACACAGTATTGTATACTGAAATCTGCTTTGCTCAAGAAAATCAAGATTTTGTAGAGGGCCTAAAATATTCCTTGAGCTGCAAATGAATAGTGCTTTTTACTAAGAGGCAAAGTATCTCAGTGTTTTTTTTTTTTTTTTTTTTGCATGCTCTCTACTGGCCTGCAAAGTTTTGTGAACACTGAGCTGGCTAGGTGGATTGCTGTATCATCACTTCATGGCACGAGTCGACATTACGCTGTTAAATCAATGTGGGCGACAGACAGGTCGCCATTTATGGAGGCAGTGAAACGGAGTAGTGAGTCATGAGTAAATACAAAAACAGGTCTACTCACAGCACATCTTCATGATGATATCCAGAATCTCACATTCCTACAAAGAGAGGGAGAGAGAGAGAGACATTAATGGAGAGAGACTGCTGCCTCTGCAACTGATTTTCTCTGTCGCCATTTTGTATCACAAAATGGAGCCACAAGTCCATGTTTTTTTAATTACAGGAAATTCTGCACTTTCTGCACATCGCCCCCCAGAGACTCGCAATTACTACAAATAAACTTTTTAAAAGTGTATTTCCTCTTGTGCTGAAGGATGAAAACACATACTATGCCGATAAAGGGGTCACAAGGAATACAATTTCCCCCAATCTTTTGATAAAAAAAGATCATTGTACTATTCAAATGATATGCTAATCTTTCTCTCCAGTAAAAAAAGAGACCATTTTATTTTAAACTATACTGGGAAAAAAAGCTGACTCATCATCAGATATATACTTTGGATACACATGTACACATGACGGTCACTTTTACATTGCCTATTTGGTATTCAGAAATTTTATTATAGATAGTATAGATTATAGATATAAAAGAGATATTATAATATTCCTAAACACCAGAATAACTAATAGTATGAGTAAAATGTGTCCGGTTGTGTCCTGGCTGTGTAGCACCTACAGCTCTGCAGATCCTTCTGAAGGAAGAGCAGCAGGAACAAACAGCTGAAGTTTAAGGTCCCTCATCAGTCTGATCGTAACAGTTTATACGCCACTTTTCAGCACAGATTGATGACAAATGAGACTGGACTATCTAATTTCATATGCAAAAGGCTGATGGCTTAAAGGCACGGCAGCAAAATATTAGCCTGTTTAATTCTATAATGGAGAAAATGGTTAAGTAATGAATGTTTTTTTTTTATAATTCTTTTTTTGGGGGGGGGGGGGGGGGGGGGGGGGGGACATTACACATTACAAGTAGCCTTCAGGGAATTTTTTTTTTACAAAATAAACCCTTCAAATGTCAATCTTAAAGACTTCAAATCTATAGTGTCGTGCATTCATTTCTTTGCAGATACAATTGGAACAAGCCAGCTGTCGTGTGCTATTAAAGGATGCTTTTATTCCACAAAAACACAAGTCTGGTATGTGCTTGGGCCTTGGCTAGAGATTACCATAGCTACTGCCTATCAGCGATGTGGAATTCACAAAAATAACGGAAAGTGAATTGTGGAATGTCCAGGATCATTTATTATCAAGAGCACTGTCACCCTCTTTGTCTCTTCATACAGGAAACTGTGCTGGAAAATTTGCATTAGATTATATCCAGTAATGTGTGCTTTCTTTGATTTGTGCATTCAGCAAAACCCAGTTTATTCAAATCAAACTCACTCACATCTGCTCCTTGAGGCCCAGGTGGTCCTGGTGGTCCCTGTGCATGAATACAAGACAGGTGAAATATACAATGTGCACATGAAGACACATACTGTACTAGTATCGAACAAAATAAACAGGTCTTTGAAAGGGTCAATGTCTGTTTTGTTACATGCTACACAGATGTAATTCTGCCAGAGCAAAGAAGCTCTGAATCTCTTCCCAAATAAGAGCATTTTTGAGACAGTCAAGTCTCCTCCTCTCTGGATGTCATCCAGTGGCAAAGAGGAACATCACGAAATTGCAGGCTGAGAGAAATTTCCCTTCCCACACACCCATAATTCATGGCTGTTTAATGCCGTTCTACATAACTGAAGATTTCTACACTTAAAAACTTCTCTTGGCTCCTCTAGACAGTGTAAGAGCCTTGAAAATATAGTAATGCCAATCACCTTCTAAATGTATCTAATGAGATTGTGTGTCATTTAAGGATGTTTAACCAAGTTCAGGTCCAGGTTTTCTGGCATGCTTTAGCTTAAGGGAGCATGTTAACTGCGGCCAATGGTATTTTTGATTCTATATCAAGCGAACACTAAAATTTGTTTTTCTAACTTTTATTTAGCCAAAGTTTTGGGGTTAGATTTGTTGATTACATTCCATTGTATTTCTCAACAAAAGGTTGAAACTGAACTTTCTTGCGCCTTTGGATCTCAGGCATTCAATCCAACAGCAGATCGGCATGTCTACGTTTCACTGATTCAGAATACAGATACATTATTTAAAGTGTGTCAGGATGCTGACATAAGCACATGGTACAGAAAATCATGCTCATATGAACCCTCATTGGAGAACATGAATCACAATATGAACAACTATAACCATTTTTATCGTTAAACCCTTACAAAAGTAGGGAAAAATACAGTAAACACAGACTGAAAACATTGAAATGGTGCATTCACACTTACAGGATTTCCTTCAGGTCCTCGGTGACCTTTGGCTCCTTTAGGCCCAAGTGGTCCTGGGCTGTTGTTCTGTGGAAAACAAGATATGAACATTTAGCCTGGAAAATACTATGTATACAGTGTTATAAGTAGCTGTACCATTTTTATTCTTTCCCCACCATTTCTGTAATTATGACAACGCTTTCCCAATGCCGGCGCAATTTTTTAGAGGTTGCACTGGCTCAGCAACATTGCCCAACATCAAATGGCAAACAAAATGAAAGCAGAACGAAACTGCGCTACTCATTTGTGCTTCACGGACCGTTTATTTGTTTGGATCAATAATAGACAGCTCAGCGCCCGAGCTAATCGCAAGATCACACGACACGGTTACTACACAGTGATGGAAGATCCAGTTAAGAAATCAGTGCTACCAAATACTTCCTGTAGAACTTTAGAACAATAATGTTAATTATGGTATTGCAGGTTGATTTAACCCCCTGGGGTCGGCAATCACGCCGGCATGATCTGCTCGCTTTTTTTCTTATCAGTGCAAAAGAGACTCAAAATACTCGATTTTGATCTTACATATAAGTGTTATCATTCGATCCTGTTAAGTGTCTATATATACTCACAATAAAAACAAAGTGTTGTGCTTTTTGCCAAATAAAGAAACTAAACATGATGCGAGTTCTGCCTTCTCTCTGTCAGTGAAGTCCATTCTGAAACGCGTCCGAAAATTAACTGTAACTCAGCGAATACTCAGTCCCACAGTCACACAGGCATAAAGCTTGAATTCTCTTCTTTTGAATGAAACAATTTATATAAAAAACTAATATTCTCAGTTTATGTAATCTGTATGAAAAGAGAGAGATGTCAGTCTTCTCATTTCATCTCATTAAGTGTTAATGTGACCACGCCCACGGAGAACGCGCGCTATTCAAACACAAATGATCTGAGGCGATCCATGCAAACGTGTCAACGCCAAAATCAGCTGGATAAAACACATCAAGTTTAATCAGACTTGTGCACTTTACGCGGTTTAGTTTCATTTCGAGGAGCAACGGATCCATCTGAGGATTGTAGTAAGTTCTTTATTATTAAGTGCTTTGTTCTAATCACGATATGCAATAGATATGCAATGTAAACCACAAAAATACTGTTAAAGCTGTGCCACTAAATTTTCTGCTTTTGCTCCTAAAAATTTTCAGTAAGGGGCTACAGAGCTCCTAGTATAAAAAAGTTAGTCTAGAGCCCTGTGGTGGAATTTTCTGTCATTTATGACAACACTTGCCCACCATTAATGGAATTTTTTCACTGTTTTAGGCAAGGGGTACTATTATGCATCTTCTGAAAGAGTGCAGAATCTCTGGATCCAAAAACAAGCAAACAAGAAACCGAAACAAGTGACAGAACACGCTAATGCAATCGTCAAACATTCAACAGCATATCAATCAAAATTGCCTAACGTTATCGAATGAAATGTCCTTAGGGGGGGTGTTGATGGACTTGATCTACTCAATCTATTCACATACTCAATCAATCTTCAAAATCTATTCATATGCCTCTTAATCCCAGCCTCAGTCTTTTGGACCTCACTGTAATATCAATACTATGAACATCGCAATCAGCTTAAAACCCTCCGAGACAACTATCTCCATTTATTCAGCTGTCTCTGCACAGTTTTGCCACCAGCCCAGCAGATATGTTAATTTCTGTCTCGTGCCAGATCATGGTCAGACGGTGAGATAATACTAACCACCTGTCCCCACTACAAGCCGTCTCTCCCATGCTGCTTCAATTACCTTCAAATTCCTCACTTCAAAGTCCACAACTGTCACAGTCACAGATGTTCTCCTAGCTCACAGGACGAGGTTAAATGATGGCGTCATGCCAATACTGTTATGGCTCATTGTGATTACCTTGACAGATACTGGACCAAATGTGGGCCCCTCGGGTTTGGGAGAGGCCGGAGGAGCCCAATCAATTGTTTACAAGCACAGAAAAACATTTCCAAACAGTCTTGGCCAGCAGAAAGATAGAGCCAAACACAAGGAAAAACACCTTCATGGCTCATATGGAGCAGATGTGAGGCCCTGAATAAAAATTTATACAAAATAACATATACACACCATATATACTGTACACTTCTACATTATAAACACATCAATTTGGCTAAGTAAGAACATGTTCACCTAGAAAAATAAACACATTCCACTGCTAACATGTATAATCAACAGAATGCTAATGCTCCAAACAAATGCAGCTAAAGCCAACACATCACCTGACAGCTTTAGGAGAAGCAAAGTAAATAAAATTTCCTTTCCCACAAAAAGTAGATCAGGCTTCAAGCTGGTTGCTATAAACTATTTTTTTGTTTCAGCCACAGTTGGTTCTATGCAATGAACTCAAACTAGATTGCTAGCATACTGTATGCTAGTGTTCTGAGTGGTTCATATAGCACGTTGCTATGCAGGGTGTTCTGGTGGTGGCTATCATGCTTAACTGATTAGAAAAGTATTAATAAAAAAGAACAATTGATGGGTTGCATATTATTTAAAACCCTAAGAAAAAGTAATCTTGGTTGACTTAGCAAACACCAATATTAACAGAAGTCTTCAGAAATGTCTTAACCAGAATGATCACTATGCAAATGTTCATATATCATGCAAACATTGTTTGATTAATAAAGGCCTTTCTGTAGCCCAAACATTCAAGTGTGTTTCCAATCACAGCAGTTTAACTTTACTTTAAATCAGTGTTTGTTTCAGCTTGTTAAAGAGTTCTTCGTTCTGTATTATTCCCTACAGACCTGATGATTATAATAAAGAGCCTCTGGCCATTCTTTAAGATTCAGTTGTAAAACACGTGGTAAACATTTTAATTTATGGGCACTGCAATTCTGCTAATGATTACTTTTGGATTCTAAATGCATTCTAGATGAATGCTAGTATGGTAAACTACTCAAAACTTTTTACAGGGGGTCTTTAGGTTTTTGTGAGTAGTTGAAGAGAGTTACAGAGAGGTGATAAACACAAGGGTATCGTAAATTGCTGAACTTTGAATGCATCTGTCTAAATAGCCATTGCATTTTCATGTTTTAGGCTCAAAACATGCTCTAAGTGAACTCTTCTAGCTAAACAAGTTTGTTGTCTTCTGAAATGTGTCTGAACACAATTCAGAACAACATGCAAGTGCATTTTCATCCTTGTCACAAGAGGCAGTATAGAGGACGTCATAGTCCAATAAGAAACCACTGGGTACTATATACTGTATGGAAACCTTGTATTTCCATATTTAATTTTTTTAATTTTTTTATAAATCATTACTATTGGTCACCCTTTAACTCTGTCTATGGGTTTTGCAAATATTTAAAATGCTTGTGACTAAACCACGTAACTCCACTGGATCCTCAAACTGATGTATGGCCTTAATTTTTTTTTTATTTTTTTTTTGCAGTTTAGTGTTGCTTGTCTTCGCAAACACCACCAATATCAGAAGTCTTGCAGAAAGGGTATACGTCTTCAATAGAAAGATCACTAAGTGTAAACAGTTTACACACATATGCTGCAAAATGTGTGTGGCTTGTAAACATCCTGTATGATTTATTTGGTCTTTCTGAAGCCCAAACATTCAAAGGTGCATTCAATCACTGCTCAACAAACAAACAAAAACAAAATGTGTGAGAGAGACCAACCATTTTAAAATTAGAACATAATTTTTAAAGAAAGAACCATGAACAGCCAACAGATGAAAAACAATTCTTCCACATATGCACGTCTCCACCGCTTCCTTGAAGGTTTTGGTTTTGCAGGGACAAAGACAAACACAATGATGAATAGTGAAGCTGTCTGGGCGTTAGATCACCAAAAATCGACTCCAGATGACTGAAGATGAAAGCTTGTGAGCATATGTATTTGTTGCTATTTTGCGTCGGCTTGTACAACCACAATGAAGAGACTAAAAATGGTTTTGATGTCAAAATCAGCGCTTTGAAGCATGTGTGATACGTTTACAGCCGGCATTTACCTTGTCACTCGACTAACATCCCAAACATGGGTGGGTGCTATGAACAAAACCTCATATCATGGTTATTTTATTATATATGTGATAATCCACATCTAGGTGTGTATTACATGATTTTAAAGTACAACATGAAGGCAAAGAACCACCCAACTCGAAGCGGAGGCAAAGTGCATCAAAATCGTGAACTGCACACCTAGACGCAGATTATCCTGCTTACATCATGATCTCTTAGCCTGGGAAAACCCAGACAACTTCCGGCAAATTTAGATTTGCTCTGCAAGTAGTCTGGCAAAGAGCTCATTCAAGCCCATTTCTAATCCCTCGAAATCGCGGCACCAATCAGAAACGTTGGGGCGGGCTTTACACGATGACGATCGCTCTGATTGGTTTTAGGTCTATCCAATTGCGCCCAGAGGCATTTGAGCGACGACCGTTGGTGAAGCGCAGCAACTTTTAAATGCATTATTATATTAAAATTGCAAACACATGAGGACAGTCTCCATGAAAGACCCACTGGCAGATGAACGTGCTACTACATTTCTCTCCGAAACGGTAGGAAATGAAATTAGATTTAATAGAGGATTTTAACTGTGACAAGATGATTGACAGGGCAGTTTACTGACACAGTAAGATTATTGACACAAATGTCACACTATAATGTTACATTATAAATTAATACAATGAGGTTATGTATTAATACAAAATAAATACTTAATAAAAAATAGATAGGCCTACTTAAATAAAAAGTTTTAACTTTTTCTTTACTCTTTTACTAACTCTTTGAAACTTCTGAAAACAAACTGTCACAAAACACATTAAATAAATTATTTGCAAAATATCCTATAACGTTTTGCAACACTTTGCAGTTTGAATGATGTCTTGTATGAACATGACGGAGTTCATGTTCCACTGTTCGATCGCGCCCGCGCCTCACACACACACACACACACACACACACACACACACACACACACACACACACACACACACACACACAACATTCCAGCATTGTAATCTTGACATAGCAGCCTGTTCATTATAGCCGCAATAAAATATAATAATAAAATAGTCAACCTAATATATAAAAATTACGCTTCTCTGTTTAAATAGTCAGTAATACAATTTGTACCATTCAGCGTAAGCTCCGCTCCACTGCAATGTTTCCAAGCACTTTTTTGCGCGTGTGAAGAGGATGATTTTTTTCCGTCGATATTGGAACGTGAGTTAAGTACAAAGGCTATAATAAAGAATAGTTTACCATCCAAATACATCGCGAAAGTTGAAACATTTAGATTCTAAGCGAGATACATGAGCCCAACGCCGCTTACTTTCACTTTCGCTTTAAATTATTTCGTTTTGGCTTGTTTATAGTTATTTTTTTATTCTTGTTCTGTTCTGAATATTATTAAATTTAAAGGATAAATCATTGAATTAAATGTCAATCATCAATCATTGATCAAATCAAATTTTTGTGACATGGCTTAACATTACCGTGACTTTGCGCACGAATTGTCTATGCACGCGAGGTTAAGCGCATGACTGGCAGACACAGCAGCAGTTGTAGGCAGGTATATTGATCATGAAATCAGAATTTTCTTGTCTTGAATTAGTCATTAATTCATTCATGTCACTTGTTTAAGTTAATTCATAAGTAAAAAAAAAAAAAAAGCAGCAAGCAGCCGCTTAGTTCGCTTATGCCTCGGGCCGGCTCTGTTTATTTGAATTAATTACTGAGAGATTGAGCGATAGATACATTAGATGTGTTTGTGAATTATCTATGTCCTTCTAACAATGAAGCAGTGAGTTAAATTACTTCAAAAACAGTGACACTTCTGAGAAGTATAATGTAGAGATTCAGTGGCAAAGCTACTTTATTCATAAAAGTTACAGGGCAGACTTTGACAAGTTTCTGTGCTCCTCAATGCTTCTGTGTGTGCGCAGCGTGATCTCCAATCTCTGTGTATGAGTGAGGTGTGTGTGTGCTTTAATGAAAGCAGTGGGTTAATATAGAATGGTTATTAAACTGACTGGAACTACCTATGCATTAAACCATTTTTAATGCACACCTTCCAGGCAATCAGAATAAAGAATTCTGACAGACCATGGTATAAATATATATTTAATAAAAATAACCACGTGATAATGTCTATTTTGGATGATTAATTGACTTATGGGTTAAAAATGAAAGTTTCTCCTTCATTTTGAACTTTGTGGGTGCAATAAAAGATCAATTGAACAATCTCATATTGTCTCATATAATAAAAAACATACAAACAATAAACAGACTCAAAACAATAAAATAAATATTATAAAATGGATAGTTCTAACTTTAAAAACTGACTTGATTAGTCATATTTGCAAGTCTGTATTCATGTACCAAGTATTAAAAACAATGTAAACTCAACATAAACTTAAACTCAACTTAAACTAACTATATTGAAATATTCCTACCATCACACAATATATAGCATCCTACGGCCCCGTCCTACCACAAATATGTTCCAGATGTAAGGAAGTGACATAATGAAATGGAATCTATGGTGTGATATTACAAAGTCTGCAGTCCATGCTTTTGTCCAGCACATTTGGAAGTTTGGATTGTTGGATTACAAAACAAACAGTTTAAAATCTACCTGCTGAGAACTGAGTGCTAAAGGAAAACGCTGCAATCTAAATCCTTCAGATGTACAAAATGGCCAGAACGATCAAAGCACCGAATGTGCGGGACATTTCCTCAAACATTTTTGCTGAGGAAGTGCACAGCTAGACAACATAAACCACAATAGGAGAAGCAATTAGTCAGTGGAGACGGCGGTAGAGCGTAAGTGTTTGCTTTATACCTTGTTTGTTTCTGTTGTTCAGATTAATATTTGCTGCCAGGAATGATTAATTTGTTTAACACGTATTTCTATTTTCTACTTGCAATATAATTTGTATTTTGAGTGCACTTATTTGTTATTAGAATAATAGTTGTCGGCTAACAAGAAGGTATTCGTTATTTGTATTGCTGGATGGAGGAGGTATCCAAAGCACATCAACTGGTAATGGGGGTTCCTCAGGGATCAGTTCTTGGACCCCTCCTCTTCTCCGTATATCACTGGGACCCATCGTACAGGCACATGGTTTCTCCTACCATTGCTATGCTGATGACACACAACTCTACATTTCAACCAGATGATCCAATGGTAGCTGCACAGATCGTAGACCGCCTGGCGGACATCTTTGCATGAATGAAAGAACATCACCTGCAGCTCAACTTGGCAAAGACAGAGCTTCTCATCTTCCCTGCCATCAACAATAATCTCAGCGAGTTGGGGATGGGGTAATCTTTGATGACCAGCTGACTTTCAAAGACCACATTACAAAGACAGCTTGATCATGCAGGTTTGCACTGCACAATATCAGGAAGATCAGGCCCTTCCTAACAGAGCAAGAGCATGCTACACAACTTCTTGTCCAGGCCCTTGTCATTCTCGACTGGACAACTGCAATGCTCTTCTGGCTGGACTTCCATCTTGTGCAATTAAACCTCTACAAATGATTCAGAACGCAGAAGCACTACCGGTCTTCAACAAGACTAAGAGAGTCCACATCACACCTCTCTTTATCTCTCTGCACCTGCTATCAGTTGCATCTCGCATCAAGTTCAAGACATTAATGCTTGCATACAGAACAGCCACGGACTGCTCCCTCCTACCTCCACTCTCTGTAAAGAGTCTACATCCCCTCCAGAAGCCTGATCGATAAATGAGCGGCGCCTCATCACAGAGAGGCACAAAATCACTTTCCAGAATGTTCTCATTCACTGTTCCTTGCTGCTGGAATGACCTTCCCAACCCTATCCAGAACACCAAATCCCTGACAACATTCAAGAGACATCTGAAAACACATCTCTTCCATGAACACTTAACTGCATCCTACAAAAAAAAACAAAAAAAAATCTATGCTTTAACTTAATCCCTCCCTGCTATAGTTTCTCCAACTCTGAACAATGTTTGAAACTTTGGGCCCTATCTTACACCCGGCGCAATGTAGCAACAAGCAAGTGATTTTTGCTAGTTTCAGTCCGACGTAGTTATCATTTTCACGTCCTGCGCCACGTTGTTTAAATAGCAAATGCATTTGCGCCCATTTGTGCGCCCATGGGCGTGCTGGTCTGAAAACAAGGTGTGTTCTGGCGCATTGTTGGCGCGTTGCTATTTTGAGGCAACAGAAATAGACAGTGCCATTGACCAACTGAAACCTGGTCTAAAGTCAATGGTGCAATATTTATTTTGTTATTTAATCAGCGCGTTAGTAATGTGCGCCTATAGGCTGGTCCACAATGCGCGTACACTCTGCTTATTAAACACACAAGGATGCACAGCAGCACACAAACAAACATGCCAAATATTTAAAATAAAAGGATTACAATGTAAAAGCAAAAGTGGATTTGGACACGCCCTAAGTGAACTTGCGCCGTGCGCGTTAGACCATGCGCTTAGATAGTTAAAATAGGGCCCTTTGTGTTACTGTACGAGCACATCTTGTGTTTATTTGCTTCCTATGATTAATCGCTTGTTGTATTCATCATTTGTAAGTCTCTGGATAAAAGCGTCATCTTGTAAATGTAAATATTAGCCATGATATATGCAGTCAAGTCCCTGCAGACTTCCAAGACTGGATGGGAATAAGTCTGATTGATGAATGCACAGGATCAAAGCTACTAGTCAAGCTGCTAGTGTTTTTTTGACCACCCCAGACCAACAGGGTGAACGTGAATAACATTCCAATCAACCAATCAGATTTGAGGGATAGGTTTACAGTTAATGTCAAGTTTAGAAAGTTTAGGTTTGGTGCTTCTTATTCACCTACTGTATCATTTCCCTCAGATTTTAGGGATAAGTTAGAGTATGTTTAGAGTTAGGTTTAAATGGTAAATGGACTGCATTTATATAGCGCTTTCACAGACCCAATGGCCACCAAAGCGCTTTACAATATTGCCTCACATTCACCCATTCACTCACTCATTCATACACCGACGGCGGTGTCAGCCATGCAAGGCGATCCAGCTCGTCGGGAGCAGCTGGGGTTAGGTGTCTTGCTCAAGGACACCTCGACACTTGGTCAAGTGGAACCGGGGATTGAACCACCAACCACCAACTACTTTAGTGGTAGGAATAGAGTTAGAACTATGTTTTTGGACAGGACTGTAGATCAAGAAACAAACAAAGATGTTGATCCAGGAACATGGCTTACTTGGCAAAATCACAGTGACCAGATAGACAGAGCTGTTTATTTTGGGATGAAATCAGAATATTTCCACTTGTAAACACAGACAGGGAAGAGAATGATTGCATCTTTAAGAGGTTTGTACATGTGTGGGACCAACAAAAACAAAAACAACACAGCCCAAAACTGGAACGTGAGGAAATCTCCTTTAAAGGCGTCCATACTCAAAATATGCATGTTAGTTTGTGATTAGCTCAAATTAAGTGTTGTTTTGCTGTTTTAGTGTGCTGCTACGAGGTTGCTAGGAGAGAGGTTGCCAGGTAGTTGCCCAAACCGATGATTTGAGACATTATTCATGTACACATACTGTACAAAGCGCTAACATTTAAAACATAGGTTAGGAGTTTCTATTTATGAGCAACAGTAGCAATCTCCACTAATAAACTTAAAAATGTACTACATGGATATTGCATCCTCCCAAAAAGAAGAGATGTTAATGCAGTGGCCAAATTAATCATATTGAACATTTTAACTTTCCAAAAAAATATGCAAGATTTGCACCAATAACACTTCTACTGTCTCGTTTTAGCTGTTTTAGTTTTAGTTTTAGTTGTTTTAGCTGTTCTAAAACAACATTTCAAAACTGAACTGGACAGCAGGAGTCCTCAATTAATTGGCCAAATCCCAACCTCTTCAAAACAATTTCCACCATTTAAATCAATCATCAGACACAGAAAACAGCACTGTGTCGAAACCTGTGACTCTTCTACAGCACATGTTGTTTTGTGAGAGCGCTGGAGACCCATCTGTTGGACTGAAAGTGTGTGGGGGCTGTTAAATAATGTAATCCAGCTGAAGAGTCTGGCTTTAGAAAAGTGTAAAACATGAACTTTTCAACACATTTCTGCTCTCAAGCATTCTTGTTTATCCAAACTGATATTTTAATTATTAGGCATCTCTAAAAAAGTTTTGTTTATTAATACATGCATTCAAATGTGACAAAGTTGGTTACCCTGTTGTAGTATACCAAAAAAAGAAAACTTGGCTCACAATAAAAAAAAAACCCTGAAGAAATCAAATCATCTCAAGACTTCCTTTCTAGCGGTTTGAAACTAAGTTAAATAAAGATACAGCCTCTTGAACTTTGCTTCCTTGAATCCATGACAACAAGATATATACAGTGCACTGCTGCCTAAACACAACGCTAGCGACAGCGACCGAAACGCTGAGAGGCTCCAGGATTCTCAATGATGTACGTGTGACCGACACAAAAACTTCTTTAAATTGCAGAAATGAATAGTAAATTTTGTGAAATTATGTTTTAGTTTTTTGTATGGAGTCATGGGGCGGCCATGTTAAAATCACATGACCAATCAAAACTGCTTGCTTTATTTCAGAAACCGTCCTATTATTGGACACTTTCTTTTGCAGAATACATTTGCAGAACTATTGCTGACTGAGAACGGCACTACGGCATGTTATCGGTGACTAAAGATTTTTTGCATTTGCATGAACCTGAAATTATTTTGCTGAGTATTTTAACCAAGACAAATGTTGCACATTTAACACACCCTGTTTGGTTCGATTAAAACGAACCCTGGTGCGATTGCTCTGTTAATGCGGTTTATTTGAATAAGTGTGAACACTGCCATCCGAAACCTGGTGCGCACCAAACAAGCGGACCGAGACTGCTGAAAAAATGGATCTCGGTCCGCTTCAAAATAAACTCTGATGCGGTTCGAATGAAATATGAACACAACACGGACCAAAGATATGTAAACGAACCAAAAATGGTACATGATGTCGAACGCTAAAAAGGACAGAATGCTCAAGCAAACCTGTTTTTTCTCGTCATAGTCGCGATGTCGCCTATCAGTACAGGCATCAGATCCGCGTCTCCTCACAACAGATCTTTGTTTATGTATACACGTCATATACGTATATATGTAAATATACTTCATAAAAGATGACCAATCAGGTTGTGAACATATCTCTATGCCTTAAGGTTCGGTTTAGGTTTGGTGTTAAAAATGCCAATGTGAATGCTAAGTGGACCAGGACTAAATATGAATTTTTCTTTGGTCCGGACCAAACGAACAAAGCAGACCGAACTACAGGTGTAAACACACCCTCAGATTTTAAACCTTTGTTGATAGTGCTTTCGACACTGCTTAACTTGTATTGAACCCAGAACATTCCTTTAAAAGAGAAGAATTTCATGAAAAACAGAAGAAGGAAAACAAGAGAAAAGTGATATGCGCGCTATGGAAAATTTGGACAAGAAGCTAAACAAGGGGAAAAAAATGAAATAGGGTGATACAGTGTGATGAGCACAAGTGCATTTAAAATGACTCACATCTAATCCAGGGTCACCTTGCTCTCCATCATCTCCCTTGGGTCCAGGGGTTCCTTTTCCACCCTTGAAAGTGAGAAGTTAAAGAAAGTGCAAGTAAGAAGGAGGGATATTAGGTCAGATGAATTATCTTTGCTGCGTCAGCTCATCCACCATCTCCTCGTAACGTCTGGTCTCAGACTAGACGATTTACATCTGCTGTGGATGAGCAAATTCAGCTGCTATGTGTCTATTGCGATACACAATCCCTGCTGGGACACACATATGCACTAATCCCTAATGAATCAAGACGTTTGTGAATCAACAGATAGGCATGCTAATAAAACCACTAATAAATCATATGAATCATTCTCAGTATTAACATCATCTTCCATATGGAGGCTATATTTTAATCGCATGATAACCACAGACGTGAATTATATGCTCAGTTGTGGAGTGCAGGGTACAGGATTTTTCCAAATCATTTTCTCAATAGGGATTTTCTCATCAGCTCCAAGATATATGACATTTCCAAATTAATTAATTAATTAAAAACAAACAAAATTGGATGGTCTTGATGTCTTTGATGAAGGAATAAACTACTCATCCCATAACAATGGTAATATATATATATTTTTTAAATAACTAACAATATTATTAATTATAAAATAGTAACTAGTTTTTAAGTCACTGATGTGCATGAGCATGTTTCATGAAAAATATTCAAACATGCAAATATAATAGTTTGAGAGTGCAGGGAGATCTGATTACATCATTCACAATGATTTATAGACCTTATGTAGCCCCGCCCCTTTTCAGCGCTGCGCTTGTTGTCTTTTGACTTCCGGTCTGTATTTTCACAGCGATCTTGTGTATTTATGAATGAACGGCTCGTTTTAAAATCTTCCCGGTCTACTGACGTTTGTTAAGACATCTGCTTAAACATTACAATCCTCATGATAACTTTCGTTAAAGTCCCACTCCGATCATATTTATGAGCTATTTTTAAACATTCTCAGTGGTCTTTAAATGATGATTATGCCGTTTTTAGCCAAAATCCTAAAACCTGTGCCGTTTTCTGGGACTTCGCTTCAGCAGAGCGGCAGTAGCTCATTAGCAATTCGCCTCTGCGTTGTGGGCGGAGCCGTTGGCTGAAGCGAGATACATAGGCAGCAACAGCCTCTTTCTGTCTTTCTTTCTTTCTGTCTGTCAACACAGAAAACATTTCATCACTGGATAGTTTTTTTCGTTTAATTAAAGTGTTGTTTTATGTCAGCTGAATGTCCGGAACGCTTTTCAGAGAAGATAAGGCAACTTATTTAGCACAATTCACACCCAGCGGCAATTCAGAAAAAGAAAAAAAAATCTCCGAATGCTCCACATGAAACTTTGGTCTTCCGACCTTTTACCGCCGTGTCGATTTATTTTGATTAATATGTGCGAGGGAGAGAGAGCAAGACAGCGCTTAGTTTGGAGACGGTGAGGTCTTGTTTACATTTTCGCCTGGCTCCGAAGACAGAGAGTGCGCGCGCGCGCGTCCGGGTCTCTCTCTCTCTGCTCGTTCTTTCAGTTATAAACATGTCCTGTCACAAGCGCAGCAGTTCATCTACATTACTCACCGATCAAATAAGACTTTGGCGGGACAAAAATTCACTTTAGCGGGCGCTAAAACAAGTTCAATGCAGGAAAATTCATGCGTGAATTTAACTGAGTAGTACATGACCATGCACTCGCACAAATGCGACCACATAAAATTTTAACTCACACATTCTCAAAAAATGGTCGCAGTCTGGAACCCTGGAACGTAATCCATTCATCTCTCACAGCAACATGTTTTGGTAAAGCATGAAAGCTAATACCAATATCTCTCCTCTTAGCATTGCAACCCGCTACCGCACATAGGTATTGATCCGCCATCGTCTTCTCTCTACTCCTGAACCTGACCGGGCGGGCCCCGCCCAGTGGAGTTACTACGTCACAACTCCAGTCTATTTTAGCCGGCATTTTAGCGTCTGCTACTGATTCACAGCCATTTGAATGCAGAAATACTCAGAAATACAACTTTGAGCTTATTTTTCTCAAGATATGTCCTCTAGCATAAGAAAAATGCCACAAGAACATGTTAACACCTAGAAAAACATGATTTTCATCGGAGTGGGTCTTTAAAGGGATACTTCAGGATTTAGCATTAAGCTTTGTATTAGTAGAAAACCTGTAGTATTTTCGAATTACCTTGCTTTCCACCCTCATATCCCCCTGAGATGAGAGATTTATGTATTTTTTGTCTGGAAAAAATCCTCCGATGACGCAAAAATCGTCATTTTGCGTCATCGGAGGATTTTTTGGCCAGAGGCTAAAGACTACAGCCAGTAGTAGGGGCTGTCCCGCATGTTTTCAACCCGCCCATATAGGGTGGGATCTCACTCACAGAATGTACACAATAGAGTCAGTCGTCTTTCTTTGGAAGCTAACAGGCTCTTGTTCTGTGGAGAAAGCTGAGTAGTTGGAGAAATCTGAGTAGTAGGGGTTACCATCCTCTTTTTCCCGGACATGTCTGGCCGTCGAGATCGTCCAAAATGTCCGGGATTCGTCTTTTGGTTTCTGCAGTCGCCATTCATTGTTTACATGCACACCTTTTGTTTCAATCTAACTGAATTCATTCCGATTGGTGAATCTGAATGTAGTGTTTACGTGAACGGTAAACAAGTGATCGGTTGATGTGCGTTTTAACATTGCTAAGAAAATTCCCGCTCCTCCGTGAGAGATCCGAGATCGGTGCGTCTCAGGAATGACGCCACCGGCCTCGCGCCGTTCTCCCGCGCCCCTCAGTCTCGTCCTGCTCGCCACAGTAAACATAATGAATGGCGACTGTAGAACGCAAAAGCCGAATCCCAGACATTTTGGGCGATCTCGAAATACCGGGCAAACTCGTCACGTAGTCTCACTAGTTGCCTAGCCTTCTTGTTTTCAACTGCGCTCTCTAACAGGTAGGCGTGGCTTGGGAGTGGCCTCCTAGGGCAGCGAAGCAAGTGCATTCTGGGAGTTGTTGTCTTTCATCCACATAAGCCAAAAATACATTTTCTGGCTTTTCTCAGTCTAGAAAGCTCCAAATTCAAAAATAATTTCACATTTCTTCTACATAAATGACCTATTTTAAATACACATTCATCTTTCCAGAGGTGAAGTATCCCTTTAACTTTACATTAAGTAAATCCACTTCAAAAGCGAATTACTCCTGGACAGCAATGCCATCGAAATATACATAGCGACCGCAAAAACTGAAGTTCAAAGACAATATTCGAAAGATGGCGGCTCCCTCTTTTCTCTGGCGCATAAGGTCTATAAGAGTGGAAGATTCGGATTCCTACTATTTTGCTGTACCAGCAAATCTGATTAATGTATCACTCTTCAGGATTATGGTTCTTTACTAGGAATCATTTATATTATAATTTATCGAATCAAAAGTGTTATTTATTATCATTCAATATCAGTTTCTCAGTGAAAGAAATGAATGGGGATTTTTACTTCTGGAAAACTAAAGTTGAGTTCTATTGAATTAGAGAACCTCTGTAGGGGTCAGTGTACTTACAGGTGCTCCTGGATCTCCCCTGGGGCCAGGATAACCCTAAAAGGATACAAACACACACAAAAACAATAAACATACTACATTAAATATGATTTTTGAGGGCAAGATATTTAATCAATTGAGAGGTACTCTACCTGGAAACCATGGCACCCTTCAGTTCCATTTCCTTCCGGTCCATCTTCACCCTGAGCAGGTAAAAAAAACGTTGTTACAGCCACGTACAACTGCCGTTGGTTAGTTAAAACTAGCTCTGAAGACCAACAGGACTAACTCACCCTCTCTCCTATCAGGCCTCTGTCTCCTGGGGCCCCTTTGATTCCTCTGGCCCCTTTATTTCCCTAGGAAAAGTACAGTACATAAGTCATAGATGCAACAATAGGTCAGGGTGACAGGTAATCAAGAATAGTTAACATTACCCACCTCTGGCCCAGCAGGACCTTCATCGCCACGGTAACCTGGAGCCCCTCCCCTGCCTGGCACGCCCTGTTGGAAATGAGAAATTATATTCCTGAAGAAATATGAATATATTAGCATCCCTCTGTTAGGGGAAAAAACATACTTAGCCCAGCCTAAACTAGTTTTCTGGTTTTAGCAACATGGTCTCCCAGCTTGGTCAAACTTGGTCAAGTCTCCCAAAAGCAGCCAACAAAACTGACCAAAACCAATTTTCAAATTTAATGTGAAATTATTGTGAAATGTGTACGAAATGTATGAAGAACGAGACCACAGAAGAGACATGACATTAGTACCAATTCTCAGATATGAATATATATATATATATATATATATATATTTGGTAACACTTTAGTTTAGAGTCCAAATCTCACTATGAACTTGGTGCTTATTAGCATGCATATTACTAGGATATTGGCTGTTTATTAGTACTTATAAAGCACATATTAATGCCTTATTCTGCATGACCATATTCTACATCCCTTAATCCTACCCAATATCTAAATTTAACAACTACCTTACTAACTATTAACTATTATGAGTTTAATGAGTAAAAAGTCGTAGTTAATAGTAAGAACTGGACCCTAAACTAAATATATAATATATATATAATATATATATATATATATATATATATATATATATATATATAATATTAGGTTTATATTAGGTTCCAATATATATCATATATATATAGTTTAGGGTCCAATAATAAATAAATAATAAAAAATCAAATCAAATATATTGTTTTCATACAATATATATATATATATATATATATATATATATATATATATATATATATATATATATACATAGTATGAAAACAATATATTTGATTTGATTTATTTATTTTCAATGTATTTTTTATTTCACATTTTTATTATTTATGTTATTAATTTAATATATAAAAAATACATAGAGGGCCGTTAGAATTAAATATTCCTGAATGTAATAACATAAACTCCAGTAATTGTCTCACTAAGAGTCAAGGGTGTAGACACTGAAGACAGAGAGCCATTCACGACAACATGACCACATATTGGAATCATACAGTTATCTAATGTTTAGCTTTTTGTTGGCCTTGGAGATCTGAGTCATCGACTAAAAATATACTTTTGGTAAATGACTCAGTAAAAAATGTAACTTTTTATTTGGTTATTTATTTTTTTATTTTTTTAAATGCAGCATTACATTTCCGAGAGCAGAATCTGACGCACGGGTGAATTAAATCAGTAAAAAAGCAGGCTTTGAGAGAGCAGTGGCTCATGACTTCAGAAACCCATCCAGATTTCCACCTATTTGAACACTTCTGTTATTTCCCATCCCACCCACTCAACTCTACTGGAAAATACCTCTGGAAGGACAAAAAAAAAAAAAGAAGGAAAAACTAAAACTCATGATTCGCTGGTAAGCACAAAAGCTGCGCATCTGGGATAGCGGTGGTTCTCGTTAGTCGCTAATGAAGATTATGAGAGAGCGTAAAGCGCTTGTACAAACGGCTGTTTTTGAGAAACAACAGATGATTTTGAGAAAACCATGAAGCTGAGGAACCGTTCTGCACGCACATGCCCCAAACATTCTCACGTAAAGCTGCACAGGAAATTTAGAGCCCTGAGAGGCATCGCAAATTTGTTCTTCTGCTCGCAGTTGGCCTGGTAGTTTACAAGTGCTTTAGAGAGAAGTCAAGTGCTGACAGAACTAGCATGTATGGAGTTCTGTGGTGCAGCTGGTGATGTTGTAAGCCTCAAGAATCCAAAGTCAAAATCTCTGCAGATTAGCTTGTTTCAGCTGGGAAATCTTGAGTCAGGTCTGGCATGTGTAATCACTCACAATGTCATTCCTAAACCTGAAGCATTCTAATGAATGTTACTCAACGACTAGAAACCATCCAAGCCGGTTTGTTCGAGACGAAAATTATGCTGTTTATTCTCAACTTATCTGACAGGAGGTGCATTTAATAAAATATAAAACATTATACCACCATTGTTAAACACTTTATTCTGATTGGTTAAAAATATCTTGAGTTACACACAAATACACATGTGGTCCCTGCTTTAAAAAAAAAAAAAAACTACTTCAACTGGAATCACTTACTGGCCAAGCTAGTATGGCTAGCTTATTTCACAGAAGAAAAGTGCTTAAAAACCCTCTAAAACAAGCCAAATGTCTGGCTGGGCTGGCTAAGAGCACCAAAGGAGTTTTTTTGAGACGTACTTATGATATTAGTGGAATAGCTGAAACTTTTTTTCTCACTAAATAAAATAATGTAATAAAAATAAAATATCATAATTAATTTAATATCATATCCATTTATGTATTTATGTATTTATTTATTTAAGAAGCTGTGTGATAAGTTGGATAATTAACAGTCAGACCATATAAGAACCATCTGCTTTGTGTTGGGGCCCACTTTTTATGTCATAATTTTGACTTTTTATATCATAATTATGACTTTTTCGCATAATTCCTTATTTGCATAGTTTTTATTTATGTAATGGGCTTCCAAAAGGTCTTCTATTATTGGTTATGCATACTGAACACTTAAATATATTCCATTGCTTTTCTAAATTCTTTTCTTTATTATTTACGAGAGGACACATAAAACTATCACTAGTGCTGTTTAATTTAAAATAATCTATGTTGTTTTATGTGATTATGGCCTGAATGGAGGAACTTAATACGTTTCAGACACTCAGTCGACCCTACATCCTAAAATGACGCCATCTTCTACTACACAAAGTGTAAGATATTTCTGTCAGGGAAGAACATTTGTATACTTTTAGGTATTGAAATACATCTGTTGAACTGTATCTGCTGCTCGCCCGGTTGGTCTAACAACGTCCATCTGGAGTCCATCTGACCTTGGGAACTTATATATCTTTTGTTCTTTCTCCTCCCACTGCCCCCCAAACCATCACAAATGGCGGAACCACAAGACGTATGTCTTTGTTCCTCAAGTTACTTTCTAACACAGGCCAGAGGTCCAATGATCTCAGAGATTTCAGAGGGCCTCTCAGAATGCCTGTGTCCTGAGGTCATAAGCTTTCATCCATGTTCAAGCTCTAGTGTAAGGTCTTATGTCTTACATTCTACACAATTCTGCAATGTATAGTTCTGGACTAACATTTAAGGAAGCGGATAAATATTATAAAATGATGGAGGTTTGTGATTTGAACTCCTGCAATGTCTCAGTTCAGGCAGGGTAATGCTAAAGGACTTTACACAATCTTACATACTCAAAATCTGCTATAAAGAAGTCATGATGGTTTTCGTCACTCACCGGGTCTCCATTTGGCCCAGATGATCCCTCACGTCCTTGGTCACCCCGGGGCCCAGGTTCACCCTGTCAGAGTTAAAAGTCCACATTAATTGCAATTCTATCAATCTTTTTTTAAAGTTGAAATTAGTTTGTTTCATAATTGAAGAACTTTGCAACATTACCACTGTTTATTATTACTGTGAAGCTGGTTTGAAACAATCTGTATTGTATAAAGCGCTATATAAATGGTGACTTGACTTCAAAATATTTTATTATATATTATACATAAACACTTAAGGCTTAAGTTGCCAAAGTAATTTACAGAACAGAACATGCACACTTAATATCAAATGAATTTGTTTGAAACAGAAATTATGTACATCTGTGGATAATATATTGTATGTCAGATATGTTTAACTTATAAAAATGTGTATTTGATTAACAAGAGAGTCACCAGAGCCATTTCACTCATCAGTGAGAATACAGTGTCCTTTAAGTCAACATGAAATCCCCAAAAAACCCGATTTACTTTCTTGTGTGTGATTAATTTGCACATTGTTTCAATAAAATATAAACTGTGAAAAGATCTCGTCAATGGCGGGGAAAGTGTTAAAGGGGCAGTAAGCGATAAAAAAAAAAAAAAACTCTTGAAAAAAGAGGATCGGACTGAGCACCACAACAGACTTGTAGCCAATCAGCAGCAGGGGGCGTGTCCACTCATGATGAGGGAGGAGAGAGAGTGAGAAAGAGGGAGATTTGAAGAAAGACTGTTGAAGGAGAGATGGCTGAGAGACATTACAAAAGAGAAAAGGTCAGAGGATTATCACTGGAAAAAGAAAGGTTATGATCAGGCAAGAGCTTAAAGCAATACTAAGGAACTTTTCCTCTTCGGTCGCCCTACAGGTTGGAAGTGGAATTGTCCATTACTGCTGTTGTAAATAATTTCGCTGCCCGCAGCCTACTGTCGCACGCATGCTCACTGTTTATCTAGCACCGGCTTTGGAATGAACGATGTCCACAGACAAGGTAGAGTATGTTGCATGATTTAATGAAAGTATGATGTATTGCGACATCAGAAACGAAGAAAAACGCTTGAAAAAGTAACGCCTGACGTAAAGCAAGTCAAATTTGTAGTTCTCTTATGTCTCATTCGAACTACAGAAACGCGACCCGGTTTGGCAAACTTGCATAGTGTGGTTATAGTACATATAGGGCTGAAAAGCAAATCCAGAAGTGCCTTTCAACCTGTTACGACTTGATGAACCACTGATACGATTTTGGAAACATTATTTTAAGGTAAAAAATGTTCCTTAGTGTTGCTTTAAGTACCCGCGTTAATATCAGAAAAGCTTTCCAGCACTGGAGAGACCGAAGTGGGAAGGCCTGAAAACAGACGCTGAGTTTGTGTTGTTTCAGCTCCATACATGAGTAACATTGGTTTTGAGTGTGTGTTGCTGGCGACTTACAACGAACTCTTGCTATATACTCGTGTACTATATGTTAATTTTTCATTCATCCGTCATCTTCGCTTTATTTTGCTTTGCTTCAGCTATGATAAAGAGACATCCACCCTTGCATTGTTTGTCCGTGCATTTTGTGGGCGAATCAATGAATTGGAGGGGTGTGTTTGTTTGGGTTGATTTCAAATATCAGGAGTGTTTAACAATGATTCTCAGAAATCATTTACTGCAAATGTCTTTTTAAGTTGCATTTAAATTATTAGGAGGGCTTTTAACTTTGTGTTTGGAAAAGATGCATTGTGGGATATTTTCTCATATCCACCTTATTTCACAACATGGAAGTGAGCTATTTTCTGTGAATGTGTGAGGTTTCCGATTCATTAGTTGTTAAAGGTAAATAATTAGAAGAATAACAAAGTCCAGTACTAAATGGTAAAACTATGTGGACTAGAAAAGCCAGCATTTTTATTAATATGTCAATAATTTTAAATAATATGATAAGAAATACCAGTTTACAATATCAAGCAGCATAACAGACTGTTTTGTTTTTTGTTTTTTTACAACTAAAATAACTAGAAGTGGCCGCGCCTGTTCATACATTAAAAATAAGGTGGATACTTACAAGCTCGCCTCTGGGCCCTCTGTTACCACGGGAACCTTGTTCACCTTTTTCACCAGGTATGCCCTACAAAAGAAAAAAACATCTGTTCAGACCATCTGCATATCTTTACCCTCAAATGTAAAAATACAAAAGGACCCCCATTTGGAAACAGCATAAAACACAACAATTCACATTACAAGCTACAAGAACAGAGTAAATATTAATGTTTGATTACTCTGTCTCCGGTTGGGCCGTTTGGTCCTGTTGGTCCCTGAAAACAGAACAAGACATGATAGAAATCATTAGATAACACTAAATTCACATATGTCAGACATAAGTACATTGCATGTGTAGAATCCAGCCTTTGAAAAGGTATAAAAAAAAAAAAAGCATGAAAACACTTACATCATTTCCTCTCTCGCCTTTATCACCATTGGGACCACGAGGACCCCTTTCTCCCTAAAACAACAAGCACAGTGATTGCAGATAGGCCAATGTCCTTTGAAAACTGTATACTGTAAAGACCCATTCTGTATAAAGTCAAACACCACCAGTAGTGAAACAGAGCTAGTCTATATTCTAACATTTACCAGCCAAATAAAATCATGATGTAAAAGACATCAATATATCAAGTTCCTCTGTACCTTGGCACCAGAAGGTCCGTAGTTTCCAGGTCTTCCTGGTTCACCATTTTTACCAGGATCTCCCTGAAAGCAAGAAACAAAGTTTAATTATGTTTTACTGCAGGAAATTACTCAAAAGAAGCAAATATTACAAATGATATCTCTCTAAGACAGAACTGGTAAATAAATGTAGAGCAAATGGAGACTTTTGCTCAAGTCTTGATCTTCTCAGATGTTTCTTCTGAGAAAAAGATCCCATAATTTCATGTGTCTCCTGTGAAAATGTCTCAGATTTTGCGCAGATTTGTCAAAATGAAGTCTGCGATCAAAAGTCAGAGATCTCAGTATGAACTCATATTTCCCATCAAATGCTCCTAAGGCAAGAACTTTTATTCAGCAAGAATGCATTTAATTGATCAAAAGTGACAAGTAAAGACTTTCTATTCATCCAAGTACACTTAAATGAAACATATCTGAGAAACATATCTCTAAAAGAGAAACCTCAGAGATGGATATTGATATTGGTTGGACAGATATTAAAAAGATATTAAAAATATCTGTCATTAATTATATATGTATATACTGAGAACTCTTATTGCTGTCTGATCACAAGTTCTAGCATGCTCTAAATTTTGAATCATCATTTTTTGAAATGCAGACAAATTTTCATCCCTTACTCTTTCTCCTTTGGGTCCATATTGGCCGGGGTCTCCTTTAGGACCTAGGTCTCCTTGCAAGCCCTACAATATGAAATAAAAGGTTTATTTATAAATAAAGAAGAAGAACATACAACCATATATCCTACTTTTCGTTTAGTATATTCTTTCCTACAGAATCTAAACGAAGTACAAACACTCTGAGAGTTCTGAGAGCAGTTTGGATGTCAAATTTGGTAAGTGTTTGGCTGTTCAAGAGGCAAACATCCCCTGTCCTGGTCTCCAGATGCAGGCTGGAGTGGAAACAGCCGCTCATAAAACTGACTGACACATCACGCAGTCAATGAACATTGCTCAAAGGGGCGGGAGCATCTGCAGTCCTATAAAGGGGATGTTTTATAATAGAGTGATGTCCATTTTCTCATCCAATTAGATTCTGATATCTAAACATGTGGATCTATAACTTGGGATAATTTCAAATGCATCTGGATTAATAGAAGCTCCAATGTATCTGGATCAAAGTAATAATCAGCTGATACAGTCATGAGAGTCCATAAACATAAAAAAATAAAAATAAAAAACTGGTGTAGTAGATTTCCAGTTAGCAGATTTATTAACATACATGTGCAAGTGTAAATCCCCACCCTATGACTTCGCCAAAATAACCATATATGGAGCTTACAATGTGTGTTTTTATTATGCATGACCTCATGACCTCAAAATGTGACACTAATACATTTAACGGTACAAGAAACAAAAAAAAATAGGAGATAATACAGATTGTACATATTGCTTTGATTAAAATCCTTTTCTTAATTACTATTACCAAACAAGATCGTTTTGAGACATTAAGACTTGTTTTATTTTAATGTATCTTCTTGAATATGTAGAACATGAGTATGTCAAATCTAGGATTAGAATAACAAGAGTATTACTCTCACACCATTGGAAAATTGGCATTAACATTTTTTTTTATTGTTTAAAATATAAACCTAATGTAACCTATACAATAGGGTGTTTTAAAATCATTTAAAATATATTTAGATATTTTTAGTGTAAATAAAACAAATTTCCTTCAACTCAGAATGTGATTTTTCGCCAATTCCAAGAGGATGGCAAATGAGTATCGAAATTATTTGAAATGAGATTTACAAAGCAGAACATCCTTTACCAATCTTTCCTTTATACAGATTATATTACAAAGCATTTAAATGAGTAACCAGAATATTCATATTATAATATAGCCATAAGAAAATGTGGTGTATTAACCAGTCATTTAGTTCTGTTCATTATTTTACATCCTTTTGAGAGGCAACAGTTATACTTACATCTGGCCCTGGTGACCCTTTGCAGCCGGGAAGGCCAGCAAATCCTGGCTCACCCTATGAAATATAATACAAGCACACAAAACATAAACACTCTTCTTCATGGTGGGAGTCAAACACCTTGAACTGCATTTAATTATGTCGAGGGTGACATCACACTAAGAAACAGTGAAGTCATACAGAGGAAAAATATCTTTCAAAACAAGACTGCATGCCATATAGAGACGGAAAATAACAACAGAAAGAAATACGTGTCGTAAATCACATCACATGATAAAGTTTTACTGTGAGATGTTTCATGTGCAGATGGGGGAATAAAGACAAGGCACAGTGATTTGTTGAGTGGAAAATGCCCTGAAAAGAGTTACAGTACATGTTGAGAGGAGCAAAACAACTAAAGGATGAAGACGAAGTAAAGTCAAGGGAAGAGACACAAGACTAGGCTTTTTCCCCAAACGGCAGACACACTTAAAAAGAGACAAAGCAGAAATGGAATAGTGTCAGACAGACAAGACAGACAGCCATGCAAAGTTTTCTGTATCTTTTGTTCACATACTGTTAACCTGATATCTGACACAGGATGCCAGAGAAAGCAGCACAGGAATGACAATTTAATCATAATGAAAATAATGTCAAATCTAAAAGCAGTTTATTAAAAACTAATTTTATAGGCAGATACCAGGAATATTTCACGTTTAACTTTTACACTTTTGTGGAACACAAAAGGAGATATTTTGCAGAACATTCACACTGCTCTTTTCTGCACAATGACAGTGAATGTACAGTAGACGTGGCGCTGATAAAAGAGGAAATAAAAGATGTACCATTCAGTTTGTGCACTGTGTATTCTAAGTCTTCTGACAGTATGATAAATTTGTATGAAGGACAGAACAAAATGTAAAGCTTTATTTTTGTAAAAATCCCTAAAAATCTCTGACATCAGTAGCTGCGTTTACATGGACCCTAATAATCCGATAGTAATCAGACTAGTAGCAGCCGGAATAAAAAAAGTCACATGTGACCATGTCAATCAGAATGATTTGCTCAAATCCGATTTAAATTTCGTTAGCTTTATTTTACGGACTATTCCCTATGTACATACTATGTACTAATAATAATTACAATAACTGGGTAATAACTAGGTACTAACCCTGAACCTACCCCTAAATCTAACCCATGTTGTTACCTTATATTAACCAGTACTTTCTTAGGTAAGTGCACGTAGCGTAAAATAAAGTGCAACCGAAATTTAATTCGGATTGTAAGGGGTGGTTTAAACCTTTTATAATCTGTTCAATAGGACATGTAAACAATTGATCGAATTGAAAACCAAAATTGGAACGTTGTGCAATGACGTAGAAATGGCACAATGACGTATGAAACACGGAACAAGCTGTTGTTGTTGAATATAGTGTTATAAATGACTGTCGTGTCAATCTAACATTCTTCTTCCACTCATCGTATGTAAAGCAGGGAAAGACAATGTTGTCCCACGTCTCGCTTTGGACTCTCATTCACAAACACCTTGTTTTGGGCAGTGTGCACATTTCATAAGATAAATTCTGATTTGAAGCTTGTGACATATGAACGTTTACATGCTATCACTTTATTTAGCGTTCATGTAAACAGTATGTTCGGATTCATCAATTGGAATGATTTAATTCCGACTGAAACAAAAGGTGTCCATGTAAACGTAGCTAGTGACATGAAAAATGCATGTCTTGTGAGCAATCGCCACTGACATCAGACCAGGCGAGTGAATGTACATAAACACGAAAAACAAAAAAGATGTGAAAACTATGGTGGTTAGGAATTTTCAGATTGAAATATCCTAATTTTCAGTTTTGTCTTTTTTTTTTTTATGTGTCATACACTCTAAAAAATGAAAGTTTCCTTATTGCCATCGATGGTTCCATGAAGAACCTTTACAAACCTTCCCAAAAGGTTCCTTATAGTGGAAAAGTTTCTTTAGAAGAACTAAACTTAGGAAAAAAATAATTATTTTAGGAACTGTTACAAGAAAGGTTATTTGGAGTTCTTTGGCATCATAATGAAACTTTTGGAACCTTTACTTTTAAGAGTGTATAGACCATTTTAATCACACCTGTATGGTGTTTATTAGTCATTTTTAGAGCTTGACCGTTCTAAACTCAACAGAACAGAAAATAGCGACAAACACTGTGCAAAATTTCTCCATTTGTGTTCCATTGGTAAAGGATACAGAATTTCCCCTTTAAAATAATGATTTGTGTCACATAAGAAGAGGACATGAGCACTTACCTTACGTCCGTCGATGCCATCAAGACCACTGTAACCTTTGTCTCCCTAAAAGTAGGATTGGGATTCAATTCAGCATGATATACAACTTCTGATTGGCAAAACTACATAATTAAAGAGAATAATAAATAAGCTCACCTTGAAGCCTTTATGACCTCTATCACCCTGCAGATAAAACAAGAGTGTATTAGAGACGCTTTGCATTTCTAGAATGAATTATGAGATAAAAATAATAAACTGCAGACTGTTGGAATGTGCTTTTAATAAAAATTTCCATTGAATCAGCAAGGAAGCTCTGTCTCTTTTACCTTATCACCTCTTATTCCTTGGTCTCCCTGGAAGGAAAGGAAAATAGTATAGATTAGCACTTCAGCAAGAGTGCACAAATCAACTGTAATATAAACAGAATGTAAATATTTGTGAGAGAGAGCGGAAGACAGACCTTCATTCCTTGGTAACCGACTGGCCCGGGATCACCAGGATTTCCCTAATAGGAGAAGTAGAGCAAAGATCATAGAGAATGCCAAAAAGAGTTTTGCAATGTGGTTGTGGTATAAATAACTAATAGAGAGACATTTGGACGCCCCCTCAACCCCTATTAAGTGACCCCTCAACACCCCTAGTGACCATATTAACAGACCTGACGTGAGAATAAACAAGGAAAACGGTGGGATAAAGAAATCAAGATCGTATCTTCAAGAAACAATTCCTACAGGGCCTTTTTTAATCAACTGTATGCTGTAATAATTATTGTTTTGTCTACAAAATCAACATTCACTGTAAAATAACAGAATAGCTGGCTCAGTCACCATATGCTGTTTAATAGCTAAGCTGGATGTTTTCCAATGTGTGTGCTTGTTTTATGATACTTATGAGAGCCAAATATCTAAAAACATCCTTACAAACATAGAAAATTGTGATCATGTGGCAGACAGGAAGTCCAACCGCAAATTCAGAGAAAAAAATAATTTTACAGGTCATTGAAATTGTTACAGCTGCAGAAGATGAAAGATGCTGGACCTCGGGGTCAATCGAGGGAATTGCTTTGTTTGGATTCTCAACAAAGAGATCCAGGGACACATGGAACATTTATTAGACACAATGATCTCATAGCCATGTGAAAAGTATTAATCAGTATGTTAATTGGCACGTACAATGGATTTTTTAAATGACAGCTGTATATTTTGACTTAAGGTGCGGTCACATTATCTGTTCTTCAGCGAATTTATGCGGGGGGAATCTAGTCAGTTCAATAGTGTAATATCTGAATCCACTTTCCCTGAAACAATTGATCACCTATTCTTTTACTGTGAGGTTACTTCTAAATTTTGGTTTGATATACATAGCTGGTCGTCAGCAAAAATGGAGACAATTCCTTCTATATCCCAACAAGATGTGATCTTTTTTAAGTGTGATTGAAATTCACCCTTCTTTGATGTTGTAAATTTTGATTTATTGATAGGTAAATATCATATCCATACTTGTAAATGGAAAAAATGTAAGCCTTCCTTTAAATATATTTCTATGTGAGTTTGTTTCAAAAAACATAATAGAAAGTCTGCAACTCTATGTTTATCTGTACATGTTATCTATACATCTATTACATGTTTATCTATGTAAAATATGTACTATTTTAGTTAATTTTTCTTTGATGTCTATATCGACTACCTGTTTGTCTTTATCCTTGCTCCTCTTTCTTTCTTCTTAAACTCGAACTCTGTGTTAGTCTCAATGGAAGTGTCTTACATTGTTGACTGTTCCCTGTCTTGATATGTACATTCTGCGATTAAATATATATATATATATATATATATATATATATATATATATATATATATATATATATATATGAATCCATACGGATTTCGTATGAGGGCGAAAGATTTCCCCCATGAAGATTTCACAAAGGATTCAAGTTGGTCACACAGATTCACCTTTTTTTTATAGGCTATGTGTTATTTATGTCATATGTAACATGGTCTTGTAAAGCATGACATTTAGTTCTTTAGTATATCTCTACATATAGCAGAATGACAATAAAGCTCACTTGACTTGACTTATGCCTACAAACACCCACTATCACTTCTAAAAGGGCATTTATCTAGCAAAAGCAGATAGCAGATGCTTACCGGAGAGCCAACATCTCCTTTCTCTCCCGGCATGCCTGGTCTTCCAGTCTCTCCCTGCAGGAAAAGGAAAGGTTAGGCCACAGACCCCTGTGCATGCTGAGAGTGAATTAAACATGAATATATGTAGATGGATGGAGAGGCAACATAAAGACATAAAAATGTCTTTTTTATAAATGTCTTCAATTTTATTAATACTCACTCTTTGTCCTGGGTCTCCAAGGGGTCCCTCAGGGCCTCCAGGGGCCTGTGAAAATATTGCATGAAACAGTTAGAAACAGAAAAAAATCATAACGACTTGTTTCAACGGGTTAGACAAGTAATATCACTTACGTTGCAGTCAAAGGAGCAGCACTGAAGGAAAGATTTATAAAACAAAATTAATTTAGTAATGTACAAAAAAAAGGTATTCTATACAAATGTGCAAAAGCAATGAGAAAGCAACATACCACATCCTTTGTTTCATTTGTCTAGAATGAAAAGAAAAAAGGAAAGAGGACAACATTAGAAAAATCTACACACAAATTGGCTCAAAGCTCAAATGTTACTTATGGCTGCCATTATTGATGGCGCACAGATAAAGGAAGTTCAGTGGGTTGGAATTCCCTCAGCTGAGCTCATGTGCTTAAAGAAATCTGTATTAATAAACAAATAAATGCATTAAGCCTATAAAGTAGAATTGATTTTAGTAATATACAACAGAGTTGAAAGGCTGTGGGTGGAAAAAAAAAGTATCTAATGCTCATCAAGGCTTGACCAAAAATGTATATTGTGAAACATCATTACAATTTAAAATTACTGTTTTCTAAAAAAAAAATAAAAAAAATTAAATGACTGACCTCAAACTTTGAATGGTATAGTGTATATAGCTCAAGGCACACAATGTACACACAGGTCTATGCCAATGCAATTTTTCTCAAATAAATATTTGATCATGCAATTTCAAGCAGATTCCTAATTATTTTTCTTTATGCAAAACCAATTCTATATGTGTTTTGGCCAGTCTGATTTATAAATCCACAGGAAAACCACATAAACATCCTCGTTGTGGTGCGTTTGTGTTACGACACTCACAATCATGTTAATGATGGAGCGTATAGAGCTCAGCTGTGTGGAGCGAGAGTTGTCTGCAGCGGTGAAGTTCTGTCTGTAGTTCGAGTCTGTGGCAATGACAGACAGTCTGGTGTCCTGGGAAGAATAGAGTTGAAAGAAAAGGGAAACATTATGGCTTGTCCAAATACATCTGCATGAGAAAAAAATGTCTCTTTCTCACAAACAGCATCACTTTATGTGGTCAGACTTTTGGCCATCGGCATAAACTACTCCACATTGCTGCTTATTACTGGTGCCCACTTACACTGGAAAAAGACATATGCTTTACTGCTAAGTGGCAGGTTTTATATTGTTTACTTGCTATTAATTGTTTCAAATAAAAATCTTGGTAACACTTAGTCCACTTTAGACATTCTACTAACTATAAGTAGCATTGCAACTACAATACATGTCAACAACCAATCAGTAGAATAGTTTGTCTGTATAATATCTGCTAACTTTTTCTTTTGGTCTCCAAACAGACATTCTACTGACATTGTTATGTCTACTAACCCTAACTTAACAGTCTAGGCTACTAATTCTTTAATAAGAGTTAGCTGACATGTAGTTGCAAAGTCAGTAGAATGTCTAATGGACTATCAAAATAAAGTATAACCAAAATCTTAAATATTTTTCAAACATTAAATGGCATGCACCTTGTAAACTGTGGCAAAAATGGTAGTCTAAGCACTTATTGTAGGAACTATAAATTTTGAAAGAGCACTTGCCTGATTTGAGTATAATATAAATCAGGCAGTTCGGAGGATACTTTTCATGCACAATGGTTTTCAAGTAAAGTCATACAGTATCTACTTAAAAACGACTTTGTTTGCATCATGCATATGCATGTCAGAAAACATAATGCAATGCACTTCAGATTGAAGTGGCATTTCTTTTATGTACAGAACCTCCTGGTCAGGTGAGATGGCCACAGCGAACACTTTGATGGCGTGTTGTCGTGCTTCGTTGGCAGCATCCTGGATCCCACCACATGGCTCCTTGTAGCCGGTCACAGGGTGACCATCCGTGACCACCACAATGTACTTATTCTCATGATAGTGGGAGCCCCTGCAAGCAGATGTATGTATGTATGTATGTATGTTTGTATGTATGTATTTTAGAATGCATATGCAGTTTCAAATAATGCCAAAATGAACATACGCTCGAAGCAGCTCAGCGATACCATCCTTGATGGCACAGTCGGTGTACGTTCCTTTGCCTATATATTTGATTTTGTCTATGGCAGCTTTCAGTTCATTGCGTTTTGTGTTCAGGTCAACCAATTCCATCACCAGCTCGGTGTCGTCACTGTAGTGCAGCGCTCCTGAGTTCCACGTCACATAACGATCACAAGGCTGTCGCCTGTCAACAACATAATCAAATTACATTTGTAGCAAAGCATTAAAGTAAAAATATATGTAAACTTATTGTTAAAGGTGCACGCAATTTAAAGAAATTCAGTTATCGTGTAAATGCACTAACAAAAAAGTACATGATTATGATTTGGCCTGGTCATGTGATCTCAATATGGCAGCCGCCAGAGGGGGCTCCACTCATGTATAAAATAAATCAGATTTTTCTAGGCCTGGTTTACTCTGTGCACCTTTAAAGGAGTCCTATTATGCCCTTTTTCAGAGTCTTGATTTTGTTTTTGTGGTCTACTAGAATCGGTTTTAATGCTTGAATGCTTAAAAAAAAAATTGCAGCACCTCTCTTCCCAGTCTGTCAGTAATGCTCTGTTTAGTTCCTAGGTGTGTTCGACTTGAAGTGGCGCTGCACAGACCGATCGGTGTGTGACATCAAAGTATCATGAGAGCGATTCGAAAACATACGGAGCCGTCTGCTCTCTAATCGCTCTTGTGGTACTTTGATGTCACACACCGATCAGTCTGCACAGCACTGCTTCAAGTCGAACACATCTAATGTCTCTATGAAGCCCCTCCTTCCGAAAAGAGCAATGTGCTCTGATTGGTTCGGCTGGACCAGTGTGTTGTGATTGGTTAACAGCTTAGAGCATGTTTCTGAAATCTCACACCCCTTACGCTAACACACTTCTAACGCAACTCAACCAGGCCTTGCCCCCTTTAGTTTGAGAATGCCTTGGGCAGGGATTATTTTAATGAGGAATATTGTGACGTGTACGTTCCTGGATGAAAACTCAAGACTACAATCCTGGCGTTTCAGGGAGTTAAGAAACAGTGTGCACTGATATAGAGAATAACTCCCTTTGAAATGGAATTTGTGCCTTGTAACTTTGCAGACCTTTTTCATGCTCAGATAGCAACATAACACACTAAAAAAAAACTTTAAAATGTAAAAAAATTTAATAAAAAAAGCATAATAGGACCGCTTTAAAAGAATATAGATATGACAAAGATATCATATGATAAAATATGTGATAATATATGATAAATATATGATAAAAGATAGATATAATAAAAATGTATAAAATATCAGCATACAGGGTTTTCAGCTCATCGATGAAGAGCTTAGTGAAGGTCTTGATCTGGTTGATGTAGAACTCTGGAGGTTTGGATCTGAGGGCCACACTTTCAGATGTGTCCAACACAAAGAACAAATCCACAGGACACTCTGCAGGAAGAATCACAAAATCATCTGTGGTTCAAAAATCAATGCTCTTACTTATGTGCTTTACAGGTCTGGTCTATCAAATTTACAGTCATGACTTCAGGAAAAGTATCAAATGCTTAAATGTGAGTTTGCATGTACATGTTTATGTTAACAGTAGCAATGCATTCTCGTGTTCACTATGCTGAATTATGAGGTAAAATAAAGTACATCAAATATTTTGTTATTGAGCGTGAATGGGTGTAACATTCAATGTTTACTCACTTTTATCTCCACTTCCTAATCGTGATAATTACATGTATGGTTAGTTTGGAGAAAAAAATAAAAATAATGATGAGCTCCCCCTATTGGTGGATGATAAACTTGACGCTCCATCGTCAATTTTGGACATGTGAGACATTTGCATCACCTGACCTAAACCATGCAGTCATGTGACATTACAGGTGATTTGAATATGAAAGTATCTGAGATACAGTATACAGGTATGTACATATCTATCCAGATGTATGGTGCGTGTAACTGCAACAATGCCTAATCAAATCTTCAAACTTAAAAATCAATCTCCTTAGGACAGTCCAACCAGATTAACTTTCTTCAGATAAACATTAAAATAACTATTTCATCTTATATTTACCAAATTAAGCACAGTTAATATGAAGAATCCACGAATGTGGCCTAAACCAAGGCCTTTCATGCATAGAACCACATGGTTTCTTCAAAAACAAGTTGCATCTCAACAAATCATCAATTCCAGAGCATCTGCTGAATCATAACTCACTATCCCGCTTTCAGTCACATTGAAGCATATTTTTTGATGCATTAAAGCATAATGATCTGCTGCATATACTGTAAAATATACAGTGAATTTAAAACCAGCAGCATCCCAACTCAAACATCCTCATGCATCTCTGGATAGATGGATACGTAATTTTGCAAGGGATCAAATAATGTCATTCATTCTGTAAGTTGCTACTATTGTATGTTGTAACTCAATAACTTATTATACCTTATTATACTTATATAACTCAGAACCTTATTATACTACAACTCAATATACTACCATCCCAGTCAATACTATTGCCTATAGGCTACACAATACTATTTAGCCTAATACATCTATACAAACTATTATAACTTTTCTATGTTTATTAAAACAAAAGAGCAAACGTTACATAAGTCAAGAATCAATATAGGTAGTATATAGGTAACGTAGGCTATGTCCAGCGTTTATTTGCAGCTGTATTTTTTACGCACACGGGATAGTAATGTCGAACATGCTAAACATATTTATCCATTGCAAATAAGAAATGATCAATATAACTAGAAATAAGAAATGATCAATATAACTAGAACGGAAAAAATATTTATAATTACCTTGGTTGGAGTTTTTTTTGGCATCCTGAGCGAAGATCCCTGCCCAAAGTGCGCACAGAGCGGTCAATATATATCCATTACGCGCCATAGATCCTGATTTAACTGCACGTTAACCGTGCAAACTGACGTTGAGGAACACACAGAACAGAAGGAGTGATATGATTTCAGATGAAATATGAAAACAGGTTCGGGTGAGATGAAGTAGCGGACAGTGGCACGGTGGCGCGTCCGCTCAGAGCGCACAGCAGAATGAAACGCCTTTACAACAGGATAGAGTAGGAGGAGGAGTTCGGTCCACTCATGTCTACTTCAGTGCTTTATATGCTGCTATACAGTGATGTTAGGCCCTGAAACACTTTAACATATTAAGTATATTGATAATCAACATTTACCTTAACATGCTTGTTTAATGCGCCCAATAAACTGTATGACTTTTAAAGATGCTTTGCTGCATAATGACTAAATGCATGGCATTTTAACACGTGCGCTTCATGGTTATCTACGCATTATTACTTGATATAGGCTAATATTATAGGCCCACTGTAATACAGTCCAATAGTCAAAAATATCATGAAACAAATTTATGTCTTCATATTTTAAAGTATATAAAAATATTGATATTAATAATTAGATAAATAATAACATAAAATCTTAATAAAAACTACCAAAGTATCACTTTTTTCTTAGTGCACTTAAAAAAAACTATTGATATATTGCAAAAACATAATACATTGAATTGTAACCTTTAGTTAGTGAAAGAATGCTTCAGGATCTTTGTCATTTTATTTATTCAGTGATAGGGTGCTAATACCAAATTCCCAGGTTTATTCCAGCATTAATAATTGTAGACATTTTTGCACAAAGTTTAGTTACCTTGGAAACATTTTTGTGAGTAAATGTGCATGTGACATGATGGAGCACTGTGGTTTGGTTGGGCAGAAGCAGAAAGATGCTCTGTGTTGAGTTTTACTGAGGGAACAACATGCAGCAGGGAGAGAATGAGACACTCTGAAGAGGTTATGCAGCAAAGAGTCCTGTTGTCAGGAGGGGTGTGATGTGATCCGTGTGTGTGTGTGTGTGTGTGTGAGAGAGAGAGAGAGAGAGAGAGAGAGAGAGAGAGAGAGAGAGAGAGAGAGAGAGAGAGAGAGCGAGAGAGAATAAACAAGACATCTGACATTGTCTTTTCTATGAGGGGGAGGGTAATGTCTTTTCACATCTGCATCTCGTCTACCAATTGAGAGGCGAGAGAGAGAAAGAAAGAACGAACGAACGAAGAGGAACATATGAAAAGCAAAAAAAGAATGCCACTCCCTCATGCATCTCTCTGTCTTTGAAAGAGAAACAGCGCCACCCATGTGCGGATTTCTGTGTAACACTAGACCGTTCACTATTGGCTCACTTAGATCTTAATTAGGACAGTCATCAACTTATCCCAGAACCAATCACAGTGATGAGTTTTCATACTTCTGTATGACTGAATAATTCAGTGCAATTCATTCCTTCTACAAAATATGGGCCAATTGTGTGCCTCACATAAATAGGCCTACTACTGTTCAAAAGTTTGAGGTCAGTACATTTTTTTTTTTTTTTTTTAAATGTATACTTTTATTCACCAAAGACATTAAATTAATCAAAGGGACAGGAAAGACTTTTATAATGTTACAAAAGATTTCTATTTCAATGAAATGCTTTTCTTTTGAACTTTCCTCACTGTATCCACAAAATGTTAAGCAGCAACTGTTTTCAACACTGATAATAATAAGAAATGTTTCTTGAGCAGCAAATCATCATATTAGAATGATTTCTGAAGGATCATGTGACTCTGAAGACTGGAGTAATGATGCTGAGAATTCAGCTTTGCCATCACAGGAATAAACTACATTTTAAAGTTATTTTAAATTGCAATAATATTTCACAATATTAGTTACTGTATTTGTTAAAAAATAAAATAAACGCAGCCTTGATGACGATAAGAGACTTCAAATTTTGAATGATATTTTACGTAACTTTTGTACAGTAAACATTGATAAGTGGATATTTGTATTATCAACATTAACTGTCGACCTTGTTACTGAATATTTGAAAAGGCATTGGATGACTCTCCTATAAAGTCTTGTGGCATTTGAGGGCTAAAATTGAATAAGCAAGGCTGGTTACACATGTGTTACTTAAACAATTAGCCGTTAAAAAACATATTGGTTGACCACTAATCTGAATCATGGGTGGGACGAGATATAGTCTATAGTCTGGTTACAGGCATAATGCAGTCAAACAGACTCTGGTTTGAGACCCATAACATGAAGCTGCTGTAAATCAGCGCACCAAATGAAGCCATTAATAGAGATAAATTATGACATAGGCCTATATGACCTTGTGGTCATACATTTTCCTGAAACAATGACAGGATCACAGTGGAACAGTATTTCACTCTGGACTGTGAATATGGAGTTAATGAACAATGCTTTGAGTCTGGGTTAATGTCTCTCATTAGCGCAACAGTAAATTCAACATGACACTCAAACATCTTGAATGAAGAACGACATCATTCATTCGCGTACACAACAACAGACTCGCAAACATGCATGAGCATGAGGATGAGAAAACATCGAACTGCTTTTGAGAAAGTCCAAGCGAGAGCAGCTACAGAACATTTTGAATGGGAAAGAGTGACGGTAAAGTCAGCAGAGTGAAGACACTACATTCATTGTACTGTGTTGCGTAAATTAGAGGAGGGGGAAAAGCAGTATGGTTCACTAATAGAGGAATATTTTTTCCTGTTTCGGTCTGTAATGAACACGGCATGACCTGGAACATCACAGAGGGGGAGATCAGGGTGGTCCCTGGATAAACCTAGTCATGGTTCTTTAGAAAAAACCCGAAGATACTGTAATACTGTGGTGGTACCATGGTAATAAATTATGTTTACATGGTACTCTAAGGTACTATGTGGTAATATCATGATACATGATGCTTCAGAGAGATGTGAATTGGGATGTTTATGCTTTGGATCCGAATAGTTGCCTGGTGGCAACTGAAGGGAAATGGGTGTGTTTTTCCCCCTGAAGAAAGGATTCATTTCTGCTTGAAAATTCTATTACAAGAGACCAATGTTTGGCCACAGCTCAGCAAGCTTTTTCCACTGATCTCATTCGCTTTTCTTTTTTTCTTCCATGAAAGAAAGAAAAAAATCAGTTTGCACCCTAAGACTGAGAGGGAAAAGGGGGGAAAGCATCTGGTAATAATCAGGATTTAATAGTGGAGGCTTACTGTAAATCTGCGAAGAATCTGACAGCTGCGCTGGTTCGTTCGGCCAGGCCAGCAGGATGGGGACTTCATCGAGGTGAATGACATCAGGAATCTTCTCTATTATGTGCGAGCGAGAAGCATACTGTGAAAATGCTGAGCAAAAATCAGCACTTAACATATATGGGAGATTTAAGAGCATTTGCTGAAGCAGAACAGACAAGAAGAAAGTTCAAAGTAAGAGGCAGACTGACAGGTCAAAGTTCATGGCCCCTAAAGTAAATGCTATGCTGATATGTTTAAAAAAGAGGCAGGGGTTAAATTTGACCTATGGTTGCCTAGGGAGCCTCAAAGGTTTAGATTACTATCACAAAACAGCAGGTAACATAAACGCCCCAACTCCAAACACTATCTGAAAATAAATCACACGCACACACACACACTCTCTCTGTCTCACACACACACACACACACACACACACACACACACACACACATATGAAGAATATGCCGTCTTGGTGATGGTATATATATATATATATATATATATATATATATATATATATACCATCACAAAAACTGCATTTATTTTATACAAAATGGAATTTTCAATAACGTAATATTCAATAAATATTACTATAATAAAAATAAAAAATTAAATAACTTTAATCTGTTAATGTAATTTAAAATGTAATTTATTCCTGATTCAAAGCTGAATTTTCAGCATCATTACTCCAGTCTTCAGTGCATGATCCTTCAGAAATGATTTTAATATTCTGATTTGCTGCTCAAGAAACATTTATTATATTATAATTTTTTTTAATTACAGGATTCTTTTATGGAAAGTAAAAAAATACATGTATATATATATATATATATATATATATATATATATGTGATATTTTCACACCATTCCAATATTTGGGTTAATGTGCCTTTAGGGACACACTTTAAATACTTTTTTTTATTGCACTTTATGTTATATGCATATGACATAATTTTTCCAGCTATGGTGAGATGGACTCTGGAATTCTGGGAGGTTTTTGTCTATAGTAAGGGGGAGACAGACGAAGGCATTGATCTGCAAAAGACAATAATCCATGTGTTTTGACCTTTCGCTTGAATAATTCATCACTGAAGGATTTTGTCTGGGCTTTGGGAAAAATCCCAACTTTTCACCAAACGAATACCCTGGCCTTCCTTACCAGATCTGGATCCAAATAGGAAAGCCTGCGAGATTTCCATGGGATGATATCATAAGATCATGAGAACTGCTGCAAGCACATTTGAATACAGATGTCAATTTCATTAGAATTATGGAAACTTTTACAGCATGTGCATGAAACAGAATGATGAAGGAGTCTCATTATGCAATAATCCAAAGTAATCTATGGGGATAAGATCATTATTTATATAGCACAATAATAATTCTGCCCCATTTCCTCAAGCATTTAAGACTTTGTGATGGTGAACAGATGTTGTCACGTGGTTTTGCAGACGTTTCTCATGTTCCGGGGGCAAGGATAGGTTAACTCAGGTGATATGTGGCCATGTTAATGAGAAAACAAACTGTTCTCAGACTGCACAGATGCACACTAGTGTCTTTCCCCTGTTTTATCCTTCAGCAAAAAACATTACGAAACCATTCTCAGTTTTTCCAAATCATGTGATCATGAGACAGAACGAGGCAGTCACCCAATTACAGCGCTGTAAAGTCTGAAAAACACATCAGTACAAAAACACCAATGCGGAAACTGCTCTGAAACAATGTCAGTTGTGAAAAGTGCTATATAAATAAATTTGACTTACCTACAGTAGCCTATATAAAGATTTGCATGATCTGTATTAAAAAAAAAAAACATATATAAAGCATATACAGTGGGTACGGAAAGTATTCAGACCCCCTTACATTTTTCACTCTTTATTATATTGCAGCCATTTGCTAAAATCATTTAAGTTCTTTTTTTTCCCCCTCATTATTGTACACACAGCACCCCATATTGACAGAAAAACACAGAATTGTTGACATTTTTGCACATTTATTAAAAAAGAAAAACTGAAATATCACATGGTCCTAAGTATTCAGACCCTATGCTGTGACACTCATATAGGCTATTTAACTCAGGTGCTGTCAATTTCTTCTGATCATCCTTGAGATGGTTCTACACCTTCATTTGAGTCCAGCTGTGTTTGATTATACTGATTGGACTTGATTAGGAAAGCCACACACCTGTCTATATAAGACCTTACAGCTCACAGTGCATGTCAGAGCAAATGAGAATCATGAGGTCAAAGGAACTGCCTGAAGAGCTCAGAGACAGAATTGTGGCAAGGCACAGATCTGGCCAAGGTTACAAAAAAATTTCTGCTGCACTTAAGGTTCCTAGGAGCACAGTGGCCTCCATAATCCTTAAATGGAAGACGTTTGGGACGACCAGAACCCTTCCTAGAGCTGGCCGTCTGGCCAAACTATCGGGGGAGAAGAGCCTTGGTGAGAGAGGTAAAGAAGAACCCAAAGATCACTGTGGCTGAGCTCCAGAGATGCAGTCGGGAGATGGGAGAAAGTTGTAGTAAGTCAACCATCACTGCAGCCATCCACCAGTCGGGGCTTTATGGCAGGGTGGCCTGACGGAAGCCTCTCCTCAGTGCAAGACACATGAAAGCACACCTGAAGGACTCCAAGATGGTGATAAATAAGATTCTCTGGTCTGATGAGACCAAGATAGAACTTTTTGGCTTTAATTCTAAGCGGTTTGTGTGGAGAAAACCAGGCACTGCTCATCACCTGTCCAATACAGTCTCAACAGTGAAGCATGGTGGTGGCAGCATCATGCTGTGGGGGTGTTTTTCAGCTGCAGGGACAGGACGACTGTTTGCAATCGAGGGAAAGATGAATGCGGCCAAGTACAGGGATATCCTGGACGAAAACCTTCTCCAGAGTGCTCTGGACTGGGCCGAAGGTTCACCTTCCAACAAGACAATGACCCTAAGCACACAGCTAAAATAACGAAGGAGTGGCTTCACAACAACTCCGTGACTGTTCTTAATGGCCCAGCCAGAGCCCTGACTTAAACCCAATTGAGCATCTCTGGAGAGACCTGACAATGGCTGTCCACCAACGTTTACCATCCAACCTGACAGAACTGGAGAGGATCTGCAAGGAGGAATGGCAGAGGATACCCAAATCCAGGTGTGAAAAACTTGTTGCATCTTTCCCAAAAAGACTCATGGCTGTATTAGATCAAAAGGGTGCTTCTACTAAATACTGAGCAAAGGGTCTGAATACTTAGGACCATGTGATATTTCAGATTTTCTTTTTTAATAAATGTGCAAAAATGTCAACAATTCTGTGTTTTTCTGTCAATATGGGGTGCTGTGTGTACAATAATGAGGGGGAAAAATGAACTTAAATGATTTTAGCAAATGGCTGCAATATAACAAAAAGTGAAAAATTTAAGGGGGTCTGAATACTTTCCGTACCCACTGTATATTATCCCATCGTAAGTGAATTGATAATATAATGATCAGTGTAAAATATGCCTACGTAAAGTGTGATGCAATACAACAAAATAGAGGAATGTGCACAATTGCTATTAGTCAGCCTATTATTTCGTTTGTGTCTCCGCATGAATATTAGTGGGTTGGAGGAGAATAGATTGTGAGCATTGTCATTTTGGTATTTTATCACCCGGTTTCACAGACGAGACTTAAGCCTAGTCTCAGACTAAAATGCATGTTTGAGCTGTTTTAACTGAAAGTAACTTTCACTGACATATCTAAGGCACGTTTATAAAAGCTACTTACATGCCCTAATTGAACTAAGGCCTAATCCTGGCTTAATCTAAGCCCTGTCTGTGAATCCACCAGGCCTATCTTATTAAAAGAGAAAGTAAAATATGGTAACATATTGTGAATGGGATCTTAGAAAGCAGCTGTTTTTCCGTGCCCAATCTGTGAGTGATCATCCAACATGGTAAGGTAATGCCTTCACAAGTGTGTCATGGAAAAATGAACAGTGCTTAGATGAAGCAGCACTTAATTAAATCACCTCCTGAGGGTGTAATTGGACTGAAAGAGAGAGAAAGAGAGAGAGATATAGTAAAACACTGAGGAAACATTCTCACCACAGGAGCCTATCACTCTACTAATACATCTCTGAGGATCAATTTGGAGCAGTCATCAAGGTCTCGCGCAGCTAATTAAACATAGACCTGAACAGGCCGCGAGCGCAGTGATCACCATTAATCTTAAAGTGCAGTCTGCCAACCAGATGGAGAAATTTAGTGCAGTAGCCAAACTTTGCTTCCAAAACGCTGGGATATAAGAGCACAATGTTGACCGAAAAAATATTTGATCAAAGAGGGGCTGCGTTAAAAAAGCAGCATGTATTGAGACTTCAAATGAGACACAGAAATGTTGTGCAATCACTTAAGAGTCTCCAGAGAAGACACTGGACTGCCAATATCTACAATGAATACAACACATGATGCCAGATTAATGATAACATCCTGAAACTGCCTCCCACAGAAACATTTTGACAGGAAAAGCAACATTTATGAATAATTATATTGGCAAAGAGCAAGTTTTCTTAACACTATCGCTCCCCTCCGGGTTCTGTGTGTATGTTTCTCTTTCCCTCAGTGGTCAAGCTCTGGTGTCGACAGCTTCTGATTGGAGATAACTGCAGGACATACTTGGATGAGGCGGACAATGGAGGACTAATTGGATCTCAAAAATGAGTCCAACCCAGTGAAAGTATGTCTCACTCTCGGCCTCCGCCCAGTAGGCTATGTAGGCCTGTGGATCGCACCTTCCAAACTGGCATAGGATAATGTACCAAAATGCCTGACTTCAACAACAATCTATGACTTAGGCTATATTCTTCATCTCTATTCTTCATCACCCTACACTGCTTCTATCCTCCTTGATCTTCAACTTCTTCATCTCTTATTTTCCGGACTGGACCTTATTTTCTGATGCACTGCTGTCACTATCATCAATACTTTCTGGAAAGGTACAGCTTTCCCTCTCTGTCTTCTATAAAACTTACTCATGTCAACCTAACACAGGTAAAAAGGCTATTATACTGCCTGCCAGTAATGAACAATAGTGCCAGCTAAACAGAAAATATGTATCCAATAAAAAAGGACATTGACATTTTTGAAACAACACAGATATTTTTGTATTTTATTTTTTGGTCTTTGAGTTATTACATTTTACAAAAAGTGCATAAAAAATTATTAAAAACTTTAGAAAACACATTTGGATGTACAATTATATACATTGCCTTGACAGCATTGACAGCATGTGACCTAATATGTTCCAATGTCTCCTTCGTTTCGTTGTTGCCAAAAATGTCAAGCACATGGCACGGCTGAAGGGGATGTCATATGATAATACTAAAATGTATCTTTTTTTTTTTTTTTTTTTGGTTAAATATTATAAATCTATTTTAAATACGATTTTCCCCCTGTCATTTATAAATGAGTTTTCTTTTTTCTTTTACCAAAGTTTATAACAGAAGATGATACTGAGATTAAAATGTTTCTACATTGTCATATGACGCTGCCCTGGCTAGAACAACCTCTCCATTTACTGTTGTTGGATGCAAATTTGCTCAAAAAGTACCCAAATTAAATCATTTTCTTTGTGACTTCAACTACTTAATTAAGACACTTAAAAGAATTAACAACAAAAAAAAGTGTCAAACATTTGAAACTGTATGATATTTTGTTGAGTGAAATGTAATTTGATTTAATACCTCTTTTTTTCTTTCTCCATTGTGTTAATACTTAAAATGTATTTACTGTCTTCCTCCTTTTTCCTTTTTTTGTCATCCACTGTCATTTCATTGTTGTAATTGTAAAATTTTTCCTTATTTGTTATTTGATTGTTCATCAGCAAAAAAAAACAAAAAAAAAAAACAATATTTTTTTTTACTGTTGTTGGATGCATTCTGCCCTCTAGTGGACAACTGAAGCATCGTCTGTCTGTCTATCTATCTATCTATCACTCAAGAGCCTAATACTCTACAAATACAGTGCGTACGGAAAGTATTCAGACCTCCTTAAATTTTTCACTCTTTGTTATATTGCAGCCATTTGCTAAAATCATTTAAGTTCATTTTTTCCCTCATTATTGTACACACAGCACCCCATATTGACAGAAAAACACAGAATTGTTGACATTTTTGCACATTTATTAAAAAAGAAAAACTGAAATATCACATGGTCCTAAGTATTCAGACCCTTTGCTCAGTATTTAGTAGAAGCACCCTTTTGATCTAATACAGCCATGAGTCTTTTTGGGAAAGATGCAACAAGTTTTTCACACCTGGATTTGGGTATCCTCTGCCATTCCTCCTTGCAGATCCTCTCCAGTTCTGTCAGGTTGGATGGTAAACGTTGGTGGACAGCCATTTTCAGGTCTCTCCAGAGATGCTCAATTGGGTTTAAGTCAGGGCTCTGGCTGGGCCATTAAGAACAGTCACGGAGTTGTTGTGAAGCCACTCCTTCGTTATTTTAGCTGTGTGCTTAGGGTCATTGTCTTGTTGGAAGGTGAACCTTCGGCCCAGTCTGAGGTCCAGAGCACTCTGGAGAAGGTTTTCGTCCAGGATATTCCTGTACTTGGCCGCATTCATCTTTCCCTCGATTGCAACCAGTCGTCCTGTCCCTGCAGCTGAAAAACACCCCCACAGCATGATGCTGCCACCACCATGCTTCACTGTTGAGACTGTATTGGACAGGTGATGAGCAGTGCCTGGTTTTCTCCACACAAACCTCTTAGAATTAAGGCCAAAAAGTTCTATCTTGGTCTCATCAGACCAGAGAATCTTATTTATCACCATCTTGGAGTCCTTCAGGTGTGCTTTCATGTCTTGCACTGAGGAGAGGCTTCCGTCGGGCCACTCTGCCATAAAGCCCCGACTGGTGGATGGCTGCAGTGATGGTTGACTTACTACAACTTTCTCCCATCTCCCGACTGCATCTCTGGAGCTCAGCCACAGTGATCTTTGGGTTCTTCTTTACCTCTCTCACCAAGGCTCTTCTCCCCGATAGCTCAGTTTGGCCGGACGGCCAGCTCTAGGAAGGGTTCTGGTCGTCCCAAACGTCTTCCATTTAAGGATTATGGAGGCCACTGTGCTCTTAGGAACCTTAAGTGCAGCAGAATTTTTTTTGTAACCTTGGCCAGATCTGTGCCTTGCCACAATTCTGTCTCTGAGCTCTTCAGGCAGTTCCTTTGACCTCATGATTCTCATTTGCTCTGACATGCACTGTGAGCTGTAATGTCTTATATAGACAGGTGTGTGGCTTTCATAATCAAGTCCAATCAGTATAATCAAACACAGCTGGACTCAAATGAAGGTGTAGAACCATCTCAAGGATGATCAGAAGAAATGGACAGCACCTGAGTTAAATATATGAGTGTCACAGCAAAGGGTCTGAATACTTAGGACCATGTGATATTTCAGTTTTTCTTTTTTAATAAATATGCAAAAATGTCAACAATTCTGTGTTTTTCTGTCAATATGGGGTGCTGTGTGTATAATAATTAGGAAAAAAATGAACTTAAATGATTTTAGCAAATGGCTGCAATATAACAAAGAGTGAAAAAATTAAGGGGGTCTGAATACTATCCGTACCCACTGTACATCTCTGAGGATCAATTTGGAGCAGTCATCAAGGTCTCGCGCAGCTAATTAAACATAGACCTGAACAGGCCGCGAGCGCAGTGATCACCATTAATCTTAAAGTGCAGTCTGCCAACCAGATGGAGACATTTTGTGCAGTAGCCAAACTTTGCTTCCAAAACGCTGGGATATAAGAGCACAATGTTGACCGAAAAAAAAATGTATCAAAGAGGGGCTGCGTTAAAAAAGCAGCATGTATTGAGACTTCAAATGAGACACAGAAATGTTGTGCAATCACTTAAGAGTCTCCAGAGAAGACATTGGACTGCCAATATCTACAATGAATACAACACATGATGCCAGATTAATGATAACATCCTGAAACTGCCTCCCACAGAAACATTTTGACAGGAAAAGCAACATTTATGAATAATTATATTGGCAAAGAGCAAGTTTTCTTAACACTGTGTATCGCTGCCCTCTGGGTTCTGTGTGTATGTTTCTCTTTCCCTCAGTGGTCAAGCTCTGGTGTCGACAGCTTCTGATTGGAGATAACTGCAGGACATACTTGGAGGAGGCGGACAATGGAGGACTAATTGGATCTCTAAAATGAGACCGATTTCCTGAGCTGGAGTCCAACCCAGTGAAAGTATGTCTCACTCTCGGCCTCCGCCCAGTAGGCTATGTAGTAGGCCTGTGGATCGCACCTTCCAAACTGGCATTGGATAATGTACCAAAATGCCTGACTTCAACAACAATCTATGACTTAGGCTATATTCTTCATCTCTATTCTTCATCACCCTCACTGCTTCTATCCTCCTTGATCTTAAACTTCTTCATCTCTTATTTTCTGGACTGGACCTTATTTTCTGATGCACTGCTGTCACTATCATCAATACTTTCTGAAAAGGGTACAGCTTTCCCTCTCTGTCTTCTATACAACTTACTAACGTCAACCTAACACAGGAAAAAAGGCTATTATACTGCCTGCCAGTAATGAACAATAGTGCCAGCTAAACAGAAAATATGTATCCTATAAAAAGGGACATTGACCATTTTTGAAACAACATACAGATATATTTTTTGGTCTTTGAGTTAAAAATGCATTAAAAATGATTAAAAACATTTGGATGTACAATTATATACATTGCCTTGACAGCATTGACAGAATGTGACTTAATATGTTCCGATGTGTCCTTCATTTCGTTGTTGCCAAAAATGTCAAGCACATGGCACGGCTGAAGGGGATGTCATATGATAATACTAAAATGTATCTTTTTTTTGGTTAAATATTATAAATCTATATGTGATTTTACCTGCGTCATTTATAAATGAGTTTTCTTTTTTCTTTTACCAAAGTTTATAACAGAAGATGATACTGAGATTAAAATGTTTCTACATTGTCATACGACGCTGCCCTGGCTAGAACAACCTCTCCATTTACTGTTGTTGGATGCATTCTGCCCTCTAGTGGACAACTGAAGCATCGTCTGTCCGTCTATCTATCTATCTATCTATCTATCTATCTATCTATCTATCTATCTATCTATCTATCTATCTATCTATCTATCTATCTATCTATCTATCTATCTATCTATCTATCTATCTATCTATCTATCTATCTATCTATCTATCTAGTTACAAGATAGATCTATCTATCTATTCAGTTACTTATCATTTTTATCTATCTATCTATCTATCTATCTATCTATCTATCTATCTATCTATCTATCTATCTATGAATTGAAACTGGTAATTATGTCGCAGGAAAAACCCTTTCTAAATAAATAAAATATATAGGCCTACAATAAGATAAGTATGTGCACTACAAATGTATATTCTATAAAAGATAGTATATAGTATGCTACATTTATAGTGGGAATTTATTGTCACCTATACTGCAAACTTGAGCTCTTAACCTTCGCTCTTTCCATCAGACCCAGTGACTGTTCACTTCTGTTATTTTCTATGAAAACACTCCATCAGCAGGTTCATGCCCTCTGTACATCTGATTGTGGACAGTACAGTTAATTTTTTAACAGAACTCACGTTGTTTCCCTCCTACATATTGTATGGCCACACAACTCACACAAGCTGTATGTGTAGAGACAAAGTGTAGGCTACTACAGGGTAACTGAATGATCTTGAAAGAGTTTGTGAAATAGCCTGCTAAAGACGACATGATGTACAAAAACAAATAGTCAACTAATCGATTGTGTCTCGTTCGTTTTAAGACAGTTCAGTAGAAATATCAATTTGGTCATATTTGAAGAGTTCTGAATACATTTTAGGACCGATTTGGGGAACGTGATTTCACCAAGTATGTCATCATGTTCCTGGATCAACATCTTTGTTGATCCTTGAACAACATTCCAATCGACCAATCGAATTTTAGGGACAAGTTTAGAGTTTATGTCAAGTTTAGATTCACAGTAAGGCTTAGGTGCTTCGACATCAGTGTAATTCACCTATCATTTCCCTCTGATTTTAGGGGTAAGTTATGGGTGGGGTTAGGTTTAGGGATAGGGATAGGACAAATTTTTCGGACATAAATGTCGTTCCAGGATCATCAGAATACTAAATATGCATGACAAATACTAAAATGCATGAAAATAGCTGTCAAACCCTATGTTTTTAAGATACTATGTCCAACACATTTAAAGGACTGTATATGTCATTTCTTTTTCTAGCAGGATTAACATCTATATGCTTTTGAAAATGAAATGTCCCCAACACTTGGGCCAAAGTGTGTCTGACTCTGAATCATATCTGAATATAACAAAAATGGGAAATAAAAATTTGAAATATATAAACTCATGACTTTTAAGTAAAAAAGTGAACTAATCAAGAAATACAGATTTGCTTTTACCTAGTAACAGAAGGGTTTGCTGAATTATACACATTAAGAACCATGATGTTATGATCATCATAGAAAAATGATATAATGAACCATGTCACCTTGCTCGCCATGCTCCTATTCTATAAAAACTGTTGTACTCTTTTTGCAGTTGGGATTCTCTCTGAAATTGGTTTGAGATCCTCCCGGCCGTGATTAAATCATATTTGAAGGTATTGTCTGGAGTCTGTCAAGGTTAATGCTGCATAGTAGGTTAGTGGAACACTAGAGATCTTATTCCCAAGTGAGGCTCTTAGGCGGTGTTCTGATGCGGCCAGGTAGCTCAAATTCTTATAATTCTAGGTATATTTTGTGGTCAGAGTAAAGCTATAATTCTTATAATTCTAGGCATCGTTTGTGGTCAGAGTGCGAGTCACCCAAGGATAGTATTGCAGGTGTTGGGGACAACTGGTTTAACTTGAGTCAGGTGCGTAGAGGAATTTCTACCACACTATGGGGACAAACAGGCAGGGAAACCGAGAGAACAGAACTAATGAACAGACTAGAAGCAAAAAACTAAATAAACAGTTGGAAAACTGATACAGAAATACAAACATGAATGAAAACAAACTCAAAACATTAAATTAGCACATTGGTAAAAAAAAAAAAATTAAAAGATGAAAAAAGTCATCTTTGTCCATTTCCACTGATTTGGAGCAGTTCATTTGTTTATTCAGTCAAGATGGTCCCCAGTTCAGAACATTAGATCAATGTGACAGCGGTCACATATATTTACCATCAGAAGCTGGTGAACTGGGTTGGAGAAAATTCTGGAAAAAATCTAGTGTTTATTTTACAAGTAGTGATGAAAATATGCTTATTGATCTGGTGCACAGTATCTTTACTTAAAACTTCAGCATAAAATTTGCATCTACAGTCCAAATTACATTTTGAAGAAACCTTCCTGCAAAGCTACAGTACTGTGAAAAGTACTGGCACTTGTGTTAAAATGCTGTAAAGTGAGAATGCTTTCAAAAATAAAATCACAAATTGACTTTATTTATGATTTAACTTCTATTAACTTAATTCAAATCAATATATGGTGTAACGACCCTTTGCGTTTAAAACGGCTTTTGTCCAGGTACACATGCTGTTTTTTCAGGTAGCTTTGCAGGAAGGTTTCTTCAAGCATCTCGGAGACGTTCCCGCAGTTCTTCTGTTTCTTCATGTAATCACAGACGGACTCGATGATGGTGAGATCAGATCAGGGGGGGGTATTAACATGCCTAAGACTTTTGCACAGTACTGTTTAATATTGTGTGTGTGTGTGTGTGTGTGCGTGCGTGCGTGCGTGTGTGTGTGTGTGTGTGTGTGTGTGAAATCAATGAGCTGCATTCAAAAATATCCTTTTATTGGTACAAAAGACATTTTTTACATACATGTTTCAAATATAAATAGTATGTACAAGATATCTTGATTTGTTTGTATATACACAATTACTTCATCATTAAACTTCCTTTATCTAGCCTATAACATATGGAGAGAAGTTTCTAGTTTTTCGATATCTAGTAAATTACGTAAATGGAGCAAAAAGCACAGACTTTAGCTGATCAATACAGAGTACTTGGCATTATTCCAGGAGTTCTTGGACATTATTTCATTTCATCAGCCTGGACAAACAAGTCTGATCTTTCTAATCTGAATCCTCACCGCTGCATGAATTGTAGGAGCTGTCGTAACACTCGGCCATGTAGGGGAACTTATGGATGTTTGGGTTCAGTTTGGGCACCCAGGCACGAGGTACCAGGAATGATGCCAGGTTGAACAAATCCACAAACACTTTGTAACGGTCACTGAAAGATGAGAGAACGAGGCATTCATTGATTTATGGCAAACTTTCATCTTTTTAAGCACTTTTCTGAGGTTAAAGTGTTACTGTTTATCACTGTGTGAAACTCCCATAAATGCATTAAAATGCCAATAAAAGCCTTTTATCATCTTCAAACACGTGTAAAAATATGGAAGCTTGTTTCTGCCACAGAATATAACAATTTAAAAGATAATTGCGACTTTTTATCTTTTAAAAAGAGAACTTTTTTTCTCACAATTGCGAGATGTAATCTCTTTTTGACCTTTTTTTCTCGCAATTTACATCTTTTCTCAGAATTTTGAGATATAAACTCGCAATTACGAGTTATAAATTGTATAAATTTATAAATCCTGAGACTTTTTTTCTCAGAATTACGAGTTTACAACATGCAATTGCGACTTTATATCACACAATTCGGACTTTTTTTTCACAGTATTGCGTGATATAAACGCATTTGCAAGAGAGAAAAAATCTGAATTGTGTGATAAAAAGTTGCAATTACCTTTTTTTTATTTTTTATTCTGTTGCGGAAACAAGCTTCCATGGAGCGGTTCTCAAACATTTTGGGTCACACTCCCCTTCAAACCTTTAAAAAAATTGGCACCGCCCACAGCCCACCTCCCACACCCCACACACACTTCTGACTACCAAATAATCTCACTAAAAATGATAAAAACAGAAAGATTTTTTTAAAACGTGCAGTGTAAAACACCTGCAAAAGTTTTACTTTGTAATGTCGTTGAATCATTGAAAAATAAAGCAGTAAGAGAGAATAATACATCAGTACATAACTTTTAACTTAAATAAACAACAACATTTTAATATTTCAGTAATGCATTGGATGAACTATGCCATTGGCTGCAGTGAGCTCTTTCTCAGCTTCTTATATGGGACACGGCAGCGGAGCGGCTTGTGATGCCGTCCGCTGAAGAGGTGCTTTTCTATGGCGAGGAACTTCTATGTTGGGCTTGTTCAGACGATGACAAGCCGACGGTCTGAAGAAGAACGATTCAGTGGGATTGGCGTTCAGTACACCGCTTTATATAGACAGAGTGCCAACCGCTATTCACGCACTTGAATGCCGTTGCAAAGGCTGTTTTCTGTATATACATAATCAGTAGGCCTACAACATTAACGTACAACATTGTATGTGCTGGTATTAAATAACAACATTATTTGATTATGCTGTTTAGACATTTGTTTGAGATGCACCCCATAAGAACCACTGTGTAAATGAGCTGTAATCATGCCACCATGAGTAAGATGATGACCAAAACACCACAGGAAGTTTAGTGTTTCAGGCTGGCACAGAAAAATTAAAATGAGACACACACCTGACAGTCGAGCGCAGGTAATGGTATCCTGAAGATCCACCTGTACCTGCCTTACTACCAATCATTCTGTGCACCATACAGACATGGTTATCTAGAGAAAAAGTTTTGGTGTTAAATGTGGGACATGGCTGTAGATTTCTGAATGAGAGCTCAGAATCAAAGGCTTACATCTCCACTTGGTCATAAGCGTATCGATCTCCATCAGCGCAGTCAGGAGCTGGAAGGGAACCTGGAAGCGAGGCTCTTCCCTGGAAGGGGAAAAATTAAGGTCTGTCTCCATTGTATAATGAATAAAAATAATATTTACATGAATTTAGCGGATATTGCATGAAATGCATACCTATAGAAATTGATCATTAGAGCTCCTTGAAGGGCCTTGTAAGAAAGTCGACGTTCACCTTTTGGAAAAAGATTAAAATCACAGCACTGTTAATTCATTTTTTGTCATTAACTGCCAAGGTAATATAACAAAGTATAGCGTTATAAATGTGTAGGCCTATCACTGTAGCGGATGGACCAAACAGACACACAATTATTCATTATATTTACTGAATAATCCAGCAAACACAAAACAAGGTGCTAAGGTGCCAGCGAGATAACAAGGTCACATGAGACACAGCCATCTTCTAACCGTATACATACTGGGAACTATATTCTCAGAAGGCGAAGCACTGCTACTTGGGCGGAGTGATTTGCACCTGAGAAGCCCCGTGGTGAGGAGCAGTTGGAGTAAATCACTCCGCAGAAGTAGCAGTGCTTCGCCTTCTGAGAATATAGTTCCCAGTATGTATACGGTTAGAAGATGGCTATGTCTCATGTGACCTTGTTATTCGTACACGCTGTGACTATACAAATCACAACATGTTGGCGTTATTTTGTCACTTATTGGGAGCAGTATGCTAGCTGGAGCCATTTACCTCCAGTCTTTGTGCTAAGCTAGGCTAGCGGTGTGTACGTCAGACAGAGTTACGGCACGCACAGAGATGAAAAGGGTATGTATGGACTTATCTAACTCTGTGGGATACGGTGAATAAGTTAAAGTCCTAAAAAGTTGGCGTGTTCCTTTAACACTTTACCCATATTTGTGTGATTGTGTGTATGTGTTTGTTTAGATCAGTTATGTGTTCGTGATTTAGTCAAATAAAACATTTGTGTATATTCATGTGGGTTTTGATTTTACACAAAATATATCCTTTCTGAGAATTGATAGACGATCAATACTGAGTAATCGCTGGACGAACAGATTAATTGAATTGTAAAATTAATTCGGCTACATCAAGTTAATTTAATTAACTGATCCAAATATTTATAATTAATTATAACAAGTTTATTATTCATATTTCCCCTTTGAGCTAATTTGCTACCTTACGTTTTGTTTTTTAAAAACTATGAAAAACTTTACTAGACTTGCGATGTTGATAACTGTGGAAACGTGTCATCACAGTCTGTAAAAAGAGTCCATAGTTTTAGTTAATAACCCTACTTATTAGTCTATACTACCTTAGCGGTTAGTGGCAAAGCATTGTGGGCCGGTCCTCACCTTTGCTTAAAAGATGCTCATGGCGTTTTGGGTCAAATAAGGCAGTGAAGACCTCAGACTGTTTGTTTCGATCCTCTAGAAGCTCCTGCTTTACCTCAGAATCTTCCAGTTTCTATCAGTGAAAGCAATGTTAACCTTAAGCTCAGTAACATGACTGGAAAAAAATAACTGTGATTAGAAATGAGAGCAGAACGAACTTCCAGTTTCTGCTTCTCCATCTTGAGACCCTCTTCGATGTTGGCTTGGAGTTCCCCCCAGAAATTAAACCCATCACTTTCAAGTCCAGGAGTCCTTTCCAGCCATTGCTACAAAACACATAATAGCATATAACTTTGACATAGCATTCTAATTACGGAAAAACAATAGTGGTAAAGTTTCTATTTCTTTTGAACCTGAAGATGAGAGGTTTTACCTCCACCAGCTGAAGGAGAGAGGGTTCCTGCTCTGAACTCAGCAGTATCTCACTCTCATGTTCGTGGAAGTTATCTCTGTAGTGTCGACGGTTGTATGGGACTCTTAAATGATCCGCCACACCAATCTTACCCTCCAGAAGACGGAACTGAAGACTCTGGAACCCCGATGCTGGGGACAGATACTCCCTACAACACGTACACAACATAGTCTGATTCATTCACAAATTACCTGCAGCAAGCTCACTCGTGGAATATGTTCTAGGGTGGATGTATCAGCAAGATTTTTAATTTCACAACTTCTTACACAAATTCTTTGTACAATTGAGGCCATGGTTGTTTGAGCGGAGAGAACCTGAGCTTTTATGAGTTATATTGACTGAGGCTGTTACCTAAAGTCAAAGAAGTCCAGGGCCGTCATGGTCTCCAGGACAGCAAACTGTTCCACCAGCAGTTTGAAGATCATGGTGACCCTGTGGATCCTGCTCACCACCTTCAGCATGTTTCTCTCATCCCGAACCTGTGGGCGGCGTCCACATGTCATAATTTTTCATTTTAGCACAAAAAATGCATCTAAATAAAGTCAAAATGCTTGAGGTAAAGTCAACTCTTCTCTTTAAAAGTTACACTTACTTTACTCAATATTCACTTTGTTAGTTTAACTCACATGGTTTTTAATGAATAGGTCCCGAACTGAATCGAGCTCCCACAATATCTGCTTAAACCACAACTCGTAAGCTAAAGGAGAAAGCAGGATAATACAGTGAAAATGGAACCTTAGAATGCGAAATATTTTTTAATGCTACATGAGAGCTACTGTAACAGAGCAGGTTTTCATACGTTATGAATACATATAAATAGATTACCTTGGTGGGTAATGATGAAGAGATGCTCATCATGGATTTTGTTGCCTTTCAGTTCACTCTGCAAAACTTGAGCGTTCAGCACCTTGTCAAGCTAACAGCAAACAGACTGACGTTATTACAACTTAATGCACATCAGCTTTTCTTGCTAAATCATTTGCCGCAAAAAAGACTGACATTTTAGATATGAATAATTCATATTTGGATCAGTACAGATGTCGATAAAGGTTGATGACTTTAAGTTAATTACCTGTAGGTATTCTCCATAGATGATTCCTCCTTTAGTGGCTTTGTTGGTGCCCTTTTGGGATTCATCCTCTTCCTCTGCTTTACTGGTAAACAATCTAATTTTGAGATAAAAAAAAAAAAGTTTTTAAAATTTTGGTTAAAAAAATTTAAACATTGCATTTTATGTTGATAACATTGTATTTCATTTGATTTTGATATAAAATAAAAACATTTAGTTCAAAAACAAATTCTAAAACAAAATAAAACCCACTGATGCTTTCTTTCAAAAAACGGACATCCACTCATGTTTTTCCTCAAAATGTCCAACAAGAATTGATCTTATCAGCGTTGACTAAAGGTTATCACAAGGTTCTGGATGTTTCATTGCAAAGTGAAGCATTTAAAGGTTTGAAGTGTCCAATCAAATGCTGGATTGTCAAACCCTGCCTATCCAAGCAGGATGCAAGGTAGGCATGTGAGTGTGTGTTTGTCTACAGTTTACAATGTGATTGTTTTGGATTTTTTTTCTTTTTTTAGACCAGAGTTACTAGTTAATTAAAAATAAACGTAAAATAAAATAAAATAAAACAACTTATTTTATTTCATTTAGTTTAACGATGTACTAAAATAACACTTAAAACAATACATTTACTATATAGACATTAAAAAAAAACTATAATAAAAATTACAAAACTAAACAACAAAAATTACTAAAACTTTAAAATGATAAATTATAAAAAGTTAAAACGAATTCAAAATATGAATAAAAACTATAATAGTATCTCAATGATACTAAAATTTAGACTTATATAATTTCTAATTGAATCATGTGACAATGCTTTTTTATTTAAATAAATACAATATTTTTTTCTATTTAAAAGAAATGGATAGTCCCGGTCCTTAATTATGATTTGCCAATCTTGTTATGATCCCCAAAAACCTCCCATGTAAGATTAGACTTGGAGGGTTTGATTATGGATAAAAAATAAATAATAATAAAAAAGTCAAAGCTGCCATAAGCCATAGGCCTACAGTATGTGCTTGTTGACCATTTAATTTGTTGTCCAGTCGGCAACATTTGACCATTTAATGGAGTCTTGAAAATGAGGATTATTTAAATGTTCTGCAATTTGATCATGTGCTTGTTTGTGTCATGGTCAAAGTGTCCTTGCATTTAGAATTTATTTTTTTATAGCTACTACACTAATGGTAGGCTACCATACGTGTATATGGACAGGTAAATATTTAAAAGTCAGTAGGCCTATGTCCCTACTCTCTTAAAATGTAACATTAACAGCCAATGGCATCTCTCGATGGTCAGGAGGCATGTCACGACAAGGTCATGTGAGTTTAATCTAAACGCAAAAAGCAAACACATTTTGAAAACCAGACAAGCCAACACGTCACAAGCACAATATCAAAATGAAGAACATTTAATTGCAACCCTCATTTTCAAAACTGTATTAAATGGTCAAATGTAATGACACCAAATTAAAACAAGTGCATTTGGTTTTTGTGTTCGGGTGTCCTTTTTGGCGTGTTTATTTATAATCCAGTCAATACATTTCATCGAAAGAATGCTTCAGGGATTGTAACAACTTTATATAAGAGCTGTTTTTTGCTTTCGCATGTTCTTGTGGAACCATGCATCCTCAAACAGTCATATTACATAATTTGGAGCCCGACCAAAAGGCATGACCTTAAAAAAAAAAAAAAAAAAAAAAAAATCGATATCTCAGAGACAGAGCTTAAGGTCAAAGGGTGTTGTAATTTGAATGGGGCTGAAGTTCGGTTAATGTAGCCTACAACATTCTGTGCAAACACAAGTAAAACACCACATGCTCCAAGAAACACAAGCATGTGTTTATGTGCCTAAAATAATGGAATTAAGGAAGTTTGGTTGAAAACAGTGGAAAACCATATAGCCTACTAGATGACCGTCAATGTCTCTTTACATATTAGATTTCGCTAATTCGTAACTAGTAGGCCTATATTTTTAACTTTTTACTTGCACTATCGCTTCAAATGTTTGGTGTATGATTTTCAGAAATGTATAGGCTACTTTTATTTAGCAAGGACACATTCAATTGATCAAATACATAAAAAAATTAAATAAAAAATAAATCTTTTTTTGAACCTACCATTCATCAAAGAATCCTGAAAAAACATTAAGCAGCAAAACAATTTTCATCAAGAAATCGCAAATCAGCATATTAAAATGATTTTTGAAGGATCATGTGACACCTAAGACTAGAGTAATGATGCTGAAAATTCAGCTTTGTATCACAGGAATAAATGACATTTTATTATATATTCAAATAGAAAATAAGCCAGCTAAACAATTGAAATAAGAAAGCTTCCCACACCCCATTTTACAGCCGACCTGCTCAATGAACGATAAGAATTTTCTCTTTTTGCCATTTATTGCAGATCAGTACGTAGGGGAGGAAAAATAACAAAGACAAACTCACACTATACATTAAAGCAAATAAAATAAAAATAAAAATTACATATTCAAATATAAAACGTGGCGGGAGAATATCTACTGAACGTCACCAAGAACACTGACCCACGTGACTTTTTCCATATGTATTTATTCAGCATTAATCATTACAAATACACACATTTCCCTGAGGAAATTAACCACTCCAGCCTTAACAGAACCAGTGGCTGAACTTTTGCTCATGTTTGATAACACCTTCGTTCTCACACAAAAATGAATATGACATACGGTACAAAATTAATTATGCAAAAGCAAAGAGTAACTGTATTTAATGACCTCCAGTAATCAAACACTATTTTTTCCTGTGCGTTTGTATCCTAGAGAACTGCAGATATGACAAAGATGACGTGAACATGGCCCCAGTTTTGAAAAACAAATTTTTTTTTCAGCACATATATGATTGCTATGGAACTTAAGGGATAGTTAATCCTAAAATAAAAGTTCCGTCATAATTTACTCAACCAAGTTGCTGGTCCCCATTAACTTCCATTTAATTTTTCCCGCCCATACTATGGAAGTCAATGGGGACCAGCAACTGTTTGGTTACCCACATTCTTCAAAACATCCTCTTTTGTGTTCAACAGAACATAGAAACATATAAGATAAAATAGTATATGACAGAATTTTTATTTTTGGATGAACTATCCCTTTCAGTGTTCATCTGCAGGTGTAAAAGTGAACAAAACCGACAAAAATGTGCATAAGGTGCAGGTTTGTTATTGTGATGATGTTCTCCAAGTCCTAGCAGCAACCTACTGCCTCCTAGAGGAAGAGAGAATGATTGCCACACCACACAGTTCAGATCAAGACAAACTAAACAATAAAAAAAAATTAAAAATACTTCAGAATTAACAATACCAATAATTAAAAAAAAAGAAAATAATTTAACATTCCCCAATCCCAAAAGCATTGCATTCACATTTGTTAAGGACATACATGTACAAAATAAAATAATAATAGGCATGTCTGTTTAACTATCCGGGCTCAGTAGATGCTTTGAGATGTTTTTAAAACTTATACATCATATAATTGATCGTGTCACCCAGGTCAATAACAGCAAGGTGATTTGTTGTTGCCTCGCTCAAGGAATGCCCAGCAAACACGCGTTTATGATATTAACAAACATACAAATACGACATTGGACACACGGTTGAAAAGAACACATTGCAAATATGGCAGATGATCAATACCATTTCAAACATCAAACAGTACCGAAGTATTGCAGAAACGGAGCAATAACAAGACAGACAGATTCAGCCCTTTTTCAGATTAAACTGAATTAAAAATGCCCCATATACAGCAAAACAAATCAACATGAACTTGAAAGCCAAACAATAAATAAACACAAACATGTAGGAAAATCCGTGATTAGATTGTTGGATAACTGTTCGAACTTCAATGTTTGCACATCTTGTTCCTTCGTATTCAAACAACATTTCATTCCAAGGTTCATGTAGAACATGTTTCTTTAATATGTTTACAAATTCTGTTACCTCACATAGTAATTCATTATTAAATTAAGTGCTGTCCAAAAGACATGCAATTGATATTTTCCATTTTTAATAGTACATATTACTATTAATCATTTCCCATTTGAGACTTTTTTGATAACATGAAAAGTTGCAAAAAAAAAAAAAAAGCATAAAAAGGCATGAAACTTACCTCAGTGAAATGACTGACCAAAACTCTTCAAAATACTCTATAAATGGTTTGGATTTTCAGATGAGCAACAATACAAACTGTCAGTGTAATGAAAAAACAACGGTGATCACCTGATATTGCTTAGTGGTTCTTTTCAGGAACGCCACATGTAAAATTATTATATGAAAAGCCTGTTTTTGTTTTGTTTTTTCTTCAAAAAACAAATAATACCAAAAGATGCAAATCTGCAAGTTGAGAATAGTTAAACTGCATTGTATAAATTATGCAAATACATCGCATCTGGAAGAGGGGGAGGGATCATCTGCAACAGATTTCGAACCTTCTAATGATCGTTTAGAATGAAAAATGTTGTTTTGTTTCCTAGATTAGCAGCAAAACCGTTAATAAGTCATGCACAAGTAATACTGTTAACTGGCCAATTGAGAATGATTTTATCAGCAACCTGCTTTGATTTGGATTGCAAAATTTCAACATACAATTGTCAGATACACAACTTAAAGGACTCCAGTTTAAAACTATCATTTGTACTTTTTCCTAATGTGCCCTATATTTCTCGATGCACGCCTAAGCCCCTTGCCTCTTTCCTGTTGATCCCCAATGCAATTCCCAGTAACGTTTCCTTGCAAAAACTGTGATGCCGGCTTTTTAGTTAAATCAGGACTTGACTTCAGTTTCAGGATGGATCGAATCAAAACCAACCGCAAATACTGCGCCAGGAAAAGTGAACAAAACGCAAACTTTTACAAATTTGGCCTTCCACAAGTGAATCCCACCTCGATTCTTCCATGGGAAGAGATATGAAAAGTAAAGATCAAGTATAATTATATATCTACTTCGATATATATATTTTTTTAAACGAGCTGGCTGAAAACGAAGCTGGATCTTGGATTCTGTGAGCCATTAGAGTTTGGTTTGTTCCGCATGCAGCGATGGTTTCCAAAGCGTTAGCATGCAGCCCCTGCCGCAGAGCCTGTAGAGATGATGCACTACAGACTACAGTAACAGGACGATGCTTGAAATCCAGTGAAGAGCCTCCTTGATATCTGTAGGAGAGCCACCAGGACCATGGTGTCTGACGGTGATCTAAAGAGCCACATTTGGTAATGAGTTCAATGACTTTGCGGTCTACATGATGTCTTAAGGGGATATCGGTGACGTGCTGACAAACCGCACGCCTGAGTGGGCGGGGCTTACACAGTTCCCAGCCCGTGAACCCCGCCCATTTAAAAAAAACATATTGTGCAGCAGAAACAAACAAAAAAAATCAAATGGGAGAACAGAACCTCGAAATATCTTCGAAGTGTTATTAAAAACTCTTTTGTTTTTGGTGTCTTTTTTCGTATCGGTTTGAACAAAATCGTTACAATTTACCAGAACTCCCTGGTGGTTTGGATGTGCAATACGGAGTGTGAGCGGGTGGAAATGCTAGGAAACCGCCTCGATCTGGTAGGAGCAGTCGTCCGGATGAGGGCCGGGTTTGGCTTCAGTAGTGCTCTTAGGTTTGGGAGGCCAGTCGGGATCCACGCTCAGCTCTTGGGCCAGGTGCATGTACCGAGCCTTGGGCACTTTTCTCCGTCGGCAGCACAGCCAGGAGAGGCATTTAGTTCCATACAGCTCTATTCCTTCCTATAGACACACATACACACACATCGGCCAGAGAGGAACACAGGAGAAGGTGAAGATAAGAAGTCGGTTTTTATCCTTTTCTTCAAAAGACAGAATTCAAACCTGTAACGGAATCGCTGTAAACTACAATAAAATGAAAAGAGATATTCATATTCATCTGCAGAAACAATGTCAGAGCCTTTGGTCTGTCTGTAGAGTATGTCATGCCTCTGAGCACATGCAAGGGTAATGAATTTTTATTCTTATCCAAAAATTCCAATGAAATATACATTTTTGCTTTAGCTAAGCTCAAATGGTATTAAAAAGAATGTTCCGGGTTCAAATCCATGGCATGCTGTCAGTTACCACAGAAAATAACTTTGACTTGTCATCAATGTAATGTGCTTTCAATGCAAAATACAAATAGTAAGTATATGGGGAAAGACACTGCATTGTGATAAAGGTTCAGTTTTAAAAGACTTACTCATTATAGAGTTAAAATGGAAGTAGTAAGACAAAACCACTCACTAACCTAATGCGTGTAAAGATATATAACATTTCTGAGCCCACTAATAGTATACAATATGTACACAGAGAAAAATCCACTCACAGGAATCATAAACTGCATTTCATCCATCTGTTGACATATTTTGGTGTAGAAGCATTAAAATAAGTGCTTTAACAAAAACATTTCATCTTCAAAACCCTTCTGAAGGGTTGCTTCATGGACTTACTGTAGACAATATTTGCTTGTTTTAACAATATAAGGGCTCAAAATTATTTATTTTTTTAAATCGAAGGCAGGCCACAGATACTGTCAATATAGCTCCTTTTAAACCCGGGACATTCCTTTAAAAGAATATTCCAGGTTATTTGCAATCTATTATTATATATTACTATAACTTATTGACAAGCTAAAAAAAAAAAAGAAAAAAGTCAACCTGGTTAATTTCCCAGTATCAGTGTTATTATTCTTAACTAAAACTATATAAAAAAACAACAACTATGTTTTCAGTAACTGAAATGAAGCTGGAAAAAAATAATAATGGGACATAACATGTCCCAATTTTATTAAGTTAAAAATGAGTAAAAAGTATGTAATACTAAAATACTAAATATAATACTAAAATAACACTACTCCATATCTGCATGAGTACACCAAACCAATTGGTAACTTGAAGTTCATCCAACAAAAATAGTCCCAATTTAAAAGGATGATGCATGTATAAATTATTTGTCTGTGATCGACAGCAGGCCACAGACTCGTTCTGAACCCAGAGCATTCATTTAAAGGAATATTCAGAGTTATTTACACTTTAAACAGGACCTATTATGCCCCTTTTTACAAGATGTAATGTAAGTCTCAGGTGTCCCCAGAATGAGTCTGAAGTTTCAGCTCAAAATACCTCACAGATCATTTATTACAACATGTTGTAAATACCAATTTTTGAGTGAAAGCAAAAACATGCTGTTTTCATGCATGTATCTTTGAGTGCAATTGAGCTGCCGCTCTCCACCCCCCCACATCTAGAATAGCGCTGTGCCTTTACAGCTCATGCCTCGAATACCCTGCCAAAAACTAACTAAGACAACTTAACTACACTACCGTTCTAAAGTTTGGGATTGTACGATTTAAAAAATGTTTTTACAACAAGTCTCTTATGCTCACCAAGACTGCATTTAAAAGAAAAAATACAGTAAAAACAGCAATATTGTGAAATAATATTACAATTTAAAATAACTGTTTTCTATTATAACATCTTAAAATGTAATGTATTGCTGCTGTGACAAGGCTGAATTTCTTCCATTACTCCAGTTTTCAATGTCACATGATCCTTCATTCTAATATGCTGATATGCTGCTCAATAAACATTTCTTATTATTATTACCAATGTTGAAAACAGCTGTTCTGCTCAATATTTGAGTGGAAACAATGATACAGTTTTTTTTCAGGATGCTTTGATGAATAGAATGTTCAAAAGAACAGTATTGTTTTTGAAATATATTTTTGTAACATTTAAAGCATCCTTGCTGAAAAGTATTAATTTATTTCATAACTAAAAAACATCTTACTCACCCCAAACTTTTGAACAGTAGTGTAGTCTAAAAAAGTAAACCTATTTTTTTTTCCATCAAGGACTAGTTAACATGGCACTGCAAACTATAAATTAGTTAAGCAAAACCAGAAGTAGAAAAACTGTCCCAACTTCAAAAATGCTTTCCACAGACATTAAGTTGCAAACAACCCAGAATATTCCTTTAACCAAAACAGATGCTTTATAAACACACAAAACACAATAGATCAGAACTTTAGTGCAAGTTTTGCAATTCATTATGTTAGACGTTAAATATTGATCTGTTTGGCACATACCTGCACCGTCATTCCAAACACGGTTTAAAAAGACGCATAGCTTACACACGTATGCAGTAATTGCCACTACAGAAGGAGCATTAGAGGAAAATGGGGGGAGGGGGAGGAGGGGTAATCGTAAGCCCCCGGAGCATGACAAAACAAGAGTCCCCACAGGGGGCACTAGAGAGCGTTCAGAAAAAATCATGTTGCTGCATGCAAGGCCAAACGTTAAAACAGGGTGTTGAGTGAGAGGGAAAGAGAGGGTGTTGAGGGAGAGGGAGAGGGAGAGAGAGAGAGGAGAAAGGAGAGAGGGAAAAGAGTGAGAGTGGGAAATAGGGCGGAGTGGACACCAGGAAGTGAAAAGGCAACGGTGAACAGAAGTGTCAGATTTTTCCCAACCTGTGGTGTCGGGCCTGCAGGGGAGACGCCATAGCTTCCCTGCTTGTCTCTGCTGAACACATGCTTCCATAAGATGACGTCAAGCACGACGGTCTAAAGAATATCGCAGTAGGGCGGAAAGAATGAAGAGAGCTACGGATCACATGGCTAGCAAAAGATTTATGGTCATCAATTGTTTCTGCTGTTTCCTTGTCAAGAGCAAAACTAAATACATTTCTTTTTGAAAGGGCAGTGTTTGTTTTTTTGGGATTGTGTGTTAGTAAAAGAGAAATAGAGGGATGCAAGAGAATTATTTTATTCTGCCCTAAAAATAATTAGTTTATTGGCAATGAACATCAAGCGAGATCAAAGGATTGGGTCCCAGTGATTGGCTGCTGGAGACTAATGTTCTATGATTGACAGGTGAGGGAGAATGTCTGAGAAGGAGCGTGACCTGTAGTCCGCACCAGGAAGACGGCGGGATCTAGAGGCGAAGCAAACAGCCGCTATATGCCACTACGATGATTGCTGGCATTTCTTAATAAGCGTGAGGAGTTTGCTCAAAGTTTGACAATAGTAATTTGACCTTTTCTTTCATTCAGAGGCAGGAGCTGCTGATGGAATCAGACACGCTGTACAATTCATGGCCTGGCTGGCTGTATAGCTCAACATATAACTTCTGTTTCCTTATCCTGTGAATCAGCCTCAGCAGAGCAGATGAAATTTACTTTTGTATAGGGATGGGAATCTCTCCAATTCATTAATGATTCTTTTAGTGCTTTTCAGGAAGCACCAAATTACTGATCCTAATACTGTTATAACATATTTATCATATATATAATGCCAAAAGAGCTTCTAACTCATTCATCTAAAATAGCTTGATCATGGAAGTATTTGGGACAATTTGCAATTAATTTGATTGTTAAGAATTTCAAGTAAGTAAATAAATTACAAAAAATATAATTGCCCTAATATATATATATATCTATACTGTATATATACACTGTATATATATATATATATATATAAGGGAAATTCTATTTTTTGTAATTTATTTACTTACTTGAAATTCTTAACAATCAAATTAATTGCAAATTGTCCCAAATACTTCCATGATCAAGCTATTTTAGATTAATGAGTTAGAAGCTCTTTTGGCTCAATATTCACTGAAAGAACTGATGTTTTTATAGAGTAATTTGTTCTGACTACAGAAAAAATTAAATACTGCCCTGCCCCCCAAAAAAGTCAGTTTGGATTTTAATAGGAAAATGCTTAAGAGTCTATGATTGGATCATTATTGCAGTGATTATTATGTTTCTAGCATGTTATACGTTTGGAAACAGTTCTTATAGATGGAGTGTGTAGCTTTTCATTTCTTTAAACAACCATGTAGGAAGAAACATCATGGCCATATTCCAGGATGATAATGTCAAGATTCATCAGGCTCAAATTGTGAAAGAATGGTTGGGAGGGAGCATGAAGAATCATTTTCACACATGAATTGGCACTTCTGAGTCCAGACCATAAATTCATTGAAACTCTTTACAGAGTGTTGGACTCTTACATTGTCAATACAAGATCTTGACCACAAATTGATGCAACTCTTGATGGAAATAAATGTTTTGATGTTATTTGAAGTAAAGTGAGACTGATGAATCTTGACATTGTAATCCTGGAATATGGCTATGATGTGTTTTCCTACATGGTTGTTCAAGAAATGAAAAGCTACACACTCCATTAATGAGGGTTAGAAGAACTGTTGCCAAACATATAACATGCAAGAAACATAATAATCACTGCAATAATAACCCAATCATGGACTCTTAAGCATTTGCCCATTTAAATCCAAACAGCAACTTTTTTTTCCTTTTGGCCGGGCAGTGTATATTTATATACAAGAACTTGTGTTTACATGTATATGTAGTACTTGAACTAAATAAAAAATTTTTCATGTTATATAAAAATGGAACCAGCTCTGAATAAGAACCAGCTCTTGATTCCCAACCCTATTTTTGTATTTTTCTGTAGCAGTGTATATGCCATCAAGTACAATAGAGGGTTTTAATTAGGTTACAGCAAGAGCAGTGTGTTATTGACCCTGGCTGAAGGGTCAACTCCATCTTCCCTAAATACTGTATATGAACTAGCAATAGAATTACATTGAAATGCAATTTCTTTTCATATGTAAATATCCACTACAAATAATGTGGGAGATGTAAGAGTCTGATGTTCCCACTTACCTCGATGAACACACTCACTATGGTGTTGCCCAGTACGATAATCACCATAGCCACACGCCAGCTCAAAGGAACACACACAAGCTGAGGAGAATGGAGACAATGTAGAGAACTTCTTAAAACAAGATCAGTAAAAATGTATTTTGAAAGAAATTAATACAGTACTTTTATTCAGGAAAGGTGCATTCAATTGATCCAATGTAACATTAAAGACATTTCTAATGTTGCAAAATGTTTCTATTTCAAATAAATGCATGGTTTTCACAAAAATATGAAGCAGCACAACTGTCTTCAACATTGATAATAATAAGAAATGTTTCCTGAGCAGCTAATCAGCATATTAGAATGATTTCTGAAGTATCATGTGACACTGAAGACTGGAGTAATGAATGACGTTTTAAAATATATTCAAATTATTAATAAATCATTTAATTGTGAAAGGTATTGAAATAATTGAATAATTATTCAAACAATAGGACATATATTATCTAAAGGAATTAATTAAGAAACAACCATACCTCCAAAAATTGATAGATTCCAGAGATTGGGACAAACATGATGAAAAACAGGAAAATGGTGAGAATTAAAGCAGAAAGAACAAACGGCCCTAAAAGAAACAAAACAGACAACCAGAAACACAGTCAATGAACAGTAACTGAGAACTAGATTTGCTTGCTCACATGTTCATTTTTTTATTTTAGACATTTAAGTCAACTGGCAATTTTCAAAATGTACTCAAACTTCTTTAAAATAATATATGCATAAAATTGGGAGAAAAAGAATGTAAAACATGCAATTATAAATGATATCAAAACATTTCTGCCTTGTGATATGTCTGTTACACTGCACTGTGAATGCATTAAGTTGAAAAAGGTTCATCCTTACAGTTCTTGTAGCTGGGCTGGCGAAAAGGTTTTCCTTTGGAGAAAACAACAGCAACAATGAGGTACTGAAACGAGGAGATGAAGAAGAGTGTGGTATTCACATCGTTCATGATTTTTTCTTCTTTGGGCTTGGAGGAGTTATCCATGTGATGAGGAGCAGAGCAGTTGTAGATACTGTAAATTACAGAACAAGCACCAAAAACAATGACCTTGAGCTGCAGTCAGACTAGAAGATTGTTTTTAATGCAACTATAAGGTTAGGGCAAAAAACATCAGTTGTTCTGCATTGGAGGCAGCGCAGAATACTCACTCTGGCTTGGAGTACCAGTCGAATTTTTGGATCAAGAGAAAGCTCATGATCTGGAAACCCAGGCAAATGAGAATCTGGGTCAGAACTGAGAAAAGGAGAGGAACTGAGACGAGACCGGAGGGAGGTCTTCGGGCGACGAGCTCCTTCCATGCGGAGTTCAAACTCACTAGGAGTGGGTGGGGAAAGCGAAAAAGAGAGAAATTACAGCAAAAAGAATCAATAATGTACTTACAATCAGTGGTGGACAGTAATTAAGTAGTTTTACTCAAGTACATTTTTCAAGAATCTGTACTTTATCAGTATTTTTTTTTTGTTAGGAAACTTCCACCACTTGATTCCAAAGCATAATATCATACTTTTTGCTCCACTACATTTCATAATAACATATCGTTTCTGGTTTATTTTGAAGAAATAGCCACTCGATTCATGGACGTGGCGATTTTTTCCAATGAACCCGTTCACAAATTTAACTGAAAGATTCATTCACGAATCGGACTGATTCAAACAGCTCACTGATTCAATAATCGGGACAAAATGAATTGGGAACTGGGATAATGTAATAGCTTGAATTCCATGAAAAGTAAGTTACTAAATGCCAGATTTTTATATTTATTATTGTAGATGAAAATCATATTTACGTCATGACTGTCAGCTGTAAATATAAGTAGTATTACAAAACATTTTAATAAAATGTTGGTTTATTTGCAGAACAATAAATCAAATGTCTGCACTAAACTTTCTCAGGTAACACTTTATTTTACAGTGTCTTTGTTACACGTTACAAGTAGCTACTATAGTGATTACTACAAATTGTACTTAATTACATGAACTAACCCTAAAAACAACCCTATAGTGAGTACATGACATGTTGTTAATTATTATTACTCAGTACTTAAAATTTAAATTACAGTGTAACACAGACACCTTAAAATAATAATAAGATAATGACTAGAATGAATAATAAACATGGTTCATCGATCAGAGCTGTATACTTTTAATACTGGAGTACATTAAAAATCTACTTTTGTAGTTTTACTCAACTACTTTTACTACAGTACTATTTTATTAGGGTATGTGTACTTTTACTCAAGTACTTGATTTGTGTACTTCGTCCACCACTGCTTACAATTAATTAATAACGCACCTCGATTTCCATAAGCTCAAACTCTTAAAAGTTCAATCTAAATGCTTACTGACCACATACAATCCAAATTGGCTAATTACTCCATTTATTTCCCTGATCTTATGCAATGTAATCACAATGGATACTATACAGAACAGTCCTATATTATATTCTAATTTAATTTTCTGTGTATTCTCTATTATATCACATTTGGTGAGTTAAATGCAATGAGAAATGCATTGTGGAGGTTAAAGGGTTCAAACCAGATGACCAGAAACTAGTTTGCGTTCCTGCATAATTCATAAAAACTAAAAAGATAGAAAAGGCTAAAACAAAAGGCAATGCTAAGATAAATTTGAGCTGAACAAGAAAGACAATACAGATGACACTCACTGGTGAAGACAATAAGAAGAATGATGGCTATGTCGATGAAGAGAAACTGGAAGTCGCCCAGGTTACTGCGAATCTGAAATGCATTATTAATTGTATAAGCAATCTCAACGAGAACTAATGATCTTTGGTTACTCACAATCTGTCTTCAAGCACAGAAAACCGGCTGCGTCCGAAATAGCATACTCTCTTGAGTAGGTACTTATTTTGAACAAGTAATTACTTCACGACCTCTAAAAAAGTATGTTCTATATAGAGTGACTGTGTGTAGTATGAATATAAAATGGATGTACTACATCCGCCATGTTGTCACTGTCACACGACCTACCAGCAACCATTCATAAATCCTCTCCCGTGGCCTCATGGGATAGTAAAGAGCCCATCATATGCACACTTCAGAATCTCGCCAGAAGTTGTAGGTCATCCGGGTAAATTTGCCTATTCATTTATGATTACTCTGAATTCGGACATACTTCTTTTGTCACATACTGTTTTCCGCCTACTATATAGTAAGGAGGTATGCGATTTCAGATGCAGTCAAAGATGTATATTAACTACAGTTCAGTCAATTGTTGTGGTTGAAATCATGACAGGGGAACTTACAGAGTAGAGAAGGGCAACACTGAGGCACTGAATAATACTGTACAGAGCCATGAACTTAAACACACAGAAGGAGGTGATGAGAGCCGCCCGTCCCTCCCTGTGGAGAAACAACAAGTGAGACTCAGCAAACAAGACAATTTTGTACAAAGGACATTTGTCATTGGGTTAAATGGTCTACAATGTTGAAGGCCAAAACAGGCACCCTCATCAACTCATTGTGGTTCATTTAAGGTTCAGTAAGTGATTTCTGAGAAACGCTGTTGGAAATTGAAATCAACAACCAAACAAACAGTTTTGTGAATATTTGATAGATTTCTGTTTTGTGTGTGCTGAAAAATAAGTTTGTTCATAGTATTGGTTGTGTAAATAGGAGAAAAACAAAGTGGATTGGACCAATGCACTGACCACAAAACACTTGTTAAGCCAATCAGAAGTAGGGGGCGTATCCGCTCATGATAGGAAGGAGAGAGAGAGTGAGCAAGAGGGGCATTTGCAGAAAGACTGTAGAAAGAGAGATGGCTGGGATATTACCAAAGAGGAAATATTATTGGAAAAAGAAGGGTTATGATCAGGCAAGAGCTAGGACCCGCGTTAATATTAGAAAAGCTTTCCAGCGCTGGAGAGACATCAGAGAGCCTTTTAGGTTGCTTTGCTTCTGCTCGATATGTGAGTAGCATTGTTTTTTTGCTGTTTCAAATAACCAAGATATGCTGTATCTGTATCGCTGTATATTTGCACGAGCTGTCTGATGCGCCAGCTAGCCGTTGCCTGTGGAGCACAGCGTGTTTATTATTTTGGGGGCGGAGCAATGAAGGGAAAGGGTGTTTCATTCGGATAGGGGTGTGTTTGTTTGGATGTCGATTTCAAATATCAACAGTGTTTCTCAGATATCACTTACTGCTCCTTCAAGGCAAAAACTTTAATACAAAATTATTAAAGGAACACTCCACCGTTTTTTGAAATAGGGCTTATTCACCTTCTTTCCTAAATTTAGATAGGTGGGCAAATGCATTTTTGTCTCAGTGCATGCATTGTTTTAGTTTGACAGGGTTGGCGCTAGCTTAGCTTAGCATAATGAATGGAATCCTTTGTTGCCAGCTAGCATGTCCTGAGTAAAAGTGATATAAAAAATAAAAAAACCCCACCTAATTACTTCTTGTAGCCTGCGTATTCACAACACGTAAAAATAGCGATGCAGATTAACACTAGGCGATTTCCTATGCAGATTTTGACTTGGGACTATATTAGGGGGAAGCACAGGCAAAGCACTGCTACTTGTGCGCAGAGATATCACGCCCAAGTAGCAGTGCTTCGCCTGTGCTTCCCCCTAATATAGTCCTTAATATATAAGTCAATATCTGCCTAGGAAATCGCCTAGTGTTAATCTGCATCGCTATTTGTGCTTGTTGTGAATACGCAGGCCACAAGAAGTAATTAGGTAGGGTTTTTTTTTTTTATATCACTTTTATTCAGGACATGCTAGCTGGCAACAAAGGATTCCATTCATTATGCTAAGCTAAGCTCACGCCGACCCTGTCAAACTAAAACAATGCATGCACTGAGACAAAAATGCATTTGCCCACCTATCTAAATGTGGGAAAGAAGGTGAATAAGCCCTATTTGAAAAAACGGTGGAGTGTTCCTTTAAAAAGTTAATCAAACCCAAAAGAGTTATTTTATATCTACTCTCTTTCTGGCTCTTCTGTGTTTTCCTATGCCTGTTCTCCATCCTCCTTATGAATTTAGTGAAAATAAATAAATAAATAAATAATAAATTGCAATATTGATTAAAAATGACAAAAAAAAGCTCTAGGTTTGCTGTGCTTGTTTGTAGGTCAGCACAATTTAGCCAAAAAAATGTGTCATACAATAATAATAATGATATATTATAAGTAATATTACCATTGTAATAATAAAGAATCCAGGAAAAATGTAATTATAATCATTTCATTTTACAACACAACTGTAAAATTACAATACAAATATGTATTGCTATTTTAATTCCATGAAGCCCTTTATTTGCCCTTTTGTTAATTGCCCTTATTGTTTATTCATTGTGCTACCCTAATCAAAGGTACTGTTGATGTATAATGCGAAACGTCATGCATTTTTGGGTTTCTGAGGTCAGAAGCCAAATTTCTGCAGTAAAAATATATGCAGTTTTTGGACTGAAGATGTTTTGAGTATTGAAACTTACAGCGTGTTGTAGAACAATGAACTGTTTCAAAAGATACTGAAAGTTTTGATTTCTCATAATAGGGCTGCATTAAAACAGAGCCGTGCTGTGGTGCAGTAAGGAGACCTGATCAGATTGGGCACGCAGGTGATGCTGGGAGTTGTGGAGGTGAAGGGAGACGCCACTGAAGCCTCCAGCTCTGACAGGGAGATCCCAGCATGAGCTCTCTTCAGTGCCTGAGCAACAAACAGACAGACGTCAGCAGCTACAAATCACACTTTCAGAACATATGACAGGTGTAAAAGACACACCATTGAAAAGGTTTTACAACAGATTTTTTAAAGTCTCTCACCCCACAGTCGTTCGCTCCATCTCCACACATTCCTACAAAATAACTGCAGCAGAGAGCAGAAAAAAGAAAAAGTTTAGCAAGATTTTACTTGGCTAACGAAAACTCATTGTCACAATGTTAAAGTGTTGTGAGTGGTTTCTAGGCTGCTAGATGGTTGCCTACTGGACCAAGTCAAAATACCAGCCTAATCTTGATGATATAGTCTCTAGTTATGGCTCAGGCCCTTAATTCAAGTCTATGTGTATATAATTTCCCATTTTATCCTCTGCCAGGCAAAACTGTAACTTTAATTATTCTAGCCAATTAAAGCTTAAAAAGAAACAAACATACAACTGCCTTTCAAAAGTTTGTGGTTAGTAAGTTTGGTCACACTTTATATTATGGTCCAATTCTCACTATTAACTACAATAAACTCCTAATTACTGCTTATTAATAGTTAGTAAGGTAGTTAAGTTTCTGTATTGGGTAGGATTAAGGGATCTAGAGTAAGGCATTAATATGTGCTTTGTAAGTACTAATAAATATCCTAGTAATATGCATGCTAATAAGCAACTAGTTAATAGTGATAATTGGACACTAAACTAAAGTGTTACCGCCAAGTTTTTAAAAATGTTTTTAAAAGAAGTTATGCTTCTTATGCTCAAAGTTTATTTGATCAAAAATACAGTAAAATAGTTATAATGTGAAATATTAATACAATTTAAAAATATATTTTAAAATGTAATTTATTCCTGTGACAGCAAAGCTGAATTTTCAGCATCATTACTCCAGTCCTCAGTGTCACATAATCCTTCAGAAATAATTCTAATATTCTGATTTCTTATTATCAATGCTTCATATATATATATATATATTTTTTTTTTATCTTACTAACCACAAACTTTTAAACAGTAGTGTATATTCATTATAGATATTTTCATTGGGGTTTGTGCAAATTAGATATGAATAGATAATGAGCCATCATGGTGTGCGTGTGTTTGTTTAATACTCACTCTACACTTTCCAATGTTTCAACAAGCTGAGTCTTCTGGTCAGGCGCCATCCTTGCAAATACTGTTCCATGAAGCACCAGCTACAACAACACCATAGATATCATATATAATATTACGACACACATGTGTAAATATGGTATAAAAAGCAAATATGCTTTCAGCCAACCTTCTGTAGCAGGTCCTGGAAATGCTCAATAATAACGGCAAAAGATTTTCCGCTCATGGCAAAGTGATACTGTTCCTGTGGTCTCGTCTCAGAATTCCCATCTTCCATAATAATTTCCATCTCCTGCCATCAGAGAACACAAGTACAGAGAGATGCTGAAGCTAAAGCTTTATCGATAACATTGTTGTTTTTAAAGTCACCATTAAAGGAGAACTCCGGTGCATTTTTAAGTTAATCTTGATCGTTAGACCTTTGTGAGTACTGTCTATAGAAAAAAAAACCGAACCGGATCGGTGCTTGCAACGCAGAGCTGTTACAGTTAATGCCCAGAGCTCCCATTCAGCTAAAACGGCAGTTATGGGGGCATTAACCTAAATAGTGTCTTTGTGCCTCTTAACAGACACAAAATGCAATTAAAATGTCTGTCCAACATGAACAGGGCCCTTACATGACAACAAGATGCGTTTAGCAACTTAGCCATTGTTTAAACTCACCTAAATAGTGTTTTAGACGGCTAGCTGTGGTCTCGCGCTGAAGTCCCGTGGGAACTCAGTTGTAGCCGGAACACGACGCTCCTCCCACCTGCACTATGTGCGCGATTTTTTTCCCCAAACCACTTCAGCGGAAATCCCACCCTGCAGCTGATTTCATTGGTTTAGGTTACAGTGACGATTGACATGACCAATGAAAACCTTAGAATCAGCTGCAGGGCGGGATTTCCCCTGAAGTGGTTTAAAAAAAAAAAAAAAAAAAAAATATATATATATATATATATATTTCACACGCACTTTTTCCGGCTACAACTGAGTTCCCACGGGACTTCAGCGCGAGACCACAGCTAGCCGTCTAAAACACTATTTAGGTGAGTTTAAACAATGGCTAAGTTGCTAAACGCATCTTGTTGTCATGTAAGGGCCCTGTTCATGTTGGACAGACATTTTAATTGCATTTTGTGTCTGTAAAGAGGCACAAAGACACTATTTAGGTTAATGCCCCCATAACTGCCGTTTTAGCTGAATGGGAGCTCTGGGCATTAACTGTAACAGCTCCGCGTTGCAAGCACCGATCCGGTTCGTTTTTTTTTTCTATAGACAGTACTCACAAAGGTAAAACGATCAAGATTAACTTAAAAATTCACCGGAGTTCTCCTTTAAATCAGAATGGACCACTCTTGTACTGCAGCATTTTCCACAAATGATTAACCCGTGCACAATCATTTATTTTAAACTCGTGTGCCCTCAAAATCTTTCATCAAAATAACTTCCCCTCCCTCTTGCAGCATCTCTTCTCTTCTCTGATGACGCGTTTACTGGCACAAGGGCGGGGCAACCTGTCACTCACATGACATCACAGCAATAGCAAACCACAACCACCCAATCAATTACCAATGGACAAAATAAATTCTCACAAATACATCACAATATTGAAGAAAAGACTTCTGTTTCATGCAGACTTCATTTACCAAAGGGGTTTTTTATGTATATTGTATGGCCTTGAGTACTTTCATTGTAAGTGTCCTACTGTAAAAGTGATTTTACTAAAGGACAAGCTGAAAAAAAAGCTTCACATGTAACATTCCTGTGACAGCAGTGACAGGTTCTGGCCAGTAGACGGCACACTGACCTCTAGTTTGGTGGGCTTGTTCGAGGGTTTGCCGGGTTTGTCGGCGTAGTGCCAGTTGATCTTGGCAGCCTGGCCGTCTTTAGGGGGAAGAGCGTCGGCAATAATGACTCTGTCTTGCGGCTGAATCATGCCGCAGTCTCGTGCCACAGAGATGGCCGTCAGCATGTTGTCACCTGTACAAAAGAGGAAGATGAAGATGAAGAAAATAAGAAAGAAAAACCTTACTAAAAGTAATACACTAAAGGTGTCATTTTTAAACCCCATTCTTTTGGACCTTGGTACACATCCATTATACTGGTATAATGGTACTTTTTTGTAAGTGAACAGTAATGATGGCTGATATCTGGCAATGACCCAGTGTTCCTCATGATTGTAAGCGTGGGTCATGTACAAACTCAATCTGCTTAAGTTCACAATGCTGCATTCAGCCTCGTCTGAACTTTGGACCGCTTGGCTGGTAATCTGGAGAGCTGAGAACCTTATTAGACCAGATTCCAGGAATACCTAATGAATTAAGCTTCAAAGCTCCCAGACTCCTGTCTGTCTGCCCATGGCTGATCATTCTAAACGCCCTACCATCCTCAAACACTTCAAACTAAACACAAATAAGGTAAGCAGAAAGTAACTGAACCAGAATATCCGGTCAGAAAGGCCACAAGCACAATTGGGACAAAACATTTATTATATCTAGCTTCATGGGTAGAACATGTACATTACCGTTCAAAAGTTTTGCGCCAGAAATACTTTTATTCAGAAAAAAATTATTAAATTGATCAAAAGTGACAAAGACATTTATAATGTTACAAAAGATTTCTATTTCAAATAAATGCTGTTCTTTTGAATTCTTTAAAGAATCCTGGGAAAAAAAATTATGACCGTTTCCACAAAAATATTAAGCAGCACAAGTGTTTTCAACATTGATAATTATAAGAAATGTTTCTCGAGCATCAAATCAAGAAACGTGTGTCACTGAATACTGGAGTAATGATCCTGAAGATTCAGCTTTGCCATCACAGGAAAAATGTAATAATATTTCACAATATCACTGCTTTCACTGTATTTTTGATCAAATAAATTCAGCCTTGGCGAGCATTAGAGACTTTTCAAAAATCTCACTGAGTCCAAACTTTTGAACGGTATTCTATAAAATGTATGTGAATAACCATGTTTAAAATTACCTTTTGAAAATACTATTCAGGAACTGTATTAAACTCCCAGTTTTTCCTGAAATTACACAGTTGCAAGCCAGGAAAAAGTCTTGTTTACCTGTGACCATAACGGTGCGTATGTTGGCACGTCGTAGATCTTCCAGAACCCCCGGAGTTTCTGTTTTCAGCTTGTTCTGCATGATAATCAAACCCAGAAAATCCATATTTTTCTCAATTTGATCCCTGTAGAAGAGAAACCAAACACACCTTGGCATTAAACACATAGTGGCACAACATGATAAAAGTCACAGCATAACAATGCAAATAATTTTATAAAAGACATTAGTAAAGAGTTTAATGAAGTTTAAACTTTACCTGTTAATGTTCTGCACTTTGTGAAATGTAAGTTTGGATTCTAGTCGTCTGTGTGCCAGCGCAATGACCCGAAAACCCTGTTTGGTGTAGTCCTCCAGAACCTCTGCAAAATCCTCTGGTACTGTGATGCGTTGTGAGAAAAAAATTAAAAAATTCAATGTTGATTTGAAATTCAGGAAAAGATGATAATAATGGGCGGAACTTCCACTCACCTGATTCTTTCTTACACAGGCTTGCCACAACCTCCGGTGCTCCTTTCAGATACGCATCCATACGTCTCTCTCCAATCTGACGAACGACCACACTCATTCTTTGCAGGGCAGAGGAGAAGGAGAACTGCCGCACAATACCGATCATATAGGACGCCTGCACGAGACACGACAGAAAGCATGTACACACCCATATACGTTCATAATGAAATTCATAAATTCATCAAATAATAGCCTTTGTACATACCGAGAGCTCATAGAGTTCTGACAGTTCCTGAAAGGAAACCACAAGAGATCAGAACAATGTTTTAAATACACTGATATTTTTAAACACATAATTTAGACTGTAATAAACAGAGAAATGCTCACCAAACATGTGTAAGACATTTATTATATCTAGCTTCATGGGCAGAATATGTACATTACCATTAAAAAACTTGGGGTCAGAAAGATTTTTTTTAATTTTGTAAAAAAAAATATTCAGCAAGGATGCAATAAATTGATGAAACGTGTCAAAGCCCTATGAATTTTTTTTTCTTTTTTTTTTTTCCTAAATTCCATTTTTAACGTTTACATTTTTCTGGATTCCATTTTAATGGTTTAATTCAATTTAAATAATCAAAAAGAATGTCTAATTAATTTAATTCTTAAAAACAGCAATTTATTAAACTTTGTTTTTGTTCATTTCTATTAAATGTTTTTTTTTTTTCTCCAAAAATATTCTGTGTTAAAATTCTTTAAATTTTTCTGCCAATCAAGAGCTTTATTTTTTTAAATTTAAAACATGGAAGAATAATCATGATAGGTTCTATTCTACAAGATTAATTGTAATAATACAAACACTAATAATAATAAATTATTATTAACTATATTTTACAACAGTATATTTCTGTCACATTTTCTTGACATTAAACCAAACCTTTATTTTGACAGGTTGCCGTGAAGACCTTTGAGTTTCTTGTGACACTGAAGACTTGAGTAATGACAGCCAAAAATTCAGCTTTGCCATCACAGGGATAAATGAGATTTTTTAAATGCTCACCATGTCCTGTTCAGGTGATATAACTGGTGGAGGCAGAAGCTGATTTGGCGGTTTTACATAAGTGAGTTCAATGCGGTCGTGTTGAGCCGTCTCCTCCTCGGTGGCTTCCACCAAGATCTAAAGACCATAGATAGACAAAAAAATTTAAAAACAAGTACAACTTGTTTCAAAACTTGAATGACGATATAACAATCTGTTCTCCTGACCCAGCCTGTGGCCTCGAACATCTTGAGGTCGAGTGGATCTCCAGAGAGCTGGCCCTCAATCTTAGTGAGGGAGTGACAGGTGGCCATGCAGGAGACAAACTTGGTTGTTACTAAACTCTTATCATCTGCTTTTTCTTCTGAATGGTGGAATCTAGGGAAGAGAGATTCTTTGGTCAAAAAAAGACAATTAAAGGTTCCTCCGTGTTAATTTAAAAAACAAATGAGAATGTTCTGGTTTATCTAGTTTATCTTACCTGCCATCTTCTGTTCGTTGAATTCCCCACATGTCCAGACCATCTTCTGTGAGGGTGCCTGTCTGAAATTATACAGAATAATACAATATTTAAAATGTCTAAAAATAATTTCTTATTATTATTATTATTATTATTAGCATTATTGAATTGACATTATTAATGTTTATTTTATTGATATCAATAGCACTAATACATAAATAATAGTTTAAATGGTAACACTTAAAAATGTTTAACATTAGTTAATGCACTGCGAACAAACATCAACAACGAACAGCTGTTTTTATTAATTAATGTTAACAAAGATTAATAAATAACAAATGCGTTGCTCATTGTTAGTTAGTCATTTATTAAATGTTAACAAATGAGACCTTATTGCAAATTGCAATTACCAGTAGTAGTAGTAGTAGTAGTAGTAATAATAATAATAATAATAATAATATAAAAAGTAAGGGTTTATTAAACCATTTTTTTGTTATTATTAGTAAACTTTAATGAAATTATTAAATAAATATTAAATTATTAGATAACTATTAAGTATAAGAATAATAATTTATAAAAGTTTTAAAAAAATTATTAAACTGAGTATTTTTACTCATTATATCCACAACTTGTAATAATTACTTTAATGAGCTCATTGTTTCTTCCTTAAATAAATACATGATATTAGCTAACTGCATGATTTGTATTATCTTAGAACTGTACATTTTTTAAATATGGACATAACTTTGACAGTCACCTCTGATAACAGATCACTCTGTAATAAAGAAACTTGCAGTTTCTGTAAAGCTGCTTTGAAACGGTATGTATTGTAAAAACAAACTGTGAATTAAGTAACAGTTTATTATTAGGCACTGAGGTCGGTGCCAAAATGTCACCCCAATTTAGTTTTACAAAAATAACCAGATTAAATGGTAATGAGTGTGTTAAAGAAGAGTTGTTTTTAAAATCATCCAGAATATCTGACTTTTATTTAATTTTCGACTATTTCAGGTTTCACCAAACACAAAAAGGTTTCCCACATTTACCTTGTCAAAGCACACCAGGTTCAGCTGCCCACAGATGTTAATTCTTTGAGGGCTGATGGAGAATATCCCCACTTTCTTGAGACGCCGCTGAGCATAGACGATGCCCGCTGTCATGGCTGCCGGCAGCGCAGGCGGCACCGTGATGGTAATAATGTCCAGAGACTTGACTATGATCTCCTTTACTGGTTCCTGCAGAGTACACATCAAAATCAAATTTTTCTAGCATTTACATAATTAAAAATTCTGCTCAAAGCTGCATCCCATTTACACAAATTCTGTTATACATCCTACAACTAAGAGGGACTGACATCACAACAATGTGATGCTGCTCTTTTTAAGACCGTAAAGATGGATAAAAACCTGATTTATGATTTTCATGACTAAAGAATAGACAAAGACGATGCTGGCAACCGCCACCAGGCACAGCAGGAACAGGTAGGCGTCCCGGTACAGCTTAAAGTCTGTGGGTTTGGGGTACAGGATAGACCGGATGAGCTGCCCTTTAGCAGTGCTGAAACCTAGAAGAGAAAAAGAAAACATCAAGAAACTGCATTTTAAGCATCAGATAGGCAGCACAATTATGCTGTCTACTAAGGTACCAAATGCAAGGCAGCATCAGATATATCCCACGATACATTGCAGTAATTCTGGCTTCTAACCTGTCCGCACTACCACAGCTTTAACCATTTCTCCCGTGTAGTAGCGGGTCTGTATGACGTTCGTGCCGCAGAAGAGCGTATGTCTCTTGTGTTCCTCCGTGCCGTAGATCATGTCACCATCCCCACCCTTCTTGTCCAGCTGAGGGTTCGGAAGATCCGTCTTGGTGACCGGAACACTCTCACCTGAGAGAGGAGAACATGGAAATAAACACAATTCGGTTACACTTTATTTTAAGGCATCATTGTTTCAGTGTTATTATATATTTAAGCACTGAGTAATATTAATTAACAACATGTACTTACTATAGGGTTAGGATTAGGTTTGGTTTAGGGTTAGTTGCATGTAATTATGCATAATTTACTGTTATTACTATGGTAAGTACATGTAACAATGACACTGTAAAATAGTTTTACCCATACTTTATTTTTCTCACATAATAAACATTATAATCAATTAAGAAATAACTGTTACAAATGATAATATTAGCAATTAATAATAAACAGAAGATAAAATGAAATCTGTAATACTATTTAGAGTTAATTAGCATGATGCTCATGATTTTTATTATCACAAAATTCAAAGAAATTTCAGAAAAGACAACTAAAGTAAATAAACTTTTACTGGAAATTATTAACAGTAAAATCCTAATCACAATAACATTATTATTATTTTAATTCAAACATTTATTCAAATTTTAATAAAACTTCAATAAGGTTAGATTTGTTAACATTAGATACCCATTTTAGTTAACATGAACTAACAATTAAAAATACTTCTAGAGCATTAATTCATCTTAGTTAATGTAATTTCAACAATTAAGAACACATTTTAAAAACAAAAGATGTATCTGTTAATATTATTTAATGGATCTTAGCTATCATGAACTAACAATGAACAGTTGTAAATGTATTAACTTACAATAACAGAATAATAAATACAACAACAAATGTATTGCTCATTGTTAATTAATGCATTAACTAAAGTTATCTAATGGAAACTTATTGTAAAGTGTTACCATATAATTTATATACAGATGTTTAAAAGCGTCTCCAATGTAAACTTCAGTAGCAAATTTGGTTTATAGTTAGTTTATATACATAAAATTTAAGCTATATTGCCCCTCTCTAGTGGGCTCGGTTGTTATGACATCACAGTTGGATGCAGCCAATCACCTGTGAGCATGCTCTCATTAACAATGCAGGTTCCACAGATGAGCACGGCATCACAGGGCATGATGATCCCGTTGCTGGGGATGACGATGACATCACCAGGGACCAAGTCTGTGGACAGGGCTTCCTCCGTTTCTGTACAGCAAAAACAGGAGCCAAAGAGAGGGAGGGAGGGTGGGGAAGAGCGAGCAGTGAAATAAAACCAGTCTGTCTCAGCAGATCACTTATTACCCATGCTTCCTTGCACAGTGCTGAGTCATCGTGACTTTGGCCACTACATCAGACTCCCTGCAGCAGGTAACCCAGGCCTGCAGCAGTGTACATCATTACAAATATACTGAAAAAGCATTTTCTTCACTCTGAGCCGTACCGTTTTCGCCCCTGTAGACCGTAACTCGAACAGTACTGTGTGTTGCCACCATGTCGTGTAGCATTACATATTGCTGTAAAACAAAAGAAAATGTTCCTGTGAAGAACCAATAAACATTTGCGTGTGCAGGCAGCAGTAAATCTAATAGGCACACATTAACTGTTAGCATATCTCAGTTACGCAATCAGAAAATTAGCATCAACTCTAACCTTGGATACGCCCTATAACTAACAGCTAAGCTTGATATCTCTAAAATCCAACTTCATACTCATATATTAAGAGTAATCAAATTGTTACATTCATTTTACATTACAATAAATGTCTATAGTTTTAATATGCATGATTCGTCAGTGCTTGTTATTCTACAAAAACAGATCTTAAAATGTAAAAGCTTTGTAAAATGAATTGGGGAATTTTTGTCTTTAATGAAAATGAAAAATGAAATTTAAATTAGTATTAGTTTATTTACTTATTTTTAGGGTTATGGTTGTGGGGAGAGTTTTTTTTTTTATAGTATTTAAATATTTAATAATAATATTACATTTAAAATAGTATAGAGTATAACATTTATAGTATGTATAGAGTACAATAATTATGTTGCATATTATACAAAATAACTAACTATAATGGTCAATATTAAAATTCTAGACTAATACAGGCCAAAACATCTTTTTTTTTTATTCAGGCATTTTTGTCTTTAATAAAATAACATTATAATACAATTTAATATACATATATATATAATACAAAACAGAATGTAAGTATTTTATATAAAAATATGATATAAATATTTTATTAATTTATAAATATATACAAAATAATTATTTTGTATAGCATAGATTTCTAATGATCCATAAGATTTTTTTAGTTAATAGCCAAAACTTGAAAATAATTATTGACTTATTATTTGTCAGTCTCACAATGATCCCAAAATTTTAAATCAAGTTCTGCCCTATGTCACTCACTCCCTATTCCGTTCCACTCAAAATACATCATTACGGAAATAAAATATTTATATTTAAATGCTGTTGCAAACCGTTTTACAAGCCTGCTTACCTTTTTAATAGTGTAGAGAGAGGTAGCTATTGATATGACAGACATGAGGACTATGGCCATTGCGTAGTAATAATATTCATCGGTACACCACAGGATAACACTGAAGAGCTGGAAGATGTAGAAAGGATTGAGGACCTGAAAAAGAGATGGAGAAGTTTCAGTTCACTTATTTCCCGAGAAGACATATTCTCAACAGCAGAGTCAGCAATGCTGTGTCATGCCGTTCTCCGGCCTGGGTCAGTTTCATATGTCACTCGTACCTCCTTAATTAGCAGCTTGAAAAGAGAAGGCACTTTCACGTCTATTTCATTTAGTCCGAAAAAAAATCTCCTAAAATAGAGAAGAAAAGGACTAAGTGAGATTTGTACAGTCAATGCAATCCAGTTCAGGGCTCAATAATTAGGATGGCCTCACCACAAAACATTTCATTATTAGTGACATATTTTTATGCGTGGAACTATATTTTAAAATATTTTAGAAATATTGGTAACACTTTACAATAATCTCAGAATTGACTAATACTTTTTCAGATCAAAAGTACCTATTAATATTAGTTAATGCACTGCGAACTAACACAAAGTTAAACATTTGTATTAACAAACATTAACAAAGGTTAATAAATGCTGTAATAAAATATGTTAAAGGGATAGTTCACTTTGAAATTCATTTTTGGTATGTTTTAGCTTACCTCAAGGGCATCCAAGATGTAGGTGTCTTTTTTTCCGCGGTAGTTTCAATTTTGATATTTTTAGGTCAAACCGTTCTTGTCTGTCAGTCAGATAATGCAGGTCGATGGTCACGGTCTCAAAACACAAGCACAGAGTCCAAATTAAAACAATTCCCCGTCGTCCAAATTAAACAATTCCCCATCGTAAGTACACATTGATGGCCTAAGACACGAAACGAGCGGTTTGTGTGAGAAAACGAACAGTATTTATATAGTTTTTAGCTCTTATACGCAGCCACGTCCAAGTGATCTGAGGGCGCTCGCGCATCCTGGTGTGTGACGTGTACGCAGACTGGTGCATAGATATATATACACTAGATGTCGCTTTGTCTACGGCAGTTCATTGGAACGAATGTCTTTAAGGTGACATCTAGTGTATATATCTATGCACCAGTCTGCGTACACGTCAGATCAGATCACTCGGACATGTCTGCGTATAAGAGGTAAAAACGATATAAATACTGTTCGTTTTCTCACACAAACCGCTCGTTTCGTGTCTCAGGCCATCAATGTGTACTTACGATGGGGAATTGTTTAATTTGGACGACGGGGAATTGTTTTAATTTGGACTCTGTGCTTGTGTTTTGAGACCGTGACCATCTGCATTATATGACTGACAGACAAGAACGGTTTGACCTAAAAATATCAAAATTGAAACTACCGCGGAAAAAAAGACACCTACATCTTGGATGCCCTTGAGGTAAGCTAAAACATACCAAAAATGAATTTCAAAGTGAACTATCCCTTTAACACTTTATTTTACAGTGTCCTTGTTAAATGTTACATGTACTTACTATAGTAATAACAGTACATTATGCATAATTACAAGCAACTAACCTGAAACCAAACCCAACTCCTAACCCTAAAGTACATATTTTGAATTAATATTACTCAGTACTTAATTGCATTATTACACTGTAACAAGGACACCTTAAAATAAAGTGTAATCAATATACTGATCATTATTAGTTCATGTATTATTAGTTGCATTAACTAATGTTAACAAATGAGACCTTATTGTAAAGTTTTACCAAAATATTATACAAAATAGTGGATTTTTAAACACTGTTGCTAGAAAATAATGGCATATTGTGATTTGTTTATAATGTTTCCATCCAACTAAAATGATGCTTCCAAGTCCATCCCAATTTCTTTGGTAATTTCGACAAAACCTCATCTATGTTGGCCAACTTAACATTGGTGACCTTGACAGGACAACCTTTTTGCTGAGCCTTTACCTCCAAAAATGTCAAATTCAGCCAAAGGTTTCACCTGTACTCCTGCTGGTTTTTGTTGAGCCCGACGCTGTGCTTTGAGTGAACGGATGAGCAGGTCATGCTCAGATCCTCCAGGCCTCTGCAGAACAGAGGAGGCAATAGTTTTAACAAAAGTATCAAGGATTCACAGCGTAACATTTTCACTAATCTTAAAGGGATAGTTCCCACAAAATTCTCATTCTCATGTCATTCCGTCTTTCGTTCATCCTCGGAACACAAATAAAGATATTTTTTATGAAATCTAAGAGATTTCTCTCCCTCCATTTTCAGTCTATTCACCAAAAAGTTCATAAAGAGATTGTAAAAGTAATCCATATGAATTGAGCAGTTTAATCCAAGTCTTCTGAAGAGACTTGATTGTTTTGTTATGATGAACAGATTTAATTTAGGCTTTTATTCACATATGAACATTGATCAGCGCCAGCGGAAATAAACAGAAGCTCAACCGCACTTGCATGCAGGAACAAACCTCATTGGTTCTTATGGAAGCTTAAACATGCGGTGTAACACGAGAATGAACCTCATTGGTTCTCGCAAGTCAAGCGAATGTGCTTGAGCTTCTGTGACCAAATTTGAATTCTGTAAACATTGTTTGCTGATCAATGTTGGAAAAGCGGCTTTAGATTAACACTCGATCCTTATGGATTTCTATTACGATCTCTTTATAAACGTATTGAAGCATCTGAATAGACATTCAATAGAAGGAGAGAAATCTCCCAGATTTAATTAAAAATATAAATTTGTGTTTCAGATGATGAATGAAAGTCTTATGGGTTTGGAACAATTTGGGTGAGTAAATGATGACAGAATTTTCATTTTTGGCTGAGCTACCCATTAAAGATTCAGGAGCTATAATCAGACATGCTTCCTTACTTCAATACTTCAAAGTTGTGTATGGTGTCGCTCCAAAAGTACTTAGTGCTGTGGAGGGTAAAATAACGTATCTGTAATACAAAAAGAAAAGACACTTATTCAGTCACCAATGAAGCTTAACTATATCGTTTAGTTTGCAAAAACTAGAATTTGTGGAATTGGCATTGAAGGATAAGACAGATTTTGTTTGTGCATGTAATACCTGCACATGCTGGTCCCCTTGATTCCTGGTGATTTTCTCAGGGGCGGAGTCAGAGGGGTTGTGGGCGTGGTCATTGGCCTGAGGGGAGGCGGTCTGAGAGGCCAGGTTGTCGTAAGGGTTCTTCCCAGGGGCCAAAATTATCCGAACCCTCGCTCGAAACCAGCGCTTAAACTCGTCCTATGGACAAACAAACAGATTATACCCAAACACACAGCATTTTCTATTACAAATAGGCAACAACTAAAACAAACTGTAATCTTAATGAACATTAAAAAAAAAACATTTACAGGCAACTTCTCAAAGCCTAAGAATAAAAAAAGGAATGTGGCATTACATTAAAGAAATCCAAGGTCATTTTAGTAAAAAATGTGTGAATGATGTTTCACTTTAATAAGTGATGTACTTGATTGCCGATGTTTTTTTTTCTTTTTCGACGCACCAGAAATTATGAATATTTAGCTCACTCAGAGTTAAGTATTATCTACCACTGAAGAACATGACGTCTGAAGCATTCCGTAATTCAGAATTATGTTAAAGACTATCAAGTTGAAGTATTTGAAATATTTATTCTTTAGGTTACTCCTCTACCTAAAGGCACATGCACAGATAAAGTGATAACACTTTACAAAAAGGTCTTATTTGTTAACATTAAAGCTACACTGTGTAGGATGTTCTCCCATCTAGCGGTGAAATTGTATATGACTATCAACTGAATATTACTTTCTAGCCCCTCCCCTACCGAGGGCGTTTTAGGGTCGCGAGTAATCTCCCCCTCGCATTCATCACGGTGCCACTGAGTAAAGACGCGAAAGGCGAAGCTTGAATTTCCAGGTATGTCCCTCTTTGGCTAATGCATTTTCAAGATGGAGGCGCAACATGGCTTCCGCCATTCGAGCGACACGCTCGTATGTGTTCTAAATGGCAGATTCTACGCTTACAAGAATACTTGATTAGTTGGTAGAAGTAATTACACATTAATGAGCACATATACTTTTGAAAGAACAAAGTGTTTTTTGCTAAGAATCAACTCAAAAAAGTACAAAGTGTAGCTTTAATGCATTAACTAACATGAACTAACAATGAGCAATACATTTGTTACAGTATTTATTCATCTTTGTTAGCATTTGCTAAATAAAAATAAAACTGTTAATTGTTCATGTTAGTTTAAGGTACATTAATGTTAAACAATACAACTTTTGATTTTAATAATGCATTAGTAAATGTTGAAATGAACATCAACTAAGATGAATAGGTCAATAAATGTTTCTAGGTTTAATATTCATCATTATTTATTTATTGTTTATTTCTTTAGGGGCATTCCTGTCTTATTAATAAAATAATATTGTAATATTTAATAACATTTATAGTATGTATTACAATAGATATTTTAGATAAATGCAATTCTCTAAGAATTTCCAGATACAATCCAGATTCAAAACGCATGATAATGTAAGGTTTTGTAAAGTTTTAAGACATACAGTGCTTCGTAAGAGGGCGACTTCTGCGTCTCTGACAGCGGTCCGTGTGCAGGTGGCCTTCACACACCATTCAGGCATCCAATAAAGCAGCAGGAAAAGAAAACCGCCTGTACAGAGACCACCTAAACCCACCAGAACCAGCTTCCATCGGCACAGCCGATACCCGCTCAACTCCTGCACAGAAAGATAATCAATGAGCTACTGTAAATAAGAG